>NW_012267220.1:26522672-26541674 GCF_000151885.1 Dipodomys ordii | reverse complement strand
AAGGAAGGAAGGAAGGAAGGAAGGAAGGAAGGAAGGAAGGAAGGAAGGAAGGAAGGAAGGAAGGAAGGAAGGCAGGCAGGCAGGCCACTCTGAGCTTTTTAAAATTCGATAATGAGCCAAGTATCAAAGGCTCATACCTGTAATCCTAGCTATTTGGGAGCCTGCAATAAAGAGGATTGCCATTTGAGGCCAACCTAAGCAGAATAGTTGACAGAGGGAACGTCAACCCAAATTAACAAGCATTCAGTGCTTCAAAAAGTAAGAAAACACAGGAAAAGTGTTTGAGCATCAATGCTCAAATGAAAATGAAGAGGGGTGAAGAGGGTTATAGTGTAGCCTTTATCTTTCTTCCTAGAAGTTTATCAGAGGGAGAAGGTTAAGAGAACAGATGATTTGATCAGAGCAAAGTGCACTTAGATAAAAACAGTTCAAATAACAAAAGAGATAAAGAGGATAATTTACCAAAAAAAAACCAATACTTTGTAGAAACTACCAAGATTTGACTACATAAATGAATGCAGAATGAAGAGGGCAGATGATTGAAGAATTATGCCTATCTTAGATCTAAATGCTTGAAAAATAAGAAATATTAATATGACATTATTAGCACCACTCCCACTCCCCAAAAAACAGCAGCAAATGTTCACACTCTAGATGGCAATATGCTACAGAAAGAATAGCTTGCTCCTAATGCTTACACTCTAAGAAACAAGATTGCTATTATGACTTTTTTTTTTAAATCTCATACAAGAATACAGAAACAAAGCCAGAATTTACTTTTGAAGGAAGAAATTTGGCACAGGTTCCTAAACAGAAGCCCCACTTACACCAAATCTGGTGCTGCTGGGCGCCAGACATCCCCAGCAGGCACCAGAAGCTGAGACTCCTATCGCCTGCTTCACAGATTGCTGTCGGGTTCCAACTTCTACTCATATGTAATTTGATGGAGCAGAACCCCCCCCCTGGCATCCTCTATCAGTGCTGTACCTCCTCTTCATCCATCAAAATAATCATATTTGCCCAAAAAGTCTAGCCTCAGGCCTGCCTCTCTTTACCATACAGCATTCCTTTACTCCTATGCAGTAAGTACTTTGTAAAGGGACTCGGGTTGTTTACAAATAGTGGAGCTAGCACAGGCAACACAGGGTGGTAAGGAAAGAGGCAACCCCAGCTGTCACCCCTGCAAGCTAACTTGCAGAAGCTCTGCAATACTCCTTCCTCCCTTCCTCTGTCTTCATTTCATTTTTTTGAATTAGGACCGATGCTATCTTTCATAAAAGGGCTTGCTCTTTTTACCTCTCAAAGGTTTGCAAAGGTCAACACTGAATCCTATATATCTCACTCAAATGTTTCTACCATGCCTTTGCAGACTTTGCTACTCACTAGGACTAGTAAAACCTAGGAGCATTTATTCTGGGAAGAGTTAAACCATAAAAGCGGGATTTCATGCATGCTCTAATGCAGATACAAGCCAAATGCTGAAAACAAATTTAGAGGAAAGAAACTGGAAATGTTGTTCTTTAATTAAGCATGCATTTTTAAATAAAATATATTATTATTGTAAAGATACTGTATAGAGGGGATACAGTTGCATGAGAAAGATAGCTAGGACATTTCCTATCCATCGAGCATTGTTAACCCCTCCTTTGTTTTTCCTCTAACATCCCTTCCCTCCCCACTTCCCCAACTACTCCCTCACCGCCCCCCCCCAGGTTGTAAAGTTCATTTTCAAAATAGTATCTTGTACATCTCATTGCTACAATGGGTCAACCTGTATCTATATTTCAGCATTTTGTTATTTCCCTTCCCCTCTCCAAAATAGAAAAATGTATATACAAGATTAAGGGCACTGGAATCAAATAGAGTGATTACAGGGGTTATACCATGGGGGAAGAACAAACAAAAGGTACAAAAATATCACATAGTACATTGTAAGTACATTAAAAACTAAAATCTCTTGTGTCCCTAACTTGGGGTTCATTTTGCTTAGCATCAATTTATACGGTCACATGTACATAGCATTTGACCTTTTCTGCTTGTCCTAGACATACACTGCTTATTGCAAATAAGGGAAACCATGGGACCTATGTTTCTTTGGGTGTGGCTTACTTCACTTAGTATAATTTTTCCAAGACTTTCCATTTCCTAACAAATGGGGCAATGTCATTCTTTCTGATGGAGGCATAAAATTCCATTGTGTATATATACCACATTTTCTTGGTCCATTCATCTACTGAGGGGTATCTGGGTTGGTTCCATATCTTAGCTATAGTAAATAATGCTGCAATAAACATAGTTGTGCTGGTAGCTTTAATATGGCCTTGTCTGTGATAGTTTGGGTAAATGCCCAAAAGTAGGACTGCTAGGTCATAGGACAGCTCTACGTGTAGTCTTATGAGAAACCTCCAGACTTCTTTCAAGAGTGGTTGAACAAGCGTACACTCCCACCAACAATGCAGTACAGTTCCCTTCTAGCCACATCCCATCTAGCATCTGTTGTTACTAGAGTTCTTGATTATAGCCATTCTAACTGGAGTGAGGTGGAATCTAAAGTTTTGATTTGCATTTCTTTTTTAATGTTTTAATATATTTGTAAAAATACTGTACAGAGGGGTTACAGTTACATGAGCAAGGTAATGAGTACATTTCCTATCAAGCATTGCTACCTTCTCCTTTGTTTTTCCCCTACCATCCCTTCCCTTCTACCTCTACAACTACACTCCCCCCCACCCTCTGTCTAAATTGTAAAGTGTATAGTGTCTTGTACATCTCATTGTTACAATGGGCCAACCTGTATCCCTATTTAAACATTTTGATTTTTCCCTTCCCCTCCCCAAATTAGAGAAGTGTATACACAAGATGTAGGGCACTGACATCAAATACAGTGAAAACAGGAGTTATAACATGGGGGAGGACCATACAAAGAAACAAAAAAATCACATGGTACATTATAAACACATTAGAAACAATAGCAAGAAAGAAAAAAAAACACTTGTGTCCCCATCTTGGGGTTCATTTCGCTTAACATCATCTTATCTGGTCATATGTACATAGCTTTGACCTTTTCTGCTTGTCCCAGATATGCTAGTTATTGCAAACAAGGGAAATCATAGGACCTATGTTGTTTCTTTGGGCCTGACTTACTTCAATTAACTTCACTTAATATAATTTTTTCCAAGCCTTTCCATTTCCTAACAAATGGGGCAATGTCATTCTTTCTGATGGAGGCATAGAATTCCATTGTGTATATATACCACATTTTCTTGGTCCATTCATCTACTGAGGGGTATCTGGGTTGGTTCCATATCTTAGCTATAGTAAATAATGCTGCAATAAACATAGTTGTGCTGGTAGCTTTAATATGGCCTTGTCTGTGATAGTTTGGGTAAATGCCCAAAAGTAGGACTGCTAGGTCATAGGACAGCTCTACGTGTAGTCTTATGAGAAACCTCCAGACTTCTTTCAAGAGTGGTTGAACAAGCGTACACTCCCACCAACAATGCAGTACAGTTCCCTTCTAGCCACATCCCATCTAGCATCTGTTGTTACTAGAGTTCTTGATTATAGCCATTCTAACTGGAGTGAGGTGGAATCTAAAGTTTTGATTTGCATTTCTTTTTTAATGTTTTAATATATTTGTAAAAATACTGTACAGAGGGGTTACAATTACATGAGCAAAGTAATGAGTACATTTCTTATCAAGCATTGTTGCCTCCTCCTTTGTTTCCCCTTCCCATCTCCCACCCACCCCCCACCTTGCCCTGCACCCTCCCCCTCCCTGCCAAAGTTGTAAAGTTCGTTTTTTGACATAATGATTTGTACATTTCATTGTTGCAATGGGTCCACCTGTATCCCTATTTAAACGATTTGTTTTTTCCCTTCCCCTCCACAAATTATACCGACATCAAATACAGAGAAAGCAGGCTTTTTCAGGTTTTTAAAGTTTTCATCATAGAGGGCTTTCCCTTCTTTAATTACATTAATTCCTAGGTATTTTTTTTGTGGAGTTATTATAAAGGAGTTGCTTTCCTGATTTCAGCCATGCTCTTTTCATTATTGACATAGAGAAAAGCCATTGATTTTTGAGGGTTAATTTTATACCCTGCTACTTTGCCTAATTTTTGAATCAGCTTGAGTAACTTGGGAGTAGAATCCATGGGATTCTTTAAATACAAGATCATGTCATCTGCAAAGAGGGAGAGTTTTACTTCATCTTTCCCTATTTGGACCCCCTTATGTTTGTATCTTTTCTTATTGCTCTAGTTAGGCATTCTAATACTAAATTGAAGAGAAGTGGAGTGGACATCCTTGTCTCATTTCTGAATTTAGAGGAAATGGCTTTAGCTTTTTGCCATTATGTATAATAAGCATACATTTTTAAAGCCCTTCATTTCATTCACACACAGAATTGTGGGCACATAAATTATCTTCTATTAGTGTATACACTCTCCCTACAATATGTAATTTTTCACAGGATTTTAGAAAAACCCATATCTATACTAAGACCCTCTATTTCCAAAAGCCACGGTTAAATTAACAACATATATATGTTGTTAATTATATATATATATATATATAATTATATATATATATAAATTACTCATTAATTCAATTAGAAATTATTCTGTTCATCCTATGGTAGTCTCTGCAGACAAGTTTCCATTTCTTATTATGACACCATGCAAGAATATCACTTGTGCTTAAATGTTTGTGTCCAGGGCTGGCATGCCATCCAATCTTACTGAAAAGATGTCCCCTCCCCATTTTGCTTTGAATAGGTATAAAAGTAGGACCATCGTATAAAGTAACTGCAGCAAATGTGCATTCTCAAAGAACTCTATCAGGAGTACTATGAGAGCTAAACAACTAATCACCACACTCTATCACCACAATTTCACAATTGTTTCTGTTACCTCCACTTCAGGACAATTTCTCTTCCATTACCCAACTTTGGGACAACTCTATCTATTACCCCAACTTTAAGACAATTGTCTCTATTTCTTTAACTTCAGGACAGTTATTTCTGTTACCCAACTTCAGCACAACTGTTTCTTGCCACATCTCAAACTTGAGAACTTCTTTGAAGGCATAAAACATCTAAGGTCTAAGTAGAAACAAATGCAATTTTAGATAAGAGCTAATAGCGGCCTTCTATGTGCATTTTAATTTTCTAATTATTTCACTCATTTTAAAAGATTCATCTCAACTAAACTGTCATTCAATGAAAGTGTAAAGAATTTTATTTTAAGATACTAAAAGCTGTCCTTTATTTTAAGATACTAAAGATAGTGTCCATCTTTGATGGACAGGAAAAGACAAAATAACTAACCAAATAAAATTGTTAAAGGAAGAACTTATTTCTGAAACTACTTGAAGGTCATGTCACAGTAGAGACAATACATCTGAACAAATTTTAGCTTTACGAGAGAGGATTTTTAAGAAAAGAACTGAATTTTACAACTTAGAGGGAGGAGGGATTAAGAGGGGGGGAAAGTGGGAGAAAACACTGTTCAAAAAGAAATATACTCATTACCTAATTCATGTAACCATAACCCCTCTGTACATCACTTTTACAATAAAAAAAAGCGATGGCACTGAGGGGAAATTAATCAAACCAGGTGATAACTTGCAGTGAGAGATGTTTTAATCAGATCACATTCTTATTCACAGATACTTCCATAGGATAATTATACATTAACCAAGGGCATTAAGTAGCACAGATTGAAATCGCCACATGATACACATATACACACAAATATTTACCATCAAAACTTCGATTTTCTAAATTTACTTGAATGCAACAAGAACAGTGAAAGCAAGGCGCTCTTGCGCGCTCTCTCTCTCTCTCTCTCTCTCTCTCACACACACACACACAAACTCCTTGTAAGAATACTTTTCCTTATTAAACATGATTTTTGACTGTTTCCCATCAACCCTCTTTTTCTTGGTTGAGAACACACACTATAGAGTATGCTGGGCGTACATCACCTCAATAGGGAAGGCTTTTTGTTGTTTGTTGAGTATGATTGTGTATCCCAGGCTGATCTGGAGCTCTCAATCTTCCTGCTTCCGCCTCACAAGTGATGGTTACAGGCCTATCTCAAAACATCTGATAATAATAAAGGGTTGTTCTTGAGATTCTAGATCGGCTATAGAAGAGTTTCCAGGTGGGTATTTGTTAAATTTGTTTCTCCAGCGGCATTATTTGTGAGCATCGATAGAGAAAAATGACCAAATATTTGTGTACAAAGGCTTTATTACAGAAAGAACTGGGCTGCACTGTACAAATCTTGCTGCAAACATTGGGGACTTACTTGGGTGCACACAGTATTTGTGGGACTGAATGTCTGCTGTAATAAAGCATGAAACGGCTTAAGTCTTAAACTGTTCTGGGTGACTATGTGTACATTAAAAGATTTATATAAGAAGCATGCCTGAATCGGGTGAAACCTCACTTCATACACCACATATAGTCATTTGGTGTCTTTATTTGAAACAAATATTAAGAAAACATCAGGGGACATGGAATATTCATTCATCACCTATATCTTGTTCTTTTACAACTAAATAGTACAGAAAGTAAAGTTAGTACAGAAAGTAAATTTAGCAGTAAAGAAAGTAAATTTAAACACTATTTAAGACAAGAAATGAAGAACTAATAACTATTTTCTGTTACCAGTTTTTCTAGACATCTTGCCTCTTAGAACAGAAGAGATAAATCTATGTGGTATATTATCCATCAGATTAATCAAAATAAATAATTTCATTTTTAATACATAGGAGACATTTTTATTTTTAACTGATAGAAAAGTTCTTATGTGGCAAGCAAACTAGAATATAACAATGTCTAAATCTACACATCTCATGCATACAGCTCAAAGAATCCTTAATGTCAGAATTCAGTACAGACATCACAGCAATCTATTTGAAGAGTGGTTATTCCCAACTCCCAAATTTCAACAACTTGAGGTATCCCCAGGTATCTCCAAGATTGAAACCAAAATGTCATCAGCATCAATAATAACAACAATAATACTCTTAATGCTATATTGAGAGTCGTGGAGGGATAGAATATAAAAATGACAATAAAATCATCACTAAGCTAATTTCAAAATTTTCAAAGATGATGCTTCTTCTTCAAGAATAAATTTTTTGGGTACAAATGGTATGGTTTGTTTTTAACAGAAGTAAATGTGCCCAGGCACAGAAAGAATAGTAGTATATGGAGTATGCAAAATAAAAATGAAAAATAAAACCAAATAAATAGAGAAAGAATTAAACAGTCCAAGTTCAGTGGGAGGAGATGGCAGGGGGAGATGTAGGTCAGATGATACACAGTGGTAGTCATGTAGATAATCTCTACACTGTTCCTAAGGCACTACATAAGTACTATGAGCAATAAAATTGTACTATTGGTAGCTGGGTGCTGGCGGTTCATGCTTGTAATCCTAGCTACTCAGGAGGCTGAGTTTGAGGATCACCGTTTGAAGCCAACCTCAGCAGGAAAGCCAATGAGATTCTTATCTCTATTTAACTACCAGGAAATGGGAAGTGGTGCAGTGGCTCAAAGTGGTAGAACACTAGTCTTGAGTGAAAAAGCTCAAGGACAGAGCCTAGGTCCTGAGTTCAAGCCCCATAACCAACAACAATAACAACAAGTTGTATTATTGGAGCGTTTCAAGCTAAATGAGCAGAGTTTTAGCTGCCAGTGCTACAAAAAAAAAAAGAAAAGAAAGGTGTGAATTGATATTTTGCTTCAAAATGATAATGCTTTGCACTGTCGGTATGTATCCCTTATCATCCTGTATACCTTAAATATACAATTAAATCTATTAAAGTAATAAAAGAAACAAGTGGGAACAGCAAATAAAACAGGAAATGCTAAAGGATAGAGAGGATGAATGAGAAGTGGTTGGCAAAATGTATATACTTATGCTTAAACGAGAATAACCAGCAAAAATGCCAGGATGGAGGCATCACTTAAGTGGTAGAACACCAGGCACAAGTTAACCAGCTGAATAAAGAGGATGGCCTTGAATACCAGCACAAAAAATAAAATAAAAGAGGTTAGACCTCTGTTAAGTGCTCTTAATTGAATATAAAGCTCTCAGAGATGATGGTAGTGTTCATTATTTTCATGTGGTGATGGGATCCTAAGTGTAAACATGTCCAAATGTATCAACTACATGTTAAATATGTGCACATATATTGTAAACCAATTATCCCTCAATCAAAGTACTTAAGAGATACTACCTTTACAATCCAATTCCTTGCTTTATAGTATTTCAAAATAATTATTTCCAAATGTCCCATGAAGAACAATCTAATATATTATAAGACTGTAATCCTGAAAGTCTCACCTTCCATCCCAAATGGTTTATCAAGTTTCCCCCAGATACCACACCTTTCCTAGAAGCAATTATGGTACCAGCTAGTTACAATGATGTTTTTTAATCTTGACAAAAATAATTGAATGTATAATACCAAAGTTAACAAATAAGAAACTGTACTGTTGAGAACAAACTTAAATAGAAGGTTATTATGTACTTTATTTTCTTGATTCAATTATACTGATTGTTTCAGAGACTTGTATAAACTCACCATTATCTGCACCTCTATTGAAAAACTGATCTGTGCTTTTACAGCAAATTGACAACATCCACAGTGACCAAATAAACTCTGATTTGGATAGACTCCCTCTTAACCTAATCATGGTTAATTTATTTCAATCAGATTGATTTTTTTTCTTTAGCACTAGTTAGTCTCTGCTCTAGATCTGTCCGTACCCGCCTTTGTTTCCACAGGTCTTTGTGCTTTTGTGTACCTAATAGTACACATTTCACAATAGTCTTACTCTACTTCACAAATACAACAGTTACAATTCACAACTTTATCAGTACTCTAATCTTAGACTTTGTAGTAACCAACTAGTTAATTCTTATATTTTTATCCTTATATCTTATAGCATCATCCCTTCCTTCTTATAGCAAGAATTTTGTTTTATCTGTCATAAGTGAAATAGCACTAGTAAAAGAAATGCAAGGCAGTGTTGGGAATGTGGCCTAGTGGTAGAGTGTTTGCCTAGCATGCATGAAGCCTTGGCTTCAATTCCTTGGTACCACATAAACAAAAAAAGCTGGAAGTAGCACAGTGGCTCATGTGGTAGAGTGCTAGCCTTGAGCAAGTGAAGCTCCTGTACAGTGCCCGGGCCCTTAGTTCAAGCCCTAGGACTGGCAAAATTTAAAAAAAAAAAAGCAAGGTAATCGATTTTTTTGTGTGTGGGGGGAGTCCAGTCGTGGGGCCTGAACTCTGGGCCTGAGCGCTGCCCCTCAGCTCTTCAGTTCAAGGCTAGTGCTCTACCACTTGAGCCACAGCGTCACTTCTGGCTTTTTTTTTTCTTTTTGCTTATGTGGTGCTGAGGAATGAACCCAGGGCCTCAGGCATGCAAGGCCAGCACTCTACCACTGAGCCATCTTCCCAGCCCCGTAATCGATTTTTGAAGTATTAGTTATATATGAAAGTTTAATGTTTGCAAGGATCTTGACAAATTAACACAGTAGGAATTCAGAGGAAAAAAAAAAACCACAAGGCTATCAAGGTTACAATTAGTCTTCCTGGAGAAAAGAGCAGATTTCTCACTATTTTATCAGATTGGTAAGGATAATCACTGATCTGTAAATGTTAGTTTTAGTATTAAAAAATTCAGGAAATGGCTTATTTCCACTAAAGTAACAATTTTTAAAAAAGAGTTCAAGACTTCCTTAATTTGGGGAATAATGCTAGATAAACTGGATATACAGGCAGATTAGATAGATAGATAAATAGAGAGAGAGAGAGAGAGAAAGGGACAGAGAGAGAGAGAGAGAGACCAGACAGACAAAAAGATAGAGATAGATGATAGAGTTAATGAGCAAGTAGGTATGGTGGAAATTTTGCAAGGATACCTGGATCTTCCTACATCAAAAATGCCTCTGGTAATTTAGTTAAGTCTATTGGACATCAAGAATAAATTTAAAAAATCCTTAAAGTAACCCATAAAAATGAGCAAATCATTTACAGGGAAGAAACTCCAATTCCCCACAATTGAATTTAATGGCATAAAATTCAAAACAAAGTCTGCAAGATCCTCAAGAAAATACAGCAGAATCAAGTTATCATTTAAGAACAAAGGCAAAAAGACTTTCATGGTGGTATTCTGTGTGGCATTATGAAACACTGTTCCATTAATAGATATGACTTGACAAATATGTATGCAGTGAAATAAATGTGGGACATTCTCACACTGCATATCTGCCTTGGAGATTACATATTTGCATATTAAAGATTCAGGAGACCTCTACAGTAAATATCCTAAATACAAAAAAGAAGAGGAAGGGCTGGGAAGGTGGCTCAGTGGTAGAGCGCTTGCATTGCATGCATGAGATCCTGGGTTCGATTCCTTAGCACCACATAAGCAGAAAAAAAAAGCCAGAAGTGGCGCTGTGGCTCAGGTGGTAGAGTGCTAGCTTTGAGTTGAGGAGCTGAGGGACAGCGCCCAGGCCCAGAGTTCAGGACCCATGACCGGGCCAAAAAAATAATAATAATAATAAGAGGAAAAAGTAAAGGGAATAAATAGCTTTTTTACAAACTAAAAGTTAATTTTTCTTGATGACAATAGAAGGTGGATCTCAGCCAGATAATTATGATTGGGGGAAACATTGGAAAATAATATTAGGGTGACTGAAATGAATATGAATATGTGCTCTGACAAACAGAAATAATAACAGTTAATAGAAACTGAAGTTGGGAAAAAGAGCCAGAAAGTTAAAGTTTGTAGATTGCCTTACTATAATAACATCATTAAAATTCAAATATCGATAACAATTTATATCAGTAAAGCAAACCATAGAAACAGAGTATAAACATACTTTATACAAGGTAAGTGGCAAATACTATTGCATTAGCTATTACCAGGTGGTGGAAAAGAAAGAAACAAAAGAAGCTATACCAATGATATCTGACTTTATTGTTGAGCTGATTAGGAAATTCATATACGAAGGAAAATGACACCACTGGCAATAATATACAATCAATCAGAAGGATAGAGAAGCCATCACAAAAGTCAAAAGCACAAACTTTAAAACAGAAACAATGTAATAAAAGATTATTAAAATCATAAAGCAACATGTAAAGGAAAAATATAATTTTAAATTTGTGGGCCAAGTAATTGACCTTGTTAACTCTATTTTGTTTGTTTCTTTCTCTTGCTTTTCTTCTTTCCTTTTGGGTCCACTTGAGTCTTTCTCCCCCACAGGTAGTTACAGTATTTTTTTAAGGTTATCATTTAAAAATAAAGAACAGAATAATAAAACTTACTATCCTTGTTAAGAGCACATACTCATTGGGCACCGGTGGCTCATGTCTGTAATCCTAGCTACTCAGGAAGATGAGATCTGAGTTTTGAGATTCAAAGCCAGCCTGGGCAGGTAAGTCAGTGAGACTCTTGTCTCCAATGAATCACCAGAAAACCGGAAGTGGCTCAAGTGGTAGAGTGCTAGCCTTGAGCTGAAGAACTGAAGGACAGCACCCAGGCCCAGAGTTCAAGCCCCACAACCTACAACAACAACACCAAAAACATATACTCACCGAAGGCTACACCTGAGTGTGAGGTAGACTGAGAGATACATGGCTAAGAAGATATCCATGTGTCAATCTGCAATTTTATTACTCACCTATAGCTAAATAGATACTTTCTCAATATACTAAAATTTACCCAACTCAGGCTAACAGCTATTGTCATGAAGGAGAATTTCTTTATAATTTTGGAATGAGGAAATCCTTTCTATGACTAAGAAATCTAGATGCCATAAAAAAAACCCTTAAATTATAGCAATTCAGGAAGTAACAAAAAGATAAAAAGAAAGGGAGGGAGGGGAAAAGATAGTAGTCAAAGCACAAATAACATAAATCTGAAATGTCAGTTTTCAGTTTAATCATAAAATACATAGAAAGCCTCTAGAAATAAATAATGAAAGGATAAATAACTGAAAAAGCAAAGTTCTTTTAGTTTTCATGAAAATAAATAACACTTAAATTCATTTAAATGGTTCCATTGCACTCTTAATAGCAAAAACATAATTTAAAATTCCTGAGTATACTATATTTTAGGTCATATAAACAAAATTCCAAAGGCCAATAATAAGCTCTATTGGAAAAACCAAAGGGAAATTAACAAATTCAGATATACCATTGGAGTTGTAAGTTACACAATCCCTAGAGAGAAAAACTGACAATCTCTATCAACACTTGAATAGTTAACTAGTCTAAACCAGCAACTCTAACTCTGGAAATTTTCCCAAAGTATATATTTATTGATATATAATACAATCATTTTCAGTATTGATCATTCTATCAAACAACTAGAAATTAGCTAAACATCCATTAAAAAAAGGA
Source organism: Dipodomys ordii (assembly GCF_000151885.1). Taxonomy (NCBI): domain Eukaryota; kingdom Metazoa; phylum Chordata; class Mammalia; order Rodentia; family Heteromyidae; genus Dipodomys; species Dipodomys ordii. Next base: position 26,529,242 of record NW_012267220.1, on the reverse strand, counting down.
TTCATTATATATTATGGTACTTCTATGCAGGGAAATAGTACTCAGCTCTAAATCTGGAGAAATTTGTCTAGATATGTATGTAGAAATACGTCAAAACATATTATCATTAGTGAAAAATATTTGTAAAATGTCCCAGATATAGCAAAAGGTGGAAGACAAAGAATCTGTGCTTATTTTAGCTCACGTATTCATTAAGAAACTGACAGGGCATCTCCATTTACTAGTAAGAATTTTCATGTGAATAAGAAGCAAAGTCAAGAAAGCTAGGAACATAGAGACATATGAAGGACTTTTTTATTATATGCAAATTGCTCTTTCCATTTTTTTTCTTTAATTATTAAATTTTATTACTTATTAAATTTTATCTGGAAACAAGTAATTGGGAGAATGTGCTTATAAAAATTGCTAAGGTAGCAATATCTGAGTGGTTAAAACTTCTCCAAATGTATTTAAATAAAACATAAGCTGAACAACATTCCTTTATCTGGAAGGACAGTTTGCAGAGTACTACAGACTCAAAGGACAGAGGGAACTAAGGGGACTAGATGACATAGATAGGCCCCAAGTGAGAGAGGAAAGTGGAGCCAGCTAGAGTGAAGAAGTAGAACCAGAAAAAATCTGCTACTCAAAATAAGTAACTCCGGGGCTGGGAAGGTGGCTCAGTGGTAGAGCGCTTGCCTTGCATGCCTGAGGCCCTGGGTTCGATTCCTCAGCACCACATATGCAAAAAGATAAAAGCCGGAAGTGGTGCTGTGGCTCAAGTGGTAGAGCACTAGCCTTGAGCTGAAGAGCTGAGGGACAGCGCCCAGGCCCAGAGTTCAGGACCCACAACCGGACCAAAAAACAAAACAAAAAACAAAAACAAAAAAAATAAGTAACTCTAAAGCTTTGTGCAAATATTATGTTCTTCACAGAGCCTTTAAGACAAAAAAGCTTCCAAACAGTGCCTTCAGGCTGATCTAAGATGTATTGCCCACGACAGATTTTTGAGGAATACATTTTATGAAGTATGGTAGGACTAGCTCTAGCTATAGGAATAAGCTGAGAAAGTGAACAGGGAAAAGGAGAGAGCTAAAGGAAGTTTGTGGACAAGGATGCTACAATTTCAATGATACTAATCTATTGCCTCTTACTTTTCCTTTCCTTTTCCCGTTCCCTTGCCCTCACTCTTCTTCTCTTCCCTTTCCTCTTTCATTGCTGAAGCATGTGAATACCTTAACGTTGCAAAACACTCAGTACATTTAAAGGGAAAAGAGAATTTGAATTTACTATTCTTTATATCATCTATAAGATGATATCAAATTGTATACACAAAAGTTAGCTTAGACAATGCCCTTGAACTCAGTCATCTGACCTGAAAGAATTACCCTTCTTGTGACATTCTTTGGATCTCATAAAGCTGCTTTAAAATTGTTTTTATTGCTACATGAGATTACTTCTTTTATTAAGGAATCCCAGGAATCCCAGTTGTGTGAGATTTTCTTTCTGAAAGCACAGAATGATAATAAGAGATGTAACAGGTAGAAAAAAAGTGTGCTAAATACGTTTTATTGTTCACAAGGTAGGTCAAAATTCTACCTCCCTAATTATCACTGTTTTCTAAAAATTAATTGAGAAGAAAGCCAAAGATACAAACACAAAATAGAAGGGAAAAAATTATCTCAGTGGAAAAACAGCAGGTCTTGATAGCCTTTCAATGATTTTATTCATCAAAACAGAATCATCTTGTCACAACATTAATTTTCTACAATTTACTTTCATAAAGCCTGGAACACAGGCTTTCTCCATAAATTACTATTTTCCAACTTTACTCACGTCTCCTGCCCTGTGGTGACAGGACAGGGTAAGAAGGCTGGTGGAGGGAAGAGGGAAGAGAAGAAGGATAAGGAAACAAAGGAAAGTTCAGGAACTGGTGGCTCATGCCTGTAATTCTAGGTACTCAAGAGGCTGAGACCTAAGGATTGTGGCTCCAAGCCGGCATTGGAAAGCTAGTCCAAAATAGTCTATGAAACTCTTATCTCTGATCAACTACCAAAAAGCCAGAAGTAGAGCTGTGGCTCAAGTGAGTACTAAACTTGAGCAAAAAAATAAATCCTGAAAAGCAAAGCAAAAGATTGGGCATATTTTCTCTCTTGAAAATTGCTTCCTTCCACAGCTACTTCTACATGAACTGTGGAATTTTATTTTTAAACATCTTAAAATCTTAAAACAGTGGATCAAAACATGTATCTAGGAAAAAGTAACCAAATTTTTTGAGAGATGAAATCATTAATTTTTCTAACCAATAAAAAAAATCACAAAATAGAGCACTGGTGCCTCATGCCTATGGATTGCAGTTCTAAGCCAACCCAAACAGGAACAGCTGTTGAGATTTTTTTTTAATTTATTTTATTTTTCTTATATTTTTATTGTAAAGATACCATACAGAGGAGTTACAGTTACATGAGTAAGGTAATGAGTACATTTCCTATCAATCATTATTACCCCCTCCTTTGTTTTTCCCCTACCATCCCTTCCCTCACCACCTCCCCAACTCCTCCCTCCCTGCCAAAGTTGTAAAGTTCATTTTCAACATAGTGTCTTTTACATCTCATTTTTACAATGGGTCAGCCTGTATCCTTGTTCCAGCATTGTGTTATTTCCCTTCCCCTCCCCAAATTAGAAAAAATGTATATACAAGATACAGGGTACTGGAATCAAATACAGTGAAAACAGGGTTATATCATGGGGGAAGAACATACGAAAGAAACAAAAGAAATCAACAGAAACAACAGCACGTGAGAAGGCTGAGAATAGTCAAAGAGAGAAACAGGAATTGCAAGAGCAGGAAAAGAACAGTCAAAGAGAAAAACAGGAATTGCAAGAGCAGGCTGAGAATAGTCAAAGAGAAATACAGGAATCCTGTGAGCATGACAAAACTAATTAAAGAGTAATACAGGAATTGCTTGAGCAGGATGAGAATAGACAAAAATCAATAGATGCAATCATGGAATCCATAAACAGACACCTGAGGGAATCCAGGGAGACCACAAACAGAATGCTGAAAGGAGCCCGTCAGAAGGAAAAGGAGTACAAGGAAACCATAACCAATCAACTAAGTGATTTGAGAATAAACACTGAACACCAAATTAAGGAAGTAAAGAAGTTCACACAAGATCTAAAACAAAGCTCCAACGAAGAATTTGAAGCCATCAAAGCTGACCAATTAGAAGGAAAGGAAATAAAAAAACAAAGTAGAAAGTCTTGACAGTAGCTTAGACCATGCAGAAGATTGAATCTCTGGGGATGAAGACAGACTAGATATTATAGAGAAAGAACATACAAATCCAAGAAATATGATAGATCTATTCAACATTTGGAAGACACCATCAGAAGGCCTAATCTGAGGATAATAGGTGTAGAAGAGCACCTAGAGACAGAAGTAAATACTCTAGGAAATTTATTTAACAGGATCCTAGCAGAGAACTTCCCAAACATGCAAAAAGATAGACCTATTCAGATACAAGAAGCTTTTAGAACCCAAATTGACCAGACCAGAACAGGACATCCCAATGTCACATTATAATCGGCACAGGAGGAAAGGATCCTTAAAGCTGTCAAGGAGAAAAGATCAATCACCTATAAAGGGAAACCAATTAGAATACAGATCTCTCAGCAGAGAAAATTAAAGCAAGAAGAGCCTTGAATGATGTATGCCACACCCTAAAGACAAACAACTATCAACCAAGAATACTATAGCCAGCTAAACTCTCATAACCGAAGGTCAAATAAAAACCTTCCATAGCAAAGAAAAATGGAAACAATATAACTCCACAAATCAGCCCTACAAAAGATACTTAAAGATGCCCTATGCATAGAAAACCAACAAGACCATAATAAAGGTCAAGAAACCGCACCCAAACTGAGAATCCAAGAACCATGGGAAGAACCCAGTTGTTGCAGCCCCAAGAAGGTGGAGAGCATGGAAGGAACTAGCAAACACCTCTCCCTCCTAACGCTCAACATTAATGGACCTAACTCTCCAATTAACCCACATAGACTGTCTAGCTGGATTAAAAAGCAAGATCCTTCAGTCTGCTGCCTTCAAAATTACACCTTGCCCATAAAAACAAACACATTTTGAAAGTGAAAGGCTGAAATAAAATCGACCAAGCAAACAGGCAGGAGTTGCAATCCTAATATCAGATAAATTAGACTTCAAATTAAAATTAATGAGGAGAGATAAAGAAGGTCACTACATACTAATTAAGGGATCTCTCTTTCAGGAGAATATTACAATTCTAAATATTTATTCACCAAACAATGGAGCACCCAAATTCATCCAAGAAACACTACTTTCCCTCAAATCTCACATACATCCACCACTATCCCCACTAGATAGATCAACTCAGCAAAAACTCAACAGAGAAAATGCAGATCTAAACAACTGCATGGGTCAACTAGATTTAACAGACTGAATATTTCACCCAGCAGCATCACAATACACATTTTTCTCAGCAGCACATGGAACATTTTCCAAAATAGACCAGATTTTAGGTCACAAAACAAACTTGTCCAAATTCAGAAACATTGAAGTTATGCCCTGCATTCTCTGAGACCATAAGGGAATAAAATTAGAACTCAACACCAAAAGCCACCAAAGAAAGTCCTGTAATACATGGAGGATGAACAACACACTGTTGAACCAGCAGTGAGTCATGGAAGAGATTAGAAATGAAATTCAAGTGTTCATGATATTCAACAAAAATGAACACACAAACTACCACCTCCTCTGGGACACAGCAAAGGCAAGTTGATAGCTCTGAGTTCCTACATCAACAAATTGGAGAGATCTGAAAACAACAATTTAATGAGACATCTGAGTCTCCTTGAAAAAGAGAAGCAGGATAAGCCCCGATCCAGGAGATGGACAGAAATAATCAAAATTAAATCAGAATTAAACGAGTTAGAATTTAAAAAAAAAACGATTCCACAAAGAGTTGGTTCTTCGAAAAAATTAACAAAATTGACAGACCCTTAGCAAATCTTATCAGAAAAAGAAGAGAACACACCCAAATAAACCAACTCAGAGATGAGAATGGAAACATCACCAGAGAAACAACCAAGATTCAGAACATTATAAGGGAATACTTCTGAAACCTTTATGCTAATAAGTTTGAGAACCTGGAAGAAATGGACAATTTCCTAGCAAATATCGACATGCCAAAACTAAACTAAGATGAGTTAAACTAACTTAACAGGCCAATATCAAGCATTGAAATAGAAACAATAAGAGACCTCCTATCTAAGAAAAGCCCAGAATCAGATGGATTTACAGGGGAATTCTACAAGGCCTTCAAAGCAGAATTCACACCATTACTCCTCCAACTCTTCAATGAAATTGAAAGAGAAAGTTCACTACTGAACTCATTCTATGAAGCCATCCTAACCCTCATCCCAAAACCAGGCAGGGATTCATCAAAGAAAGAGAACTATAGACTCATTGCTTTGATGAACATTGATGAAAACTTCTCAACAAAATTTGGCCAATCAACTTCAACAATTCATCCAAAAAAATTATACATCACGATCAAACAGGATTCATTTCAGGGATGCAAAGCTGGTTCAATATACACAAATCAATTAATATAATTCATCACATCAACAAGAGCAAGGATAAGAACCACATGGTTATCTCAATAGATGCAGAAAAAAAGCATTTGACAAGATCAACACCCCTTTATGATGAAGGTTTTGGAAAAATTAGGAATCCATGGAACATTCCTCAATACAATAAAGGCTGTAGATGACAAACCTACAGCCAAAATTGTATTTAATGGTGAAAAACTAAAGCCATTTCCTCTTAACTCAGGAACAAGACAAGGATGTCTACTCTACTCCTCTTCAATTTAGTATTAGAATGCCTAGCTACAACAATAAGACAAGATGCAAACATAAAAGGAATCCAAATAAGGAAAGATGAAGTAAAACTCTCCCTCTTTGCAGATGACATGATCTTGTAGTTAAAGAATCCCACAGACTCCATGCCCAAATTACTCCAGCTGATTAGAAACTTTTGCAAAGTAGCAGGGTATAAAATGAACCCTCAAAATTCAGTGGCTTTTCTGAATGCTAACAATAAGAAGAGAATGGCTGAAATCGGGAAAGCAACTCCATTTGTAATAGCCCCACAAAAAATAAAATACCTAGGAATTAACTTAACCAAAGAAGTGAAGGACCTCTATGATGAAAACTTCCAAAACCTGAAAAAAGAAATCAAAACAGAACTTAGAAAGTGGAAAAACCTCCCATTCTCCTAGACTAGAAGATTCAACATCGTGAAAATGGCAATACTTCCCAAGACTATCTACAAATTCAATGCAATATCTATCAATATTCCAAATTCATTCTTCAAGGAAATAGAAGATGCAATCCAAAAATTCATATGGAACAATAAAAACTGATCCTTAAAAGAAAGAGCAATGCTGGAGGGATATCAATACCAAATTTCAAACTCTACTACAAAGCCATAGTAATCAAAACAGCTTGGTACTGGCACAAGAACAGACCTCAGGACCAATGGAATAGAAT
>NW_012267220.1:26514216-26520477 GCF_000151885.1 Dipodomys ordii | reverse complement strand
ATATATATATATATATATATATATATATATATATATGGCATTCTATGCCTCCATCAGGAAAAGTGACATTAACCCATTTGACTTGGAAAAAAATTTGTCCTAAGTGAAGTAAGCCAGACCCAAAAAAACATAGGTCCTATGCTTTCCTTTATTTGCAATAACTAATATACCAGACAAGTAGAAAAGATCTGTGAGATTCTTAACTCACAATTAACCAGAAAAAAAATCAGAAGTGGAGGTATGGCTCAAGTGTTAGAATGCCAGACTTTAATGAAAAAGCTAAAGGATAGTTCCCAGGAACTGAGTTCAAGCCCTGGTACCAGCATAAACATATACAAAGAAAAGTGTCACAGTGTTAAGAGGAAACTTTTATGATTTGATGGAGTATGGCTACAGGGAAATTGGTCAACATTTGAGTAGGTATCACTGGAAAATATCACAGTACTTCACTAGCTTCCCACACCCTTAGCACTCAGATTACAGAAATGTTCCAAATCACACTTGCAGGTTATTTAGTAGCATTCTCTACTAGCTAAATCATACATAAGAGTTCAGAAGTAAAAAGTAAAAATAAAAAAAATGTACCATCTGTGCATTTTATTTCTAAGAGTTACTTAGACATCATTCAAAGTGCATTGATTTAACTTTTAAAAATTCTACATAACATATGCCAACCAGCAATATACTGAAAAATTATATTATAAAGAAAAATGCTTCTATTTGGAGTCAGGTACAGCAATAAGAACAAACATTTATAAAAGTATTGATTGGATAGGTAGAGAGGGAGGGAGAGAGAGGAGAGGAGAGAGAGAGAGAACCCTAAAAAATAAAGAACAAAATGCTTAAGTAAGGATACAGGTTGACCCATTGTAACAATGTGATGTACAAAGCACTATGTTGAAAACGAATCTACAACTTTGGTGGAGGGGTGGGTTAGTTGTGGAGAGGGGAGGGCAGGAATGGTAGGGGAAAACAAAGGAGGAGGCAACAACGCTCAATAGGAAATGTACTCATTACCTTGCTCATGTAACTGTAACCCCTCTGTACAGCATTTTTACGATAAAAAATGTACAAAAAAATAAAGAAAACCCAGAGGTGGTTATTCATGTCTGTAATCTCAGCACATACATGGTAAAAGCAGGAAGATCAAAAACAATTTCAAGACCAGTGTGAGCTAAATAAGAAAAATATCTCAAGAAACAATAATATCAGAAAAGTAAAACATGAAACACAAAAAGAACAATAAAACTGAACCAAGAAAATATAGCCTGGATTCATTCAATACATGAGCAACTCATCCTTAATATCTTAGTAGAATCACGCTATTACAATTTATCTGTATTGCACATAATGTTACTCTAAGGTTAAACTGTGTTGTGCATTTTCTGTTTCAGAATCACATAGCACAATGGGGAAAGAATTAAATAAACGGTTCAATTTTATAGTCAAAACATTCACATCACAAAATTTCTAAAATAATCATCAGCTGTTTCTGCCTTCCCAGATGTGCAGAGAGACTGTTTAAGAAGCAAAAGAGCCTCACCTGGGTTGGAGAAAAACACTGGTTTGGCTGAAGCAGAAGAGTGGCAATTAGAAAGAGCTAGACACTGACTTAACTAAGATAAAGACTGAGGGGCTGGGAAGGTGGCTCAGTGGTTGAGTGCTTGCCCTGCATGCATGGGACCCTGGGTTCAATTCCTCAACACCACATAAGCAGAAAAAGCCAGAAGTGGTGCTGTGGCTCAAGTGGTAGAGTGCTAGCCTTGAGCTGAAGAGCTAAGGGACAGCGCCCAGGCCCAGAGGCCAGGCCCCACCACCGCCAAAGAGAGAGAGAGAGACAGAGACAGAGAGAGAGAGACAGAGTCAGAGTCAGAGAGAGAGAGAGAGAGACTGAGGTCCCAAAATCCTAGCATAGCTGGGAGGAGTCAAAGGAAGGTTTTAGGGGGGAAAGAGGGAGATTATTGTCAGAGGAAATGGACTTTAGAGAGAAATTAGGCAACTTTATAAACAACAGCTGAGAATTAAAAGACACCAAAATCAAGGAAATAATCCCTTTTGTAGCAATAAGACTCCAAATACTCAACTCAATGAAGATGTCTGGAAAGTCATATCCCAACAGAAAGAACAAGTAAATAGCAAGCAAAATAGAGGAGAGAATGTTGTATATATTCTCAGCCCACAATTTTATCTGGCTTTGGTCAATAGACTGCTTTTTGTAGATCCCTGGGAGTACAGACATAAACTAGAGGATAATGGTCGCTTCAACATCTCCTTATATGTGCATCAACTATGTGCTAATAGTCCATATAGTTAAGCCAGACATTCATAACTCATTTGCAATGGTGCAATTGTCCAATAAATTATTTGCAACTTTTTAAAAAATCTCCAGTGTTCCATAAAAATAAAAGCCTCTTCAGAATAATTGAAACCAGTAATGCAAGGCAAATGTATTTCCTTGATACATTTAGTTAAGTAAGCTTTAATTTATATGCTAAATTTTTAATTTAGTTCAATTTTTGGCAGAGACATGTTTATTTTCGTTGTTGGCCTTAAAATTGTAGTTTTGGAATAAACATCTGTTCCTTTCCAGTTTCATACATAAAATGGGTGTTTTCTTTTTTCTTTTCTTTTCTTTTCTTTTTTTTTTTGGTCGGTCATGGGGCTTGTACTCTGGGCCTGAGCTGAGTTCCTCAGCTCTTCAGCTCAAGGCGAGTGCTTCACCACTTGAGCCACAGCACCACTTCCAGTTTTCTAGTGGTTTATTGATGATAAGAGTCTCACAGACTTTTCTGCCCAGGCTGGCTTTGAACCGCAATCCTCAGATCTCAGCCTCCTGAGTAGCTAGGATTACAGCCACCGGCACCTGGCCCTTTTTTTTTTCTTTTGGCCATTACTGGGATTTGAACTCAGGCCCTTAGGCCTTCTCAGCCTGTCTGCTTGACTGGCTCTACAACTTCAGCCATGGCTCCAGACATGCATTTTGCTGATAGTTTGGAGACAGAGCCTCATGAACTATTCTGGCTAGGCTTCTCTGGCCAAGCTGGCTTCCAATTGTGATCCTCTATATCTCAGCCTCCATGGTAGCTAAGATTACAGGCATGAGCCACCATCACTGGCTTCCACAAGTATATTTCTATAAATTGTAAATGAAAGCTGTAGGCCCAGTGGATGTCCCCTGAAAAGTCTTAAAACTTTCAGCATGCATACTATATGAATTCTGGCATGACAGATCTAACAGCATGAACTACTTACCCTTAAATCTCAACGAAGATCCTTGTATCTACTCATGTTTAAGCTGCATAACGATAAAAAGAGCACAACTCACTAGGATATAAATGTTATATCAAAACCTCTGTCCTTGGAACATTTTTAAGTGCCTTCCTTTCAGATTTTAAAGTCTTTTATATTGCTTTATAAAAATTAGCAAAAAAGAATGAATCCTTGCGATGTAAACCAAAGCCCCTCGAGGCCTCAGCCCATCCAGACTAGAATCCTGTAAACAATTTGAAAAACAATAATAATACACAATGTGCCTGTCACTAGAGAGTTCAGAGCAAATCAGCAGAGTTTCCAGAAATGAAATGTCACTATTGAAACATTGTCAAGGGCAACTTTCAACTTTTGCAAACACATTGACTATTTAGAAAATACAATCTCTATCGTTATTTTATATTTTTTCCTTTCAATGATAACACTAACCACCTATATGATTGAAATAACTATGAATTGGGATTCATTTTTTAAGATGTAAAACCCAGATTATACCCATACCATCCAAGATTAAGCAAAAATAGACAAACTTTGTTATAGGAAATTTTCCTTCATCTTTCATTTTCTCCCTCTCTCTCTTCCTGACCCTCTCCCTCTCCTTCTCCTTCTCCCTTCCCCTCTCCCTAACCCCCCCCATACTGGGGTTTGAACTCAGAGATGCACATAGTCCAGTCAAACACCAAGCACACTAACTCTTGAGCTTCCCTTTTTGGCTTTTAGTTTACTTTTGAGATAAGGTTTTGAGCTTTTGCCAAAGCTGACTTAGCAAGTAGGAGATCCTATGTTCCTATCTTCAAACCCAAGTACCACCAATAAATGAATGAATGAATGAAAAACAAACCAATCAAAATAAAGCATTACTGATTGCTACATGATTGTGCACAATTGCATAAAATAGTAGATTGGTTTTAGAATGCAATGGTTTTGTAACAGAGTGTAATAAAGAATCAAGATTTTCATAGAGCAAGTTACTTTGCAGGACACTAAGCCAGTCAGAAGCTTTAAATAAGATTTTTAGTCAACTGCTTTAGTTGTTAAATATCAACTGAATAATGCAAGGTCCAATCAGAGAAAAGAAAAATCTTAGAGTTCTGAGGAAAACTCCAGAGGATAATTTCTAGGTCAGCAATGCCCAAGAGTTACCCTGATGCGCTGGTTAAAACACTTTGGGGGTCTATCTCTGAAATTCAAATTAGTTGGTGAAGGAAAGGGCTATGTGTTGACAGTTCCCATAAGCCCACCGGGTGGCTGAATGGTGCTGCTCTGAAGAAGACACTTGGGAACTGCCATGCCACTGCTACTGAGTCAGAAGCTGCATTTTTACTAGATTTCCAGATGATCTGCACATTAGAACTTGAGAAGCACTGCTTTCATGAACAAGTAACACTTTTTCATATTGCTTTTCTCTTTTCCTCTAACATCAGAAGAAAAACCTGGGGAAAAGGAAGACATTGGCAAAAGAAACAGAATTAAGTACTCAATTCACACTCTCTGTTGATAACTAAACCTATTTGGCTCCCTTGCTCATTTTCCTCCCTGGAGTCCATTCTCTCCTTTCCCCACCTTGTCATCCTTATTTGGCCTCATTAGGGTTCAGAGTCCTGTTTGATGGTTAGGTGTAGGTGTAATGAATTTCCTAGGAAAAGCTAGATCCATATAATATTTCTTTATTCAACAAAAAATGACATTGATATGGATCAGATAATTAAATTTAAATTATATGTTTACACAATTTTTCACAGAAATAAATTCACAGAAGAATCCCTTACTTGGATTGATTTAGGATTTAGACTGTGGTTACAAGGAGAATAAGAAATGTCAACACAGAGGCTAGGTTTGATGTTATACACCTGAAATCCCAGCACCAAAACAGCCAAGGCAGAAGAGTCAGGATTTAAGACATTCTTCTGGGCTACCTAATGAGAACCCTGACAAGGAGAAATTAATGTAAAGCAATTGTAGGATGACCATAATTAAGTCTCAGCCATAATGGAAAAAAAGGCAACCTCTTTGTTGATTGTACTGTATGTGATTTTATGTGACATGTTATTACTTAGACTATACCAAGTGTACTCACAACAGAGCCACACAAAAGACTGGAGGATTCATTAAAGATTTGCAAGCATTATGCCTTTCACAGTGGGAAAATGCCTGACTTGACATGACTAATATTACTCCCTAGTTGCTGATTCACTCTTGTGTAGTTCCAGTAGCTCTGGCAGCAAAATGGCTTTTCTATTAATATCTAATGGAAACAAGACCTCTGTCCAATTAAAACTTCAGAGATGTATGTTCAGTGAGTGACCTCTTCCACTTCTACCACAACCACCCATTTTCCCCTTGCCTGACTTGGCTAAAATTATCAAGAAAAACCCCACCACCATTATTTAGTAAAAGGAAGCTTTTACTAATAAAAAATTTGACACAATACATGAGTACATCTTAGGCCTATTAAGTACCAGAAACAACGAAGGACATAGAAAACACTGAGCTCTACTGGGTATTGTGGATCACACCTGTAATCTCAGCAATTGGAAGTGGAAGCTGAGGCAGAAAGATCATGAGTTTAAGACAAGGCTGGTAAGAGAAGAAGGAAGGAGAGAAAGAGAGATAGAAAGAGAGAGAGAGAGAGAGAGAAAGAAAGAAAGAGAGAAAGAGAGAGAGGAAGGAAGAAAGAAAGAAAGAAAGAAAGAAAGAAAGAAAGAAAGAAAGAAAGAAAGAAAGAAGGAGGACTGGGATGTAGCTCAGTGGCAAAGTGCTTGCCTAGCAAGTGCAACATCCTGGGTTCAATCCCCAGTACCAAAAAAGAAAAGACAAAAAAAGAAAGACAGAGAGAGACAGAGAGAGAGAGAGAGAAGAGAGAGGGAGGGAGGAAGGAAGGAAGGAAGGGGAGGGAGGGAGGAAGGAAGAGGGAGGGAGGAAGGAAAGAGGGAAGAAAGGAAGGAAGAGATGGAGGGAGGGAGAGAGGGAGGAAGGAAGAAGGAAGGAAGG
>NW_012267220.1:26512239-26512996 GCF_000151885.1 Dipodomys ordii | reverse complement strand
TATAGTCACCTAATCTTCAATAAGGGAGCTAAAGAAATAGAATGGAAGAAAGACAACTTCTTCAGTAAATGGTGCTGGAAAATTGGTTAAAAACCTGTCGAAAACTAAAGCTAGATCCTTATATATCACCCTGCAACAGAATCAACTCCAGATGGATCAAAGACCTTGGAGTCAAAGCAGACACGCTGAAAACATCACAGGACTTAATAGGAGAAACCCTAGATCTCCTTGGCACAGGCAGAAATTTTCTTAATAGAGATCCAGAAACACAACAAATTAAAGAAAGGTTGGACAAATGGGATTGCATGAAATTGCAGAGCTTCTGCATGGCAAAGATCAATAGAAAGCCCACGGATTGGGAGAAGATCTTCACTAGCCAAAGAACAGACAAGGGTCTCATATCTAAAATATACTAGGAACTCAAAAAATTAAATCCCCCAACAACAAATCCTCAAAGAAATGATTGCCCAATTAATAAGTGGGCTAAAGATTTAAAGAGAAAATTCTCTGAAGAGGAAAGAAAGATAGCCAAGACACATGAAAAAATGCTCAACCTCCCTAGCCATAAAAGAAATGCAAATCAGAACAACATTGAGATGCCACCTCACCCCAGTTAGAATGGCTATAATCAAGAACTCTAATAACAATAGATGCTGGAGGGAATGTGGACAAAAGGGAACCTTACTGCATTGTTGGTGGGAGTGTAAACTTGTTCAACCACTTTGGAAAGTAGTATGGAGGTTCCTCAAAAGACTCC
>NW_012267220.1:26485896-26499519 GCF_000151885.1 Dipodomys ordii | reverse complement strand
AAGGAAGGAAGGAAGGAAGGAAGGAAGGAAGGAAGGAAGGAAGGAAGGAAGGAAGAGATGGAGGGAGGGACAAAAGAAGGGAGAGAGGGAAGGAGGGAGGAAAGAAGGGCGGGAAGAATGGAGGGAGGGAGGGAGGAAGGAAGGAAGGAAGGGAGGAGGAAGGAAGGAAGGAAGGAAGGAAGGAAGAAAAGAGGGAGGATAGAAGGGAGGGAGGATAGGAGGGAAGAAGGAAGGAAGGAGGGAGGAAGGAGGGAGGAAGGAGGGAGGGAGGGAGGTTAAGGAGGGAGGGAGGGAAGGAGGAGGAAAGGAAAAGAAAGAGGATGAGAGAAAGAGAATATTGAACTTGATCCCATTTCATTTTTCTCAAGAAACTGCACTGGAGCAGTGGATCAGAGCACTCAACAACACTCAATCTAGGTTGTAATAACAGAGTCTCTTTTCTTTTTATTTTTTTTGTTGTTGGTTTGGTTTGACTTGTTTTTCTTTTATTTGTTTACCTGCTTTTGGCTTTTTGCAACAGGGTCTTACAATGTAACCCAGATGAGCTTCACATTCTGGATCCTCCTATCTCAGCCTCCTGAGTGCTGGGATAATAAACATTCATCACCACACCCAGCCAACGCCAATGTTTCTATCTTGAAGAAATTGAAGGCCTCTTTTATTTGTTTGCTTTCAGGAGACTGCGCTATCACACGATGCACCTTTGTGTCTGTCTCTCTGATTCTTGGATCAGGCAGAAAGCCAAGGAAATGGGCCTCCTTGAAAGCCCATGGGGCATTTATATTAACAGAAACACCGATGTCTTAGAGAACCTAAGATTAAAGAGATGAAAATGAGAAGCAGCTTGTTGTTTGTATATTTCTAAAGAGTCCAGGAGACCTGGCAGAAACAGATAACTGCTTTTTGCTTTCCCTGGAACCATATCCCTTATCGGGGAGTAGCCTCAATCTTTATCTGAGAACCTCAGTCTATCTCAGTCCACAGACCCAATTCTTGTGTGTGTGTGTGTGTGTGTGTGTGTGTGTGTGTGTGTGTGTAAGAAAATACCATACAGAGGGGTTACAATTACATGGGCAAGATAATGAGTACATTTCTTATCAAGCATTGTTGCCTCCTCCTTTGTTTACCCTTCCGAACCCTTCCCATCTCCCAGCCCCCACCCAAAGTTGTAAAGTTCATTTTTCAACATAGCATTTTGTACATCTCATTGTTGCAATGGGTCCACCTATATCCCTATTTAAACAATTGGTTTTTTCCTTCCACTCCACAAATTATACCAACATCAAATACAGTGAAAACAGGAATTATACCATGGGGGAAGAACATACAAAGCAACAAAGAAATACCTTATAAATATGTTAGAAACAATTGCAAGAAAGAAAAAACATTTGAATCCTTATCTTGGGGTTCATTGCACCTAACATCAACTCATCTGACTGTTCCTGCTTGTCTCAGACATATACTAGTTACTTTAGGCCTTTAGGAATTACTGGTGAAAAAATGGAATATTATTAAAATTAATAATAGTAATATTATAGTGAATTAATGTTTCCATTTGTTCCCTTTATTGTTAGCCGGCATGATGCTTGCAAAAACAAGCCAAAATTGCTACACTGCTTCCTCACAACTAACAACAAAAACAAACAAGAATCACACTGATATCCCAGTTCTTTCAGCTTTCCAGTGCCACTCATCAAGATTTTGATGACTTCTTTCTTTGGACAGCATAATACCTCTGGTGAGGGAGGTGCTAAGTAAATACTTGAGCCAGTGATCTGAGCGTGCCAATGTGTGAAACTACTATTATAGAAAGTTAGCCAAAGAGTTTTGCACTTAAAAGAACATTTAGTCGCGGATCCTCTTTTTGTGTGCCCTGGTTCAGCATTTTAGAATGATGTTATTGCCAAGTGAAAGGATGTAGCCTGGCTGGCTAAAAATGCATCCTTCCACACTTCCTATAAATGGTCATAAATCACCATTGGTCCTTGTCATGCGGGAAACGGTGTGTGTCAGCTTGAGCTTGTCTGCCTATGACAGTTGCAAAGGCAAAAATCAAACAGATCTTTCAGTGTTTAGAAAAGAAACACTGCTGTTAAAAAGCTAAGAAATACTGGAGGAGGGGACTGTCACCACATTACACCTCTGAATAATAACAGATTCCAGACTGCCCGGAGCACTGTAATAACCATACCAAGACAAATGTTATTGGGAGGGAACATCTCCTTTCTGTAATGGAAGATTGCTAGCCATTCAGATATCTTAAAAGCTTATCAATTGCTCTAATGGATAGAAAACTGCAGATTGGAAAGAGAGAATTCAACTCGACCTTTAAGAAAATAGACACATATCCTGTTATTTATCTACCACACACATTATGGCAATTTTTGAATTATGGCAAATTGAAGAAGAAACATAGTATTCTAAGTTAATTCTCACCTCCTATGTCTTCTGAAAATCCTTAGAAGATGGAGAATCTGTATCACTCTTTTGGGATTAAAGACACTGCCAAAGACTCAAAAGTAAATGATGCAAAAAAGTAGAAGAGAGCTCCCAAAGGAATTTCTCTGGCCTTCACAAAATAGTTCCCTCTCATGACTGTTGTACTTTTATTCTCAAGATAGTTAAGAGTTGTGGGCAGATGGCACAGGGTAGAAACTGATTTGAAAGCAATGATAGGATCACTGGGGAGGATCAGAAATGTTCACTGCTAAGAAACACTAGAGTGTCTCCAAAGAATCCCTAAAGAGTATTATAGCTTTCTTTATTAATTGAGATGTGTAACTCGCATACTGCTGGATTATAAACACCTGTAACAGATGTTTTCTTTAAAAAACAAATTAAAACTCTGGCTTGAATATGCCTCATAGCCAACAGCTTACCGGAGAAAACTTCACAAAGTTGGTTGCTACTATTTAATGCACTAAATCCATAGCTCAGAAGTGTATACTTGGAGTAGTACAACCTACAATGGGTTATCCTAGAAGCCCTGACTCCATTGTTAGTAAATTATTGACATTGCACGAATGGTTTTCATACTGGCAGATGTGGAATACACAGAAAACAGTCCTTTTGCTAATCAGTTTCGCAGTCAAGCCCATGTGCTCTCCAAGGACATGGTACAAAGGAAGGAGCTCTGGGCTTATGTTGATATGATTCACTATATATAGTCCTATGCACTAGGCAGTTGGATTATTGAGAACTCCTGTTAAGTATATCATATACATATTCTAGTTCTTACAAATGAGGGAGACCATGTGACCTACTTTTCTTTGGGTCTGGCTTACTTCACTTAATATAATTTTTTCCAAGTCTTTCCATTTCCTTATAAATAGAACAATGTTATTCTTTCTGACAGAAGCATAGAATTCCATCATGTATATGTAACACATTTGCTTGGGCATTTAGGTTGGTTCCATATCTTAGCTATGATGAATAATCCTGTGATAAACATAGTTGTGCTGGTGGCTTTAGTGTGGCTTTGTTTGTGGTTATTTGGGTAAATTCCCAGAAGTGGGATTTCTGGGTCATAGGGGAGCTCTATGTGTAGTCTTTTGAGGAACTTATCTTCTCCTAGAATACTTTGTTGATAAGAAAATTTTATTTGCATATACAGAAACTTTGTAAATTAGGGCCTAAGAAATTCTCTCATGTAATTTTCCCCAACTTAAATTTCCTTACACTTTTCCAACAGTAAGAAGCTAAATAAACAATAATATTCTTTAATGCTAGGTATGGTGGCACATTCCTGTGATCATACATACTCAGGAGGCAGGAGAATCAAGATTTGAGGCTTTGGAAAAAATAAAAATAAAAAAAAACATAGCCGGGCACTGGTGGCTCACACATGAAATCCTAGCTACTCAGGGGGCTGAGATCTGAGGATTGCAGTTCAAAACCAGCCCAGGCAGGAAAGTTGGTAAGACTGTTATCTCCAATAAACCATTCAGAAAACTGGAAGTAGTGCTGTAGTTCAAGTGGCAGAGTGCTAGCCTGGAGCTGAAGAGCTGAGGGACAGCGCCCAGGCCCAGACTTCAAGTCCCACAACCAACCAAAAAAAAAGTGTTTCTCTGGCTTACTTCACTCAGAAACATTAACCCAAGCCTCACAGACTGCATGGTTTCCTTCCATTGTAATAACTAGAATATGTCTTAGATATTCTTAGAAGAAAATCACAATGGCTCAATACCTATGTGCATATGACCATATAAATATATGCTTACCAAATAAATCCAATAAATGGAATTAAGAGGGGTTTTTAGTATACTGTTTGCAGTTATTTCTTTTTGTCCTTTGGTTTATTCCCTGCTGTCACTCTTTTTGCTTTCTGTACCCATTGTCTTGTACATAAGTTTATCTGATTTGGGGAAGGGAAAGGGAATCATAGAAAATGTGAAACAAAGAGTGAACCAATGTAACAGTGATTCTCACTAGACACTATGTTGGAAATGAACTTTACAACTTGGAATGGAGGAGGGGAGAGAAAATGAGGTAGGGGGTAACATTGTTCAAAAGAAATGTACTTATCTTATGTAACTGTAACCCCTCCGTACATCACCTTTATGGTAAAATTTAAAGATAAAATAAAATACATATGCAGGAAAAAATGTTAGCCAGACCCTATCTCCAAAACAGATTGAAGCACACACCTGTGTCCCTACCTACTTCAGAGGCAGGTATGAAGTCCATGGTTCAAGGCACCAGTGGCAAAGCTAACCTTACCTAAAAACTGAAATGCAGAACAGCTGGGTATGTGACTGGTGTAGTTGTTTGTTTGCCTAGTAAGCACAAAGATTTAGGTTTAGTCCTCAGCAATAAAATAGATGAGAGAGAGAGAGAGAGAGAGAGAGAAGCAGGCAGACAGACTGGACTATTTCACTTTAAGGAATGCAAGGTAATCACTTCTTCTATTTCAGAGGAGAACTGTAAGTCTTGAATCAAGGCCATAAATGAAAACAACCCAGGTTAGATGTAGCAAATGCCACTTAGACTCCATTGGCCCCAAGCTTAGTTTCACACACTGGAAGTCATAAATGCCCCCACACAGACCTCCTGTTAGAAAACACTAGCTGGGCTAGCTCACCAAGCTCCTGTCTCCAAAATGACTGCCCCTCATAGGCCTCCTCACTGTAAAATGTATTCCCAAATTTAGCATCCCTGGCCTCTCCAGACACTGCCACTGAAGAGATCTTTCCACCTAAGGAACACACCTATGTATTCAGGCACTCAGTAAATAGGGCATGCTATGACACCCAAAGGATCCCTACAGTTGCTCTAACTCAGTAGCATGTACACTGAAAAGTGTTCAGAGCACGCTTGGAGTGACAAAACCAGGATGTAAAGGCAGGTCAGTCACCACATCAAGTGCTCTCTGTGGCATACAAAAGAACTTTAAAACAGAGAACAGTAATGTATAAAGAAGGCCTGGTTACAGTATACACAACACCTATTCCATTACATGCCACCTGACTCTCAAAATCCACAGCAATATTCTAATGGAGTCTTGAACTAGGGCAGTTTATGACAGAGCAGTCATAAGTCATAAAGATACACACTAGTCATCAATTGCATTGCTAAGACCCCAAAGATAAGTGCAGTGCCTCATCCTTCCACAAGGGGTGCCAGAAGCTAGTAGGTTCAGGAGAGATTTCTATAGGAAAACAGCCCTTCTTCAGACAGCACCCACAATAAACATGTTTATGAGCAAACACAGTATCAGAAAAGCATATTGTGAGTCTTAGAAATAGCATATGCCTCCTTTCATGGGGGTTGCTAAGGTGGAAGACATTCTTTTTTTAACTGCATTTCAGAAAAAAAGAGCTGTAAAGCAAGGGTCTATAACCATCACATAACGCAATAAGCAGCAGCAGCAGCAGCAGCAAGTTCTGTGCCCCTGATGTAAACAGATTCCCTCTGCATTAATTGAAAATGGAAATGTTACTGCCTTGTGTTTTCTCACAAGAATCTGAGTCAAATTCTATTCCAAGGAAGATTTCTGTGTTTACCATCTCAATGTAAGCTCCAAAGATTACAGAACTTACATATCATAAATCAAAATCCCCCCCCCAGCCATTCCCAAGAGTGGAGCAATTTTCAGGCAAGGCCCTGAATGAAACAAATACTGGGAGCTAAGGCATGTTGGGAACTACCTGCTCTGACCTAGAGATTGAGCTAAAGGCTTTCTGAAGACATGTGCCAAAAACAAACAAAAAATAAGGAGCAGTGACACACTCTCCATAACTTCCCTGAGGTTAGATAAATCTTGGGTAATTATCCAATCTACTTTGTACATATGAACATATGAGGCTAATCGAAATGTATATCTTCAGAGACTCTTAAAATCCTCATGTGAAACAGATTTCTAGTTTAAGATGAGCTCATGAAGATGCTGTTTCCTATTCAGTTTAAGCCTTTCACATGCCCTTCACAACTTGCTGAGAAGGTTACAGGGCTTTCTACGCTGTTTCCTCTATTTTCAGCCTTATATACCCCAAATTTAAGTCACTCTAAAAAATGGTGAGTCTGTGACTTCCTTTTTCTATTCCCACTTTCTGTCAAAATGCAAGCTTAGAGATAATGTTGCTCCTTCTGTCTATTCTTCAATAAATGCCCTTCTCAACAGAGATAGTAAGATTGGAGGCGAACCTAACTTCACTTACATCATTACAGGTGTTCCCAACTAATTTGCTTTTGTCTGTACTTACATAAATGCTTTCACTTTTTGGCCTAGAATATAAGAAAATATCTGAGACTTTTATATTCCATTTAATGTCTAAATCACCTTCATTACCAGTATGGACATGATGACTGTTGAAAATTCTACTTGAAATTAGCAAATGAACAAAAGTTATCAATGAGTTTGTCCAGGTCCATTTTTTTAAAAAAAAATCTTCTATAATTCCAGAAGAGGAATATAAATATATTCCTGGGATGATTTCTAAACTTGTTAGTTTCAACTAGTATTGCTGATCCAAAGTATATTCACAAGCAACAGAAATAAACAATCCCAAACTATAGTTATCTCTAAGGGAAGGAATAATTTTACAAGTTTTTCTTGAAAAACTAACCACACCAAAGTAATTAAATTGAAAAGAAAATGCCACTTTTGTTTTTGTTGTTGTTGTTGTTGTTGGTAGTTGCAAGACTTGAACTCTAGGCCTAGGCGCTGTCCCTCAGCTCTTCAGCTCAAGGGGAGTGCTCTACCACTTGAGCCACAGCACTACTTCCGGTTTTCTGGTGGTTTATTGGAGATAAGAGTCTCACGGAATTTTCCTACCTGGGCTGGCTTTGAACAGTGATCCTCAGATCTCACCCTCCTAAGTAGCTAGGATTACAGGTGTGAGCCCCCAGCGCCCGGCTATCACTTTAACTTATTAAAAATTAATGGCTCATATTGCGTTTCCAATACATAGTATACTTATAGACTAGAAAGAAATGCATCTATTTTCGCTCCATGACTTGATCCCACTCATTCACTGATGGGATAGATGCAAATAATCCTGCTTTCTATCTCGTACGCTCCAAAGAGAAATAAAATTCACCTCTGTCTTATGCTAATTTACCTCTCCTTTGTGCACATCCATTACCTACTGCATTCTACACTGGACTGGGGTTCTAACTCTGCCTCTTGGCTGGTTTCTCCTTCTTGCTACAGTCTCTCAGTGCTGGCGTCAGTCCCTTGTCTCATTGTTAATCATTGTATAACATCTCATTTGATGGTTTCACAGTCTTTTGGTTTAGTTGGTATCTACTCTATGCTGATGGCTCCAATATTTACAACATTAACTCCCAATATTTACCAGTCCTGCTCCTTCCACAGCTTTCTCTGCTTCTGTTGATGACATCTAATCATATGGCTTTAAAATAAAGAAATTAGTCAGGTGTTAGTGGCTCTCATCTGTAATCCTAGCTACTAGAAGGCTGAGTTTCTGAGGGCTGTGGTTCAAACTCAGCCAAGGCATACATGCATGCATGCACGCACATAAATAAGCTTAACTGTAAGTTAATTAATTTATTAATATGTTTCAAAAGTAATTAGCAGATTTTTTACTTAAATACAGAGATTCTCTTGTATTTGCTGGGTGAGCCAAAATCTTATCACAAGAATCCCCCTGTAAGTGGAAGAAGGGAGAAAAATAAGAATCAGAGAAAAATTTTAGAGTCTTCTGAACTGTTTTTGAAGAGTGGAAATGGAGGGGGACAAACCAAGGAATGCATTCTCTTCTGGAAAATTAGGAAAACACATTCTTCCCTGGAAGTCCCAGAAAAGAATGCAACCATGTTGATATCTTGATATTAGCCCATTACAGTAATAATCATTTTAAGCTGGGCATTGTGGTAGAAGCCTGCCATCCCAGCACTTGCTAGGCTAATGCTGGAGAACCAGGAATTCAAAGCCAACCCAGACTGTACAGTGTGACTCTGTCTCAAAATTTTTAAAAGAAGAACCATTTCATATTTCTGATTTCCCAAACTTGAGATAAAAATTTTGTATTGCAAAGTATGTTGTATTCATAAACTGTTCAACTGTACAACTTCTTTGTACAACTACTTTTAAGGTACAAATTTGTAACATCAACAATAAAAGCCTAATATTTAAGCCAAGAACTACTGGCTTACACCTGTAATCCTAACTAGTCAGGAGGCTGAGATCTGAGGACCACGGTTTGAAGCCAGTCTGGGCAGGAATGTCTGTGATACTCTTATCAACAAATAATCACAGAAAAAGATGGAAATGGACTTATGGTTCAAGTGGTAGAACACTATCTTGAGGGAAAAAAGCTCAGGACAGTGCCCAAGCCCTGAATTCAAGCCCTATAACCAACACAGAGAGAGAGAGAGAGAGAGAGAGAGAGAGCCCTAACATTTAGTAAATATTTAGCTATACCAAATTCAATATAATTTCAACCAATACCATAAAATAATATGAAAGCTATCATTCCTCTCCTTTTGCCTACTCCACTTAAACCTTCAGAATGTTAAAGTACCTTTCTGCATACTATATGCACTTATTAAGTTTTGTGTAAATAAAAATAGAATCATACTGTAGATATATGTGTGATTCTGAAACCTGTTATAACATTTTATGATATTACAGAAATATTTTCTTTGCAGTATCAAGTTATCAGTATTTTAATGTCACTTTTAAAAACACTGACTAAAAAATAAATAAATAAAAACACTGACTAAAGTAATACTAAGTCAAGTACTTAACAACTCTACTGAACATAAAATCTCCATTAGATTTTGACAGTAGGAATCATCAAGATATTTGGGGGTGATTACAATTTATAAATTTCTGCCTGGGTATGTAAAAACTCATTACAAATAAAAATTTTTATATATGTTACATGATTTTTATTATGCCATATCCACATTTATTATTAAAAAAGATCCAAACAGTGGGAAAAGCATATAGTTAGACACATTTCCTTCTTCCTTTATGAAGCCCTTAAATTTTTCCAGGGTAAGGTACTATTAACAGTTTATGTCCTTGCAGAAAATTTTAATGTATATATTTTTAACCCAAGTAAGTTAATTTTTTATAAATTTTCCCAGCTTTTTAAAAAATAGTATTAAGTTGTTGATTTTTTAATTAGAAATTATTTTGAAATATAATACTCAGTAAAGACTATTCCTATTCAACCTTATGTAAAGTATTAAAACATTATAATTTATAAAAACCATTAGATGAAAAATTAATATGAATAATAGATAGCCCAGAAAAATAAAAAGTGTCAAATATACATAGACACCAAAATGTTGTTTTATTTTAGAAATATGCTTTTTGTTATTACTGAAATGAGAAAAGGGAAACTAGCATCAGTTTCTTAACAACATATCATTTATTTGTGAAAACATGAACTTCATCAGTGCCAGAAGCAGATTCCATGACATTTTTTTCTAAATGTTAAATGACACAGGCAGCAATAACATGTATTCAGAAAGAAATATGTCACAGAAGGCTGTGACAATTTTGATGAATGATGACAAATTGTGATGTAGAGTAGCAGTTTGTAAGCAGCTGTGCTCAAAAACATTTATTTTAATAATGATTTTTGCCAAACATCATTTTAGGGAGGGATTTTATATGACAGTATTAACCAAAAAAAAATGGAGATTCATTGAAAGTTAAAATAGAAGTGTCATTAGTCTTAAATAAAATCATAATTTTACATTGAACAAGAGTGCTTTCTATATCCAATCAGTTCCTCAAGTTTGTAAAGATATTTTTCACATGACCTAGCAATAGGTATAACCCAAAGGCAAATACAAACATACATAATCACAAAAATTTGTACATAAAGATCCATAGCACCAGTATTTAAATAGAAATGCAATTTGAAAAGTTGAATCAACCCAAATGACAGACAAATCATGCTATAGCAATGCAATGGAATATTATTCAAGAATCAAAAGGAATGATACATGCTACCACATGACCAATCTGGAAAATATGCTAAGTCAAAGGCATCAGTCATAAAAGACTACATTATTCCATGCCTAGGAAATGTGCACAATAGAAAAATCTATGCAGCCAAAACCTTGAGAAATTATTGCCCATTTTTGGAGGTAGATACAGAGTGTGTGAAGTAACTAACAATGGATATAAAGTTTCTTTCCTGGAAAATGAAAATGCTCTGAAATACCTCATGGCAATGGTTTTTGTAAGACTGAATGTGTAAAACCACTGAATTACACACTCTAAGTAAAAGGACTATATAATTTGGGAATTATACATCAACAAAGCTATTTAAATGTCAGTTTAAAAGGTCAGCTATTATGCAGCTATTTATAATGTGCAAACTTTTATATAGTATAAACCCTAATTACCAAAATATGCTTGTTAGTGGCCCCAAATGTTATTTCATTTCCTTTTATTAAAACATCTGCTTATCATACTATGAATACAAGTAGTGAAAGGAAGAAAATGCTCCTGAAATTAAATGGTGTTTCCAAAACAGATTTCTCCTTAATGTATTCAGTTTGGATACTTTGCATGTGAATTACCTTCACTGCCCATTAGCCCTGGCTGAATTGGAGTCTCTAATCTATATTCCCCCACCACAAACTCACACTAATGGACTATTTCACCTTTCAGCCCAAATATTGTGGACTAAATTATTAACATGTGAGCTTGAATTTTAAAAAAGTAAAATCCTGGAGAAAAATGTAAAACTAAGGAGAAAAACCATCATGAAAAACAAGTATAAGAGGTCTCATGGTGTTATTATAAGTTGCGGGGAGGCGGGGGACAAGTCTTGAATTTGAACCCAAACTCAATTGTCAGGCAGATACTATATCATTTAAATCATACTCCCAGATCTTTTTTGTTTAGTTATTTTTCTAATAGGGTCTTGTGCTTTTTGCCCAAGCCTGCCTAGAACCAAAATTCTCCTACCTTTGCCTTTCAAATAACTGGGATTACAGCCTTGCGCCAGCACACTCAGTTTGATATTTTATAATGAAAATGTTTCAGAGGGTCTTCCAGTTGAGGGTTTCTTCACTATTCAAGAATTCACTTCCTGGGCTGGGAAGGTGGCTCAGTGGTAGAGCACTTGCCTTGCATGCCTGAGGTCCTAGGTTCAATTCCTCAGCACCACATAAGCAAAAAGAAAAAAGCCAGAAATGGCGCTGTGGCTCAAGTGGTAGAGCGCTAGCCCTGAGCTGAAGAGCTGAGGGACAGCGCCCAGGCCCAGAGTTCAGGCCCTATGACTGGACCCCCAAACAAAAAAAACAGAATTAACTTCCTGAGTCTCATGATATTCTCTTTTACACTTATTAATTTGGCTATGTGTATTCCTGCTAACTTAAAATTGATGTTCATTTTATTTTCTTTTGAAAATACTTAGCCACATATAAAAGGCATGCTACAAGTGAACTAAAGGGTTTGACTTTATTTTACTTACAACGTTTTAAATAAATATATTTACTGGAATTTAAAGTGCTCTTTGTTATGTCACCTAAAAACATTTTATTCATGATCAGTAAATTATATATACCATGTAGGGGGAAAAATCTATCTTTACCTACTAATTTTAAAGCTGATAAGGTTGAACCTAAGGGTTCTCAATTCTGTGCACATCAAAATCACCTGAAAGGCTTGGGTTAAAATGCAGTTGGTGGTTGTACCAAAATCCTGAGAGAGGGTGATTTATAAAAACAGAAAGAGATTCCTTTGAAGGCTGGAAAGCCTAAAATGCAGGACTTCTCTCTGCTTCAAATATGGTGCCTGGCACAGTACACAGGGCAAAGAGATGGATCAGAAAAGAAACCAAGGTAGTTCCTTTCTTCTATACAGACTACATCCAGAAGGATGGAGCCTCCATCTTACTTATTACTGTAGCGCTGTGAACAGTCTCAACATGAATTTTGGAGGGATTACTCACAATCAAAATATAGCACCCTTTCTCAAAGCTTCATTAGGTCTGGGGTCAACAAATACACATACTTAACCTTTATCCAAGTGGTACTGATGCTTCAGGCCCAGGAGCTATTCTTTAAGTATCCCGGTCACTAATTCACCCAATTCTAACACCATTTATTCTTTTCTATAAAGATCAAGAATTCTTTGCCAATAATCATTACACTTTAGATTGCTGGGCACTGTGGCTCATGCCAGCAATCCTAGCCATATGAGAAGCAGAAACTGGGAAACCACAACTTGAGGTCAGTCCAGGCAGAAAGAAGTTTTCTCTATTCCATTTCAATCCACGGCTGAGCACAGTGGTGCATACCTACCATCCCAGCTAGAGGGGAGCACCAATGGCAGGGTGTGCTGGTCCAGGCCTGTCACCCCCAACAACATAGGAAAGCAAAGTAGGAAGATCACAGCCCAGGCTTTTCCCAGGCATAAAGTGGTGAGACTCTACCTCAAAAATAACAACAAAAAAAGGACTAGAAGGATGGTTCAAGTGATAGAATACCTGCATAGCAAGCCTGAGGCCCCGAGTTCAATCCTCAGAACAGATAAAAAGTTATACTTTAAAACAGTTTTAGGTTATTAATATTGAGGTCTGGGGCATGACTCAAGGTAAAAGCCCACCCAGCAAGTGTAAGACACAAGAGGCCAAACACCAACTCAACAAAATAAAGACAAAAAGTACAGTTCAGCACCCACTCCTTCCCCCATTGAGTACTGATGTAAGACACATGGGTTGTAAACAATGAACCTACGCTGATACCGATCACCACTCAGAATCATAGTTCATGCTTGGGTCCACAATTTGTGATGTAAATCCTATGCACACTGAATGGGACATGCACCCATATATTTTGAGTCATAAAATGTGTAAGCTCATTGCTCACAGATTTTATATGCATTTTCTATTCATCCTTTCTTCACTCCCCACCCCCACTACTGAATCTGATCCTTGATCACTAAATAGTTTTTACCTTTGCTAATATTAGAAAGTTGGAATCATAGAGTATGTAGCCTGTTCAAAATGGCGCATGTAGTATTACACATTTAAGCCTTCTTCAGGGCTTTTCATAGTTCATTTATTTTTTTATTGTGAAAATACTGTACAGAGGGGTTACAATTACATGGGCAAAATAATGAGTACATTTCTTATCAAGCATTGTAGCTTCCTCCTTTGTTTCCCCTTCCCATCCCCTCTTCCTCCC
>NW_012267220.1:26449119-26482746 GCF_000151885.1 Dipodomys ordii | reverse complement strand
CCACCTTCCCAGCCCCTGCAGATAATTTTTGTATGATCTTCTACATACAAAATACCCTATCTGATGAGTAGTAGTACTGATTTTCAACAATGCTAAGAACTCCTACTTCCTTTCTTCCTTGTTGTTCTAGCTAGAAATTTATCTGCAATAATTTATAGAATTATTATCTTGTTAAGGTGTGTGTGTGTGTGTGTGTGTGTGTGTGTGTGTGTTGTACTGGGGTTTCAACTCATAGACTGGGCACTGTTTCTTATCTTTATCACTCAAGGCTGGTGCTCAACCACTTCAGCCACAGTTCCACTTCCAACTTTTTGGTGGTTACCTGGAGATGAGAGTCTCATAGATTTTTCTGCTCAGGCTGGCTTTAAATTGCAATGCTCAGACCTCATTCTCCTGAGTAGGATACTTTTATCCTGACTTTGATTTTAAAAAGTAATGGGTGAATGCCTCATCATTAAATATCGTAATTCTCAATGGTTCTACCTTTTAATCACAGTTTGCTGATTTTACATTATAAGTGTATTTGAATTTCATGGAATGCATTTTCTACATCTACTGAGATGCTTATGTGTATTCACTCAATCAAAAATTGATGGAGCACTTAAAATATGTCATACTGTTCTACAGCATGGGCCAGAGCCAAACAGAAAAAAAAAAAAAACCCTTGCCCTCATGGAGTTTGCTTTCTATTAAGGAAGAGCAAGCAAAAGAAATAAAAATAAAATTCTTAGTGTATTATACATTGCTAAACACAAAAACACAAATGAGATAGAGGAAGGGAGCAAGTAGTAATGCAGAAGAGTGTGTAGACGTTTAAAAATACATCTAACAGGGGCTGGGAAAGTGGCTCAGTGGTAGAGTGCTTGCCTTGCATGCATGAGGTCCTGGGTTCAGTTCCTTAGCACCACATAAACAGAAAAGGCCGGAAGTGGCACTGTGGCTCAAGTGGTAGAGTACTAGCCTTGAGCTGAAGAGCTGAGGGACAGTGCCCGGGCCCAGAGTTGAGGGCCCACAACTGACAAAATACATCTAACAATAATTAAATGAAGCAGCCCTGTTAACCCTGGCTAAGGAGATGACATCTTTGAAATGACCTGGGGGAGGCACGAATAGGGGATATCTGGGACAAGAAGCTTCAAAGCAGAAGAACAGGAGCAAAAATAAACAGGACTAGAAGGCAATATAAAGTTTGAAACCAAATTCTTAAACAGGAAAAACTAATTTCTAGTGGGTTAACTATAAAATACCAATGTTAATCTAAATTTATTTATTTCCTATCAATAAAGCAAAAAAAAAATCTCCCAAGAAGTACTGAATGAATAGCAAGCACAGTTAAAAGCACAAACATGAGAACTCCCTATCCAGCTTTCTTGACAAAAGTTTAGGACAACTATTTCACTATAATGAGAATATAGAAAAATATGTAATAAGCAATCATCTTTCTTGGTTCTTCAAAGTAAATGTCATCAGAGATATTTATCATAGGTGCCACAGACATAACAGAAAATAAATAGGAAAAAGTCATAAATGGAAAAAAGAAAAATATAAACAAATAGGTCCAAGCTATACATCTAACATATGTAAAAATAAACCAAATAAGATCCAGGAAATGCTTAAATTCTGTTCTCACAAAGATTGTTTTATGGTACATTAGATATTTGTAAGTGTGCGTGTGGGGGAGAAATAGGTCAAACCAAGTTAATCTGGCTTATTTGTGCAGTTTTTCACACAGACTTTTCAAGTTTTACAGTGAATGATGAATCATAAAACTGTTTCAAGGGGTTAAGGTGAAGAAGAACATCAAATAAATATGTTCAAGGATATGGCCTTTCCTACGCCAACTTGACCATGGAACCCTTTATTTTTACACAAAAAAACAAAGCAGCACTGGAGAAATGTGGCCTGGATAGATAATAGGGTCAGATGAAAACACTTAAAGATTAAAGCATTTAAAGGTTGTTAAATATATACATAAACATATAACAACTTAAAAGACTTTTCTGGTTTCTAGTTGTTAGGGTTTTGGCCAAAGTGTAATTAAGGTTTTTTTTTTCTCTCTCTCTATGTATCATTCACAGAAAATCCACCAGAAATTCCTTAAACAAATGAGTGCATGGACAAAGAAAAGCTAGAAAAGATAATGAATTTAAAGGCCATCATATATTTATGAAAAGGATATTTGAGCACAACTTATAATGTGAACTAAACAATCTAAATACACTGAATCTGAAAGAGTTGCAAAGCAAACGTGTTAGATCTAACTGACAAATGAAAGTAAAAAAGTCACCAGACTAGACCAGTCCATAATCTGGAGCTCTATGTGATCTTGAGAACAATCAGAAATTGGTGAACAAAGTTACATAGTCATACCAATAGCCCAAGGACTGACTCCAAAGAGCACGTTAAAAAGTTCCAATTGCCTAAAATTCATCATGGACTGTTTAGAAGTACAAGTATAATTGAATTTCTAATCAATAGGCTCTGACCTTGAAGCAAGCATGTCATAGGAAACACCATAGATATAACATAGAACCTACTGCTACCTATACTGACATACACAAGCCCTATACTAAATGGGCACATTCTCCACCTAAAGACAAATAAAGTGAAGCTGTTTTTCTCTGTTTTGTATAACCATACCATATCTGATATGTAAAGCAATTTATAAAGGAAAAAAATTATTTGCCTCCATTCTAAAGGTTGAGAAGTATAAAGACTTATATCAGTCATGGGATGAGGATACCAACTGAGCAGAAAAGCAACATGCACTCCTGGAGGACATATATTCACACCATAGCAGATAGGAAATAATATTTATTTAGGAATACAATATGCATTCAGGCTACATTCTTAAACAAAAGCTTTAAATATTAAATTCCTATCAAAAGAGATCCTCTGGCCCACATAGAAAACTGGCTTGGTGGCAGAAAACAAATGGAAGACTTAAGCAAAATTTTCAACATAGCTCATCTAGGGATTTCACTGTGATACCAGTCTCATTTCTATTTGTTGTTGAAAATGGAGCACACAGCAAATGTTCAGTTTTAGAAATGAGTATGGAAATGCCAAGTGGGCAGGGATAAGCCAATGGAAGGTTACCTGGCACTAGGCACAGAGCATCTCACACACATACAAACAGATGTGAACATGCACATGTGCATGCACATGCACGTGTGCACACGCACACACACTTGGGGAGCATGACTTCTGAGGTACTTTATATGTATAACCATCCTTAGTCTTTCCAACTCTCTATAGAAGGAATTACCATTTCATTTTACAAGTTGCCAGGAAAGGAAAAGTTTAGAGAGAAAGTATAGCTCCCCAAAAATAATATAGGCAAATAAAACAGGAAGTACAGGGGGTAGCTACTACATGGAAGAGCTAAATTTTAAATCCTGGTTGCTGACCTCACAATCCTTGCTTTTAACTCGTGTTCTTAAATATGAACATGCATCAAAACCTACATATCAAACAGGAATGATGTAATAGCCCTGCCCCCAGCATTTCTGGGAGGGATCAAGGCAGGGCGTCAATTTTCATTCTTAACGAGTTGATGCTGCAGCTAAATGTTTGGATTCTGAGACCCACTTATCCTACCTAAGTCATCTAAGCCACAGATGATGAAATCTAGAAGGAAGGTTACAGTAAGACTGGCCCCCGGGTCCCTGAGGTAAAGAAATTTTGGTGAAGAAAGTTGGCACGGATGAAAGGCAAACTGTATGAATGTAGAATTGGGATCAAGCTAAGATCACGGGAGTCTTTTCCTTCAAGAGAAGCAAAGATATCAGGCAGCTTGAAGCTATTCAACCCGGCCTGGAACACAGTATCTATTTAGAGGCAAAAGACACCCCAGGCTCAGTTTCTTCCAAACCTCTTGAGTATCTACCACATATTTTAGCCACCTATAATCCAATGTCCGAAGTCCCTTTTGCAGACAACAAAATACTTCACATTACAACCAGAAATGAAGGAAAATAACCCAAGAAAGGGAATATATTATTATTATTATTGGATCCCATTCAAAATGTAAATGATTAATTATGTATCAGCCATAGGGATAATGTAATGTGACACACCTCATTTTCTTAAAAACGTAAAAATTCAATTTCTACTGTAAGAAAGGACATATGGGCCTATAGAAAAACACAGATTTTTGTATCAGAAGTCTTATATTTGGAAATAAATGACTTCTGACAAGCCATTTTTGGTCTCCATAAAAGAGGAATAATTCTTCAAAGAGCCGTGAAGATCAAATGCAATCAAATGTATAAAAGCATTTGGTCATCTATAGCTTACTTTTTCTAATACAAGATGCTACTAGCACTTTGGGGAGCAATGCATTTTCTACAAACTAGTACTAGAGGTGCATTGCATTGAAGTGCACCATGTATAATGGCACACTTATAAAGAGATGTTTTCTAGACTCAAGAGAACAAGAGTTTCAAGTTGGAAATGGGGAATTCCATGAACGAGCTAGTACTGTATCATGGTTTTCAGGTCAACTCGCTGCAAAAATCACCTAGAACTTAAAAAAGAATGAAAGTCATTTAGGATTTAGGCAAAGTTTGATTGGATCAATAGAACTGGACAGAAATATGATGACCACCAGCCCTCAGGAAAGCACAATCTCCACAACAGAGATGGCAACTAACATGTGTGTGTTGTCTTCTGCCACTGCTACTACAGCAGTGGCAGGCAGCACTGGCTCAGAAGACCAGAGAGACTGGAAGTAGACTATCATTGGAATCTGATCACCCCCCAAAATTTGCTGAGGATAGGCAAATACAGTTTGTTCTAAAACGCAGTGGCCAATAAGGCATCCATTGGACAAGTGTGGATCTTTCCACACTTGTCTTTCTCTGAGGTCAAAAGAGTGGCATGGTTGCTCACTAATGATAGAAATTCCAAACCCACTAAGTCAGAATGTGCAAGAATGCTGCCACCGTAACCTGTTTGACAAACACCTGGGGGGGGGGTTCTTGCATACACAAACATTTAAAACGTGTTTCCTATGCTTATAGAATATTAGACCATCTAACTCAACCTCATACAGTGCAGACTGATATGGCTACACTCATTTCCAAGCTGTCCCAGTATTTCTTTAAATACTAAAAGAACAACAACAACAAAAACAAAAACACCTTATGGCTCAAGTCCTACAAACTGTCACGCATCCATACTGACAGAGGGAAATGTAAAATATACCTTGGAAATGTTTTCTTCAATGATTGATGAAGATAAAGATGCTCAATCACTTAAAGGGATATATTTCTTCTTTCTGGAAAATTAATCCAAAGCACCTCATTACCTGAGGATGCCAACTAAATGAGTCATCATAACAGTTAAATTATTTCTTCTTGTCAGTATGTTCAGTTTAATTACTTCATTTTTTACCCTACAAACCTACCTTCCTCAAGAAATCAGCTAAGTTATTTGACACAAAAGAACTAAGCATTCTTATAAATTACTGAGCATTAAGTCATCATTTATTTTCACTGAATATCATAGAAGTCTACTTCCCCCACCTGAATGTTTGGACAGTATACCTTGTATGTGCAAACAGGTACTGTAAAGACAAATGAGTACATAGCAAGAGGTTTAGCTCTTTTTTCCCTAATAATCTGTCATCTTTCCTCACTGCAGAATAAGCTAAGGATGGGCTAGGAAGGTGGCTTAGTGGTAGAGTACTTGAATCGCATGCATGAGGTCCTGGGTTCAATTCCTCAGCACTACATAAGCAGAAAAAGCCGGAAGTGGCACTGTGGATCAAGTGATAGAGTGCTAACCTTGAGCTGAAGAGCTGAGGGACATCATCCAGGCCCAGAGTTCAGGCCCCATGACCGACAAAAAAAAAAAAAAGAATAAGCTAAGGAGCTTCCAAACACTCTACCCTCATAAAACCATACATTATGTTTAAAGAAAGTGAAGCAGTAGAAAATATCTTTAAAAACTCAAGATAAAACAAAAAGAAGTGTAAGACCCTAATATCCCTGAGTGGGGTGTCACTTCTCTATACCACCAATTCCTTACCACCCATCAGTATCAGTATCAGAAAGGTATTAACAAAACATAGCTTGGGTCAAGCTTCATAGCTTACCTATGAATCTCACACTTAGGTTCTCTTTCCCTGGAAGGAAGGAAGGAAGGAAGGAAAGAAGGAAGGAAGGAAAGAAGGAAGGAAGGAAGGAAGGAAGGAAGGAAGGAAGGAAGGAAGGAAGGAAGGGAGGGAGGGAGGGAGCGATGGGAGGGAGGGAGGGAGGGAAGGTCAATTCTAAGCTTGTTTAGTAGAACATTTCTGCCAATAATCCATTTCCTGCTTATTATTTTTTGATATCTTCCTGATGTCAAATCTGGAGGTAATGGAATGAAAATGAATGCCTATTTTTAAATGACCTAAAAGCAAGACTCATTAACGATCTTTGATGGAAAGGACAAAGTCTTGTTGGACAGTGTGAAAAAATAATAAAAAGAATGTCTGAGGTCCCGGAACCTAGGGAGTAGACGAGGAGTGAACTCAAAGGGCCTATGAAAGAAACAGGGGAACAGAACTTGACCAGACTGATGACATAGTTAGCAAGGGCTCAGTACTGAATGGTTTGCTTTGAGTTAAGTTCCGAAAATTCACAACTTGTAGACATATAAGAAAAAGCAGGCTACAAGCTGAATGTGACAGCTCATACATATAATCCTAGATCCTTGTGAGGTTGAGATCAGAGGATCATAGTTCAAGGCCAGCCCAGTAAAAGAACTCATTTTGATCAATGGCTGAGTAGGGTTGGATGTGCCTCCTATCCCAGCTATAGTGGAAGTACAAAGGTGCAATTGTGCATGCTATGTATCTCCAGCTACATGGGGAAGTACATAGCCCAGGCCATTCTACCTTGAAACAAAGAGGACAAAGGAGACTGGAAGAGCCACTCAAATGGTGGAGCCTACCAAGCACAAGGCTAGCTGACAGTATATACCTGCCTTTACAGGCAGAGCTTGAGGCAAGTTAAACAGGACTTCTGGGTTACCTGCTAGAAAGCCAGTCCTGAAACTTTGCCTCTCTCTCTTTCTACCAATAAAGCAGCTCCAGCTGACAATTTTCTAATCAGCAGGTTTTGACTGGTCCCACAGTATCTTCTGATCCCCCCAAGTTTCACAATTCACTGAAATGAGATTCACACTTCTAAACAGTAGTCTGGGTACAGTGTCTATTATGACACAATAACACCAACATGTAAGACAGAGAGGGGCCTCTCCCTCAAACCATCCATCCTGGAAAAATGTCCAGGGAGATATAAGGAAAGCCAGATAGCGTTCGGGATTTCTGTGACGAGGGTATTTCTCCATGAAAAGCAAAACTCTATCTATTAACCCACTACATCTCAGCCGCTGAGCAAACATAAAATTGAAATAAATTTCGGTTACTGCCAATCTGGGATCTATCCAAACCAATGGGTCCACAACCCATTATCCTATTCTACTGCATTCCTTTCAATTCTGAAAAGTATAAAACCTGCCAGCTTTGTGATTTCTTGTTTTTTGTGCAGACAGATGTTTTAAATGCCCATCTTCTCGAAATCTCATAGCCTCCATTCATGCCCTTGGAACATGGTCATTCGCCTAATAGAAGAATCAGATATGAATTTGATGTACATTGTTTCTCAGAAACAGACACAGGATCCATATATCTTCGCCAGACTATCCCAAATAGGAGAATAGCTAAAAGCTCAAAATTGTGAAATTTGCAATATCCATTCAGGGCTTACGTTTAGGTTACTTTCAGTTCATCTTCCCTACAAGCCTGTGAGCTTGTAGCAAACAGAACCCTCAGTGCAGAGTTCAAGGTCCCATTCTCAATGTCAAAGGGAGTCAGAGTTTCCTGAAATGACAGGCAGTGCCCTTGTAGTCCACTCTTTTCTGGAGTGGAATCTCACCATCACTCTGTTTCCAGTGACTCTCCAGCCATGCTAACACAGGCCAGTACTTCTTCTTTACCATGTACGTTTACAAATGCTACACCCCTGCTGATTTCTTGGCATAAGCACAGCGATTATCACACCACACCTAAGCATGCCTCTCACTTGTCCATCTCTTCTAACTAGGCAATAACCACTAACCACGTGTCTATGATGCCCCAGAATGCATTAGCACTTCACTGAATTAAAGTAATGACTTGATGAAAGAACCCACCCAAGTGTGGGTCAGATGCCCCACCCTCTGGAATTTACTTCCCTGTGTTCTTCTCTACATTGGGAAAAATCCCCAAATCTAGAAACAAGGTCTTTTCTTGTGTCATAATGACTAGAAAAAATGTTAAATTAGCATTTGTTAAATTGTTAAATTATGGGTAGCCAGATAGATGACAGATAGAGAGACAGAAAGACAGACAGATATATAGACTCATTAATGAGATATTGTGAGTTTTTGGTGGAAGATAAGAATATCACCTGTCAAAATGTAAAGGAGATCAACTCCTAAAACAGATTTCCACAATGGTCTAATGGTTCCCCAACCTGGGTTCATATTGGGATAAGCTGCTAAATAGCCCCCCCAAAGTAAAGGTATAAGAAAAACCTCAGTGAGTTGGTCCAGCCAGAGAAGGAAACTGCTTTCTTTTTTTATTCTTTTTTTTCCTTCAGAATAATTGCCCAGCAATTCAAAGATTACCATATTACCAGAGTAATTAATTTTTTCCCCATTGCCTGTTTCCCAGAGAAGTTCCAATCTACAAAATGTTGACCATCTCCACACCTTAATCAATGTCATGACAGGAAATACGGAAGAAAGCCGTAGAACAGAGTGGAGCTTTCCTCGGAAATACTATACGGAGAAGAAACGGTTGCTTTGATTTTGGTTATGGTTGTTGTCGTTTTGTCTTGATTTTCTGCAGAGTTCAGAACCTGAGAAAGGTAAAGCAGGTAAAGTTCCTGCATGCCCATCTCTACTCCATCCCAACTGCTTACATCCACAGGGCTTTACCATCATTTTTCTAGCAGCTCAACCTGCTTGCTGCCACTGGGTGGGGTTTGTGCTGAAGTCTACAATAAGGCAACAATTCAAACCATCTGGAAAGATTCTTGGTTCAATCAATGGTGTTTTATTTTCAAAAAGAAGAGATTCTCCTTTCACACAAGCACAGTCAGAGACACATTTATAAACTATATTTTAATTGCAAACAATGTGACTGCATTCCCAAATGGCAAAAAGATGATAAGGAAATTATCCAGAGGCCCCAGAGGTGACACTAGAGGTGGAACTGAAATTTCTTTCAGCAGTTTTCATGCTCTGCTGCTGCTCCTGCAGCACAGGAAATTCATTTGAAAATGGAGCAAATTAGCAGAATTAAACAGATGGGGCCCTAGGTCATATCACACCACCTCATGAATGCATTCAGGTTGAATGCAATGCAACAAAACAAAACCAGAAGTTTAAAAAAAAATCACAGAGAAATCCTTGCTGTAGTGGCTGATACAAGGAAAACTGAATGAAGATTGATTTTATTAATGATTACTTTTCAGATGCAAGTCTGGGCTCAAAGTAATCAAGTTTTTTTTAAAGCTACACATTAAATAACCCTTTCTGCTCTGTCTATAAAAATCATCCCTTGCATAGCTCTTCCCTCTGAGAGATACCTAAAACATAGATGGGCTAACTTCACATGGAACCAGGAATTCACCCAAAGGCTTTCTCAGACTCTGCTCTTGTTCAACACTTTCCCAAAGTCACCCCTCATCATTGTTCCAAATGGCCGACACCCTCATCCAAATGGGCTGGTTTCCATCCAGGTACAAAATGTTTGCTCTCTTGCTCCCAGACTATCGTTTCACACAAAATGCTCTAAGCCAAGCTGATGCTGGAGAGGATAGGTTCGAGGCAGAGAACCTAGGATTTGTTGGTGGTGGTG
The DNA here is from genome assembly GCF_000151885.1 of Dipodomys ordii. Lineage (NCBI taxonomy): Eukaryota > Metazoa > Chordata > Mammalia > Rodentia > Heteromyidae > Dipodomys > Dipodomys ordii. Next base: position 26,472,851 of record NW_012267220.1, on the reverse strand, counting down.
ATGGTGGTATATTTTCTGGTGATGGGGTTTGATCTCACACTGGCTCAGCTTGCTTGTTTGTCTGGCACTACTACTTGAGCCATGCCTTTAGCACATCTTTTCGATGTTGTTGTTGTTATAGTTGTTAAGTAGCTATACAAAGGGGTTACAATACGTAAGTTAGGTAATGAGTACAATGCTTCTTTGTCAAGACCACCTCTTCCTCCATTTACTCCAATTTCTTCCTCCTGTCCCTACCTTCCACTTACAGGGTTCATTTGTTATACAATGCACATTTAATATAATGCCAGCTTTTGCTGACCCACTCTTCAGCACAGCCTTTTGCTGCTTATTTTAGGGATGGAGTCTCAGGAACATTTCTAAGGTAAAACCTCAATCTTCCAGATCTCAATCTCCTGAGTTGCTAGGATCACAGGTGTAATCCACTAACACTTAGTATGAACCTAGTTTAAATCCAGCTGTGTAACTTTTACTACTAGTAGTTAAGGAAATTTTTCAGTCACATATTTATACTTTCTTAGCCTGTGTTTCCTTATTATAAAACTGAATAATGGAGCCTTCTTTCACAATCATCATTAAAAATCAGTTCTATTATGATATGTAAAGTACAACTCAGTGGCCACCACTCAAATCTATTCATACTCTTACCTATCATCCACTCTTTCAGAGTATGTCACTCGTCTACAAAGATTCTTCTGACCTTTCCGAGTGAAAGTAGCTCTCTAAACGTTTACAGTGTTTGTCCATGTCTTGTTCATTTGTCATTTGCCAATAATATTCCTGGGGTATAGTTTTCTTCCCAAGTACACAATTGGACTGTAAGCCCACTAAGTTACTGACCATGTTTTCTATGTCACTTTTCTTACCTCCGTACCCAACACAGAGTCTGTGACCATGATTGACTCAGAATTGTATTGGGTTCTGCCCATTCATTGTGGTTTGATCATTTTTCTTCTACAACAGAAGTTAGTGATAGCCACATCCCACTTTGCACACCAATCACCATCTCTCTCCTACACAAGTCCATCCTCCTTTGGGGTCTCTACCACCAGCCACAACAGATCTAGAAAAACACTTACCCTTTTATTCTCATATAACATTAAGTAGAATTAAGTAATGGGATGCACTAACTGCCTTTTAGGAGGTTAAAAGGAAGTTATAGAACCAGATATAAAGACGGTTAAAGAAAAACTTTTGAAATAAACTAGTAGAACAATTCCTCCACCTGGTCCTGAAGAACTCCCCCATCATCTTCTCAACCACCCCTCCTCATCAATCATATCTTTTCCCTGTCATACTTTCCACTTTTCTCTCACTCTATGCATGGTAGCCCAACTTTTCTCCATCCACTTAGCCCTTTGGCTACTCACTCTGCAAAGGAGCTCAACCCTTTGTAGCAGAAAAGTATAATTACTTAAGAGCTTGCTTCTTGCTTTTGTGAGAATTCCCAGCTGAATCCTGAACTGTGGTGGAATTCATTGGTACCTGATAAGACAGGCAGGAGGAAGACTAGAAAGTGTGAGTGTGGATAGTGAGAAATTAGGAATGAGACAAACAAAATGACAATGTCTGCAACACAGCAAAAGAGCAAAGTAGTTCTCCTTGTATCTATTCTCTCAGTTAACCAACCAGAGGATCTGATGTACCATATTTTAGGGAAAATCACACTCTTCTAATCAATACTTCAAGTAGGAAGGTTTTTTTTTTTCTTTCTCCCTCCTAGGCTCAATTGGCAGAAGAATCTTTACCCATTTTACAGCTCCAAAAATGAAAAAGAATGGGAACATGAGAAAATTAACCAGAAAAGAAAACAAAAGAATAATTGGAGGCGTCTCTTACCTACTTAAAACAATGATATAACCTACATTCATGCCCACATAACCCTGTATTCTGCCCGGTGAAAGCCCTTCTCCTAACTCTGTACAGTGATATAGTGTTTCACTTTGGGAGAAGGGAAGGGAAAGTGCAATAAGTTATACTTCATGTAAAATACTGTTTAGATACTATACAAAATCCACCGAAATGTGATTTCCATCTCCTACCCATGACCAAGCCAGAAAACAAGGCACACCAATACACGCTCATGCACAACCATTGCATCATGGGTACCCAACAGACATAAAGAGAACAAATTTGGACAGTCTTGGAGGTTTCCAGATAGGCAGAAAGCATTGATTCTTCACTCTCATTCTTAACTCCCGATTGGTTCCCTGCTGAGCAGAATAAACACAGAATCTGTGTCATTTTCATATGGAATTGGTCAAGTTTTAAGTATCTGAACTTCTTGAAGCACTGCTTTGAGTACTTTGAGCACAAAGTACTACTTCGGACTGCTTGAGTACAAAGTTTAGTCACAAGCACTATGTAGACTTCTTACATTTACAACCCCATTTACCTTGAGTCTCTAGATCAGATCAATAGCTCTTTCACCAAAGTCTTATGCTATAACATTACCATAGCAGCACACAGAAATCCTTGGATATTGTAGTTGTGTACCATCCACACAGTGGGCTAGCTTGATGTGCAAACATGCCCCTGATGTACACAGAAAGAAAAATCTATGTTGATCCATCCCTAGGGACTTGTCTTTCTTTTTTTTTTTTTTGTCGGTCGTGGGGCTTGAACTCTGGGCCTGGGCGCTGTCCCTCAGCTCTTCAGCTCAAGGCGAGCACTCTACCACTTGAGCTACAGCGCCACTTCCGGTTTTCTGGTGGTTTATTGGAGATAGGAGTCTCACGGTCTCTCCTGCCCGGGCTGGCTTTGAACCACGATCCTCAGATCTCAGCCTCCTGAGTAGCTAGGATTACAGGCGTGAGCCACCAGCGGGACTTGTCTTTCTAGGTTTGGCCACAGGCAAGGGAAGAAGGCCCAGTAAATGACACCTTGGTTAAGTCATGTGACCAGCACTCCCATCACATGGAGGAGCACTCAGGAAGATGAGTGAGAAAGAACCCAAATAATCCCTTATTTATTCTAACCCTATAAGTTCCTGATGTTTTGTCTCTTTGACCTAGAAGTATTTCTATCATCCATTGCAACCCAGAGATGCTGATAACATCTAGCAGTTCTCCTGGGACATACATCACAATGCTGATAAATGGAGCTAGACAAGACCTTACAACATAGAGACCTTGTCAGCCTTCAGGTGGCACACACTTGTAATCCTATCATTCAGGAGGCTAAGACAGAAGGACAACAAGTCTGAGGCCAAACCAGACTTATGGAGACACTGTGTCAACAAGCTTAAAGAAAATACAAACCTTGACTTAGCATGGCATCCGGTCGATGCACAGATCCTAGGACATGGAAGGAGCTGGGAATATTAGTAGACGAAATAATAGCTAGAAATGGACCAAAACAGAACCCAGAAATACAGATGAGCCATGTTCAAGTGGTAGCCATTGTAAACACAATGGCTTCAATATTTTTCCCCTTTCCTTTCTTTTAAATAGTGCTAGAAACTTCATGAGTTAAGCTCATTATAACTTCTTATAATAATTCTAGGAATCCTTCATTCAAGGAGAAAAATGTCATTTTTAAAGGAGAGTTTATTTTCAGTCACCTGCATATTATTAATCTATATGGTATCTTTTTAATTTAAACATTTGTAGAGAAAGATACTTAATTGCTCCTTAGAGCTCTTGATCACTCAGTGCAATGAAAATCTGGAAATCTCCCCTATGCTCACAAGCTCCTTGTTCCTGCCCACTAATTGTACAACTTAACTTTATGGAATCATTTATATTAGAACTGCCAACCCATGTCCTACAATGGAGAGTCATTTTTCTCTAGTAGGGTAGGCTTTTATTGTTTCTTCTTTTCCCCAAGTCTCATTGTACAGTCAGGGGGAAAAAAGACTAGAACTCAGATTAAGTGCTAAAATGATTCTGTTTTTTTACTTCCAGAAACTACTTTGGGAAGATGAGCTGAGAAAGGAGACTGGCTGAGCTGGCAGATTACAACATGTGAACACCTACAACAAGAGTGAAGTCCATTCTATCTGTAGCACTAAGTACAATGTTAGGCTCATAGTAAATGCTCAAAGCATATTTATTCAATAAATGTCTATGAATACAGAGATGGACATCAGAACTATGCCAAATACTTTGTCCTTGCCTTTTAATGTTTTATTGTTAAGGATTTCAAGCAGTGAAGATCTATAAGACATTTCTGAGAAAAAGGTCAGGACATACTTAAATTAATAACTTTATATGAAGTCATATGATATGAAACTGTCAGTAGAAATCAATGATTCAACGAATATACCAGTGATTTGGTTTATTGATTGGACATCCATTTGCTTCTTTGATATATATCCACAAATTATTACAGATCTATTTGAAATAATAGACCAAAAGCCAGAAAAATCACCAGAGTAAAAAAAGAAAGGTACTGGTGGATCTTGCCTGTAATTTTAACTACTCAGGAGGGTAAGGTCTTAAGATAGTGGTTCGAAGGCAGCCTGAGCAGAATAATCCATGAGACTCTTGAAATAACCAGCAAAAACAACAAAAGCTCAAAGTGGAAGTAAGATGGATCATCAGCCTTGAGCCAAAAACACAAGGAAGAGAAAGTGGCCCTGAGTTCAAGCACAGTACAGAAAAAGATAAATAAAAATAAAGGATCCAAGTTTACTCCCTTAAATATTGACCCCTATAGGCTGTGCTAAATTGTTAGCTTTCACACTATAATAACTAGCGCCTACTAGAGCATTAGGTAAGAGATGAAGAAATGAATGCTACTCACTGGACCTCGTCCCAAGGTTCTGTTGGACACTAATTTACTGTGGGCTAGGACTAGACTTAGGTAAGCTGCAGAATCTTAATTACCTTCATTAGGACAGATAAAAGTCATCCAGACCTCTGGGAGTGGCCAGAAAATTCCTTTGATCTGCAAGAAATGTCTAAGAGCCAAATAGATTAATGTAGGATTGTAAAAGGATTTCTCAAATCAACAGCTCTGACACATTCTTCCTTTTAAATAAATATAATTATAAAAATACCTCATCTAGCAAATAAAAAGTATATAAATGAAGAAAACATTCAAATTATATGAACTTGTTTGTGAAAAATACTAAATCTCCTTAAATAGCATTACAACAAGAACATGAATTCTTAATTATTTTCCAGCATATAATCCAGAAGCAATAACACATCAGATATATACTTGGAGATTGCAGTAGCTTTAATGGCGGGTGCCTATTAAGTATGAGCAATCAAAAATGAAAACAACAATTATAAATGAAACCAAAGACATGAATTTCAAATAATAAATGATGGCCATAAATATGTCACCATAGTATAGAAGGAAATCCTCACCTCAAGATTTAAAAGAAGGGAAAATGGAGGTATGCTTCTAATGACAGAATGTGAGTTAATTTAAGTTAGAGTGGTTCTTCTATTTTCTCCTACTATAACAGAAATTATATTTCTTCCAAGGTAATGGTTGAGATACATTTTTTTCATCCCCAAAAACCCCAGAAACAAATCCTTTTCCATTTGGTGAGATATTTTTGTGAGGCTTTTATGATCTCCAATAGCAGGTAAGTCTGTTGGTTAATATAGAAGGTATCCAAAGAGGGGCAAATATCTGTTATGGATAAGACCCTCCCTGCTCTGTGTTATTGATAAGACCTCTCCCAACTCATGACAAATCAGAGTAACACACTCTTATGAATAGTTCAAAATACTCTGTGAACAAAAAAATGAAACATGGTCCTTCTACCTCAACAGTTCTGTCTTAATAGACTCCCTAAAGATTTTCCCAGTGTGCCCCAGCAGAAGGGCCTCCTTTGCCTAAACATCTGTGTGATGTCCTTTCTTCTTAGCTCAATCAGTAACTCTTCACATTTCTCCAATTCCCACAGCACAATAATCAATCCTAGAGCACCAGGAGTAGTGAAAGGAACACATAGGTATTTTTGCATGATGGAGAACAAGAATTAAATATCATATATCTTTCTTTTTTTAAAAAAAATCCAAGAACCTGGTAAAGGGAGGCTGCATTTCACATGGAGGAGTAGTTTCTATCAAGCTGAATTTGGTTACAAAGCTCAGCTTCACCACAAACTCATCTGTATGTTTTGGATAAGTTCCACAGTTGCTCTGGAACAGTTTCACCTTTCAAATGGGTATGCCAGTGACAACCGATGGGTTATTATAAGGATTGGTATTATAACAATTGGATAGAAAGGGCCTCATACACTGAGTAAACCCAAGTCATTAGTAAGGAAAAGATAGATAATAGCAGTACATCCTTACTTTTTTCCTTTCTTTCTCCCTTCTTCTTCGTGCCACAGAAACTTTGTTTTTATCTTACTCAATTCCACTAAGACATGCTAAATGCAAATTTTTTGCTTTCAGCCTAGTTCCACAGAGCATAGTACACAGCAAGATGGGAAGTCATCCTACAGTCCTGAGCACTAGGAAGATGTGTGAACAACCACTCTGCCCTGCAATTCGGTAAGTGAAGCCTAGCAGATGGTTTTTCCCCACTTTGTGTGTATTGGATGGTTGCCTTCCGAGTCATTTTGAGACAGAGACACTCAGATGCCCCTCCTCAAGGGTGCCCAACTTTTTACTGCTGAGATTTTGAGTTCTGCCTGAGGATCAGGGAAATCTTCTCCGCTCCCAAGGCAGTCTCTCAGGTCACATTTCCTCACCCTTCCCAGAATCTTATTCTCCCCCAAGGTGCATGCTGCTCTTCTGAAGAGGATCCTTATAGAGTACTTCATGATTGCTCACTCTGTGCTACGTCCCAGAGTCCATCTGGAAAGAGCATGCTATCATTTTACTCTTCCCAAAAGGCCTCTTTCTCCCTCCCTCCTTTCCTCTTCTCCTCCCCCTCCTCTCTCCCTCTCTCTTCTCTCACACTCTCATTTATCTCTGTTGTCTCTCTCCTCGCCTCCCTCTTCTCTCTTCTCTCCTTCTCTGCCTTTCTGTCTCTGTCAGTCTGTCTTTGTCTCTCTCTGTGTGTCTCTCTCTCTCTTTTTCTGTCTCTCTTTATCTCTGTCTCTGTCTGTCTGTCTATCAGCCTCTTTCTCTCTTGCCTGCTTCTGGCTGCAGAGCTGGTTACAGCTGAGCCTGGACAAATGATCTATTCACAACTGTTGTCTCAGTTGTGAACTACACTGAAGGAACGTGCCTATGAAAGCAGCCCTTCTCAATCTTCAGTGAGAATCAAATGCACCTGGGGAACAGTGTGTGTGGAGGGGGCCTCAGAACCTGCAGCCTCCATTCCTTACATCACACTATGACCTCAGTGTTCTGAAGCCTTATCTCAGGAGGCAAGCACTCATCTCTAGAGGAGACACATTGTCCTCATTTTACAAACGCAAAACTAAAACAGTTTATTACCAACAAGCAATGAAGTGAGATCCAAGAGCCAAGTCTTGGCCCTGGATGGCTAGGTACATTATAAATCTAATCCAGGTTTTCCCCTAGCTAGTCTCACCATCTTCTTATTCCCTCAGGTGCTATATGTGTGGTTTTCTTATTCTGAAAACAAACTTGTTCACAGAGACCTTGAGAGACACAAGGCCAACTTTGGCCACAATCATACATGTTCACTGTAGACTGTTGCAGACATAGGTTGGTCCAAGGGCATTTGACTCCCAGAACATAATTCAGTCCTCCTCCACTCAAGCACCCCATGTACACTCTTTCAAACATCTGTCTCTGGCAATGGATACACTACCATAGAGAGGCAAAATGACTTCACCTGGATGGCAGGACCAGAATTCTAGCAGACCAACAACATTGTTCTAAAAGCCATGATTCTACCAGAGCAGATCAAATGACCTGAATGCAAATAAAGGTTCTGACTCCCAGCAGCTGAATGACCTTTAAAGTTCTGTAAACCTTTTGAATCTTGGGTTGAAACTGGAATAAAATGATATACTTTATAAAATGGTATTAAGGAATAAATGAGGTGAAATACGTTTTAAAAAAAAGTTCTGCCTGTAATAGAAACTCAGCAAATTGTAAGTCTCCTTTTCTTCCCCATTTTCAGATTCTTTTACAGAGAATCTTCAACTTTATTGGTTGGGGGGAAAAAAACACCTAGAATCCAACAGCTCTTACACTTAAGCCTACACCAAATTCACCTGGAGAGTGCAGCTGCAAAATGCAGCTTCTCCGAACAACTCCTGGACCAAGAGATGATTATCTCCAAGAGTCCAGCCTAGGAATATGCATACTCGAACATGCAGCGCATTTTGCAAACCATTCATCTTTGCAAGATCACAACATCTGATGTTAAAATATATACACACATCTCTGGCTTCTCTGTTTTAGCCTCTCCCCCATTTCCTTTCAGGTATTGAAATTAGGAAAACCAATGTAAAAATATCTTTTCATGAAAGCATGATCACACAGAAAGGAAACAAGTGCAAGCAGGATCTCTAAAATCATTCTTCCCATGATGGTTTCAGCTCCTTATGCAAACAGTAGCTATGAATGCATCAGTTCAGCAGCTTACCAGGCAAGAAAAGGTTTCCTATAGACAGACAGGAAACAATACATGCAGTTGCTGTCAGAATAACTCTGAATTTTTCCTGTTCATAAAAATGCTCCATCCTAGCTTCAGATAAAGGCAACTCCTGTGTCAACCCAAGACAGGTTTCAAACACTCTTTAACTTGAATACTCTTTTAAATTAGATTGATAAGTGACTTCACAAATAGGTGATATGGTAGGAGATATTGTATTCTATTCTCCTAGTCCCAACTACAGCGGCACTGGTTAGTTTTCAAGTCAGGTCAAAGTAGTCTCAGATCTTTTGGCTTCTCCTCATCTTGGTGCTCTCATCCTGGCTTGGCCCATGTGCAGTGGCACTGAGCCCCACTGAGTTCCTCACATACGCTCTAACTCCCTCCCTTCCACAGGGCAACCAGCTGTGATGTTTGTAAAATGGAAATCTTGTAACTTCTGTGCTTAGACATAGAAGTGCTGTCTCATGCTCGGGCAAAGTCTAGAAACCAAAAAATCCACAATGGTCTCACTTTTCCCTCCCTCTTCTAAACCTCATTCTTTTCTCCTTTTGCAGTTACTCTCCTCCCTGCTACTTACTCTTCACCCCACTTAGAGACTTATGTGCCCTCTCTTCGTCCTCTCTGTCCTACCAGAAATGCCTCCTTGCCCGATCAAAAATGCCTCCTGCTCAAGGAGAGCTTCCTGTGATCTTCAGATTTACCAAGATACACTCTTCTGTTATCCCTAAATGTTTTTCTAATGAAGCACTGTACGTTTGTGATTAGATGTGCTATTATTCTCTGTGTAACTTTTGTCTTTCTACCTATTAGTTCAGAGTAGGCCATGTCTAATCTCTTCATTGTTGTCATCCCAGAAATCAGCCTATCTATAATAGATGCCCAGTAAATATTTGTTGACTAAGTAAATTAACGTCACTTCTCTGTTTCTCCTTTTGTATTACTTACCAATATTTGTTTAGCAATCTCATGATTCTTACGATTTCTTAAATAATGCCTACATCTCAGAGGAAATAAATGGGATTTAGAGGGCACATAAAATTATTGAAATAAGATGAAGGGTAAGTTAGTGAGAAATTGTGATATTTTAATAAACAGATATGTCCCTTACTGACCCATAGGTAAGAAAATGCTTTAAGCAGCTGGGACCAGTGGCTCACACCTGTAATCCTAGCTACTCAGGAGGCTGAGATCTGAGGATCGTGGTTCAAAGCCAGCCTGAGCAGGAAAGTCTGTGAGACTCTTATCTCCAATTAACCTCCAGAAAACCAGAAGTGGCACTGTGAGTCAAATGGTAAAGCACTAACTTGAGCCGAAGACCTCAGGGGCAGTACCCAGGTCCAGAGTTCAAGCCCCAAAACCAACAAAAGAAGGAAAGAAAAGAAAGAAAGAAAAAAAGGAAGGAAGCAAGGAAGAAAGAAAGAGAGAGGGGGGAGGGAAGGAGAGAGAGGGGAAGGGATGGAGGGAGGGAGGGAGAAAGAAGGGGGAGGGAGAGGGGGGAAGGAGGGGAGGAAGGGAGGAAAGAAAATGCTGTAAGCTGCTCTTTAGTCCATAACTCAAAGAGTCTTACAAAGATATGACCTACAAAAACTTGTGATAAGATCACACAAGATCACACAAATACACAATTGTCCTTGACACTGAACATGTAAGTACCTTGATGTACAAAAGACAGATTCTTTTACACAGCTTCAAAAGTACTAACTATCTCTATTTACCTGTTACCCATTAGCTACTTTTCCTCTAGGGTTGTACCCAAATAATCATCAAATCACCCACAATTTCTGCTAACAGAAAGTAGGTGGAGATTGGTTTCTGAATCATTTTCATGGACTTTTCAATAGTATTTTAAAGAGAAATATTACTGACTACATAATGGCAGTTATTTCACACGTTACTGGAAATAAAGCTACTGGAGAGTTTAATAAAAGTGATTAAAAATAGCGAACAACTCATCAATACATTTAATACACTAGGCAGGTTTAACTTAACAATTTTGCTTTTATAGGCAGCTTTATCAGCCACTTTTTAATTTATCCCACTCAGAAAAAAACAACATATATCATGAAACTAAATTAAGTCAACAGTGATAAAGTCTACGAGTATTTTTCTCCACAGTCCTTATATCAAAATGATTTGTTAAACATGGAGCTATAAAAAGCATCCTCACATACCGGTGAAAGACGTAGCCAGTGTGACCTGACCCTCCACATTTTCAAAGATATTAAATGAAACCAGACGTAGTAAGCACTCAACCTTAAAGATGTATTGCAAAACTCACCCATAAAATGTTAAGTGTAAGGAAGAGTGTAGTTAATGTGCTATTTATCCACAATAAACATAGATGCATTTTATGTTCTGTGCTGCGTGTAGCTATGGGGCTCTCCCAATATACTGAGGCAGCAAAAAACAAATGTGTCTACGTGTCAGAAGCTAGGTATGCCATCAACATAACATAAATTGGAGCAACACCTTTACACATTGAGAACCTGGTCAAAAGTGCATTCTCCCTCTGTCCTAGGGGTTACAAAGGTCCTAGAGAAAAGGAAAGATAAGAATATCTTATTACAAATTAGGGAAGCCATGGAGTCTATGTTTCTTTGGGTCTGGCTTACTTCATTTGATATTAGAATAGTCATAGAATAGGATCACCATAACTCAATAGCTATGTACATATGACCATATCAGATGATGCCAAGTGAAATGAACTCCAAGATAGGAGGGAAAAAAGGTTTTTGTTGTTGTTGTTTGTTTTATTTTTTTTAGAAACTCAGAGGAATTCTTTATTATTGTCAAGGTGATATATAGAAGGGTTGCGGTTATATAAGTAAGTTAATGAGTACATTTTTGGTCATGTACTATGTGAACTTATTTCTTTTTTCTTGTGTTTCTTCTTTTTTTCCCCTATGGTTTATCCCTTGTTGTCACTGTATTTGATTTTGGTACCCTGTGTATTTTATATACATTTATCTGAATTAGGGAAGGAAAGGGGAATAACAAAATGGTGAGGAAAAGGACAAAGGGTGAACCAATGTAACCGCGATACTCACAAGACAACATGTTGTAAATTATCTTTATAACTTGGAGGGGGAGGGTTGGAGAAGAAGGAAAATGGGAGAAAAACAAGGGAAAAGGTAACAGTGTTTGACAAGAAATGTACTATTACCTTATATATGTAACTGTAACCCCTCTATACCTCACCTTGACAATAAAATTAAATTTAAAAAAGAATATCTTGTGTTCTGTCCACTCACTGGACATAAATAAACTATTGCTTTGGGGCTGTGCATATTTCAGATTATCCACTTTATTGAGGCTACCCTATCTTCTCTAACACATTTATTAGGGAATAGGAAACATTATAAAGCAAAAACAAAATAGGACACAGTTTTTGCCACACATCAGCAATCATACTAAAACTAACATTAACTACTTTTACTTGTTAAAAATTAATGCACTTTCCCTACAGAAACTTTAGAAAATACAAATTGAAAAAAAGGAAAATGCCAAATATCCAACATTAATGATCCCAGTACCAAGGTTAACATATTGTCATATGGAGCTCTAAGTTTCTTCTCTTTTGGCTGATAGCTAAATCAATTAGAGAGTTATTAATACAAAAATAGGTGGAGAGAGAGAGAGAGAGAGAGAGAGAGAGAGAGAGAGAGATCACATATATATTATGTTAAATATACTATGGGAAATTATTTTAATCATATTTCTTCTACAACCCAATGTTAGTTACTGAGGCTTGAACTCAGAACCTGGTGCCCTCCATCAGCTTTCTTGCTCACGGTTGGCACTCTACCACCTGAGCCACACCTCCAATCCAACTCCTTGCTGGCTGATTGGAGATGAAGTCTAGAGGACTTTTGTGTCTGAGCTGCCTTTAACCTTTGTTCCTCCAGATCTCTGGTTCCTGAGTAGCTGAAAGTACAAGTGTGCGAAACCGGTGCGTGGCCTGTAACAAAATTTTTGCAGAATACAGAATAATCCATTTAATAATTATGCAATCTTATTTAACCATTCTCCCACGAAAGGACACAGTCAATCTGGAATGTTGGCTAGTAAAATGTCCAAAAGGTAGATAGAGAAGCAGAGCATTCTGAGATACACAGTACATAGAGAACTACAGTCACCTGTAGAGGCAGAGCAATTTCAGTGGTATACAGCAAGATTCCAGGTAGAGGAAGGAACTGCATTGGATCACTTGAGCAAAAAGTGAAAGGTTTTTCCCATATCCTAAGAACAGAATTTATCCTGATATCAACTCAAGCGCTTTAAATAAGGGCATACTGTGATCTTTTATGTTGTAGAAAGATGGATCTAGTAACAAGACAGGGGCAAAAAAATCCATAGGCAAAAACAGAAGGATGTTATAGTTACAGTAATAAGAGCTATTGCAGAAACAAGAGTTAGAGAAGAGAGGAGAATCTGAGGTTTGTTAAGGAGATGGAATTAATGGATCTATCCATCAAACTAATAAGAAGCTAAAAGAGAGTTATGAGGATTAGGATAACTGAGAAAATGCTAATGTTATCTGAAGGTGAGGGGTTAAGTGAATTTATATGGGCACCTACTACTCTATCTGGCACAGAATAAATGTTGATCAGACAAGCCACGGGGAATAATAGAGATTATGACAGTAGTCACAGTTCTCTTATTAGTACCTCAATGTGCAGAGGTGATGAAGTACTGCTTAATATGTTTAAACTGAGGTGTGGTAGACATCTAGGATACCTGATAAGAAGCTGGATATGTGGATATCAACCCCCAATAAGGATCTGATCTTGACCTATACATGGGAGAGCCACAAGTGATCAGCACATTTAAAACCAAAACTAGTGCCATGTTTATGGTGTTCAAACAAAGTGACTGATGTTTTTTGTTCAACCTTGTTTACGGTTGTGGATTAATCTATTTATCATGCTTTATCACTTCAAAACAACCTCGCAGAAATGGTTGTCTTCGCTTTTTGAAAAGACAAAGCTGGTTCACAGAAATAACTGTTAATATTTCAGCCAGTTTAACAATGCAGGTCCAAGGATTTGGTAGGGCTTTCCTCACTTCCAGCTGTCTTTCTCCTCTCTCGCAGATGGCCTGAAAGTTCTACAGTTGTTTTTCCAATTGTATGTGCCTTAGAACAAAAAGAAGAAAGAGAAGGAAGAAAAAAGCTTTGGTTACAACTTCGGGGGTGGGGAAAAGAAGGAGGTAGAGAGGGAAGGGATGGTAGGGGAAAAACAAAGGAGGGGTTAACAATGCTTGATAGGAAATGCACTCATGTAACTGTTACCCCCTGTACAGTATCTTTACAATAAATATATATATTTAATTTTAAGAAAAGCTTTGGTCCAGGAGCAAAAGCGGTTCTATGTGGGAGGCATTTCTGAGATAAGGACTAAAGATGGTTTGTATCAACCTAGAAAAGCATCTTCGTTGAGCTCTCTTGTTTTATACATTAGGATGCTGGTAAATAAAAACTATAACTCCCAATCTTCACTGAGTTACAAAATGGGCAGTGGAAAGATTCTCCTGACTCCCAGGCTACAACATTTCTCACTTGTGAATACGTTGAAGATGCTGCAGGCAGGAATCTGCCCACAGGAATGGTGTGGCCTTCTGGGGGAGGTAAGACACACATCACAGAGCAAAATTTAAAAATATATAAGCTGCGAAAAGCGCAAGATGACATGAAGGAAATCTGCAATAGTGCCACCTTTAAGTCTGTTGTAAAGAGACTTTCTGCACTCAAAGACTAGGGAGAGCCTTGCTAGTGGGAGTCATGACTGGGAAAAGCATGGAAACAGTAGGCTTTGAGCTGCCCCTCAAAGGGCCTGGCCTAAGTAAGACTAAGAAGGCTAGGAAAGCACATGGCCTGCCCGCATAGCCGCTCAGCTGGACTAGACTAGCATGTTTCCATACATAATTTTTAAAAAGACGAGGCTCAGCTTGCCCTGAGGAAGACCCTGAGGGTCAGGATCTGCACTCCATTATGGTGATGCCAGGGAATTGTTTGGTAAGTAACAGCAAAGTGGCAACCTGACACAGAACACAGTGCAGTAACTGATAGAAGGAAACTGGAGAACTGAGAAGCCTACAGACAAGGAAATTAAGGAGAAAAATGGGGGAAAAGTATTAAATAAAAGGCATCCACTAAAAGATTCTGATACTGTTCTGAGTAGGTACCCTTCTGAACGACATTGATACTACTATAAATAACAAATAGCCCAGTACCAATGGCTTACTTCTGTAATCCTAGCTATTCAGGAAACTGAGATATGAAGACCATGGCTGGAAGCCAACCAGGGAAGGAAAGTCTATGAGGCATTTATCTCCAACTAACCAAACTACTAAACTACTGAACTCCAGCTAATCAAGAGTGTGAGGCCTGAGGTCAAGCCTCAGTGCTGGCATAAAAATAAAAAACAAAAACACAAATAAATAATAAATATGATATAGTAATATTAAAGACTTCTAAGTTTATTCTTTAAACTTCTCATTGCTTTTTAAAATGTGTCCTCCTTTATCATATATATATGTATAAATAGATATATAGATATATCCATGTTTACAGCATCATTGTTCACAATAGCCAAAAGATAAAAGTAACCTTATGTCTGTGAGAGAATGCATGGATAAACAAGATACGGTATATACATGTAACAGAATGCTACTCTGCTTATAAAAAAGAAAAATCTGATGAACACTAAAGAGTCTATTCTCAATGAAATAAGCAGGTCTCAAAAGAACAAATACTGTACAATTCCATCTAGAAAACATACCTGCAGTATTCTTAGTCATAGAGACAGGAACCAGACTGGATGTTGCCAGAGAGGGAAAAGGGGATGGGGAGTTGATTTTAATGGGTACAGAATTTTATTTGGGGAAGTGAAAAGGTTCTAGAGATGGATTGTGGTGATGGTTACACAACAAAAAGAACATCTGATGCCAATGAACTGCACACCTGAAATTAGTTTAAATGGTAAATGTTTTATTTTCACAAGTTACAAATGACTCCTGGCTAGAATAAAAGTATATTCCAAATACTACAGCTTTTGCATAAAATTCCCACTGTAATGATACAAAGCTTTGCCAGGCATATGCCTGTACGGACCTGTAACCCCAGCACTCAGAAAGCTGAGGCTGGAGGACTATAGCTCCAAGCCAGCCTGGACTACATAACAAGAACCTGTCTCAGAAACAAAAAGAAAGGGAGCAAAGAAAGAAAGTAAAGGAGAGAGGGAAGAAATGAAAGAATGAAGGAAAAATGGAAGAGAAGAAGGAAGGAAGGATAGACTAGGGAAGGGGAGAGGAGGAGGAAGAGTAGGGAAGGGGAGGGAGGAAGAACAAGGAGAGAGGCGAGGAAGAGAGAGAAGAAGGGCAGGGAGAGGAAAGGAGGGGAGAAGAGAAGAGGGGAGGGGAGGAGGAGGAAGGGGAAGGGGGAGTGAAGGGAGAATAAAGGAAGGAAGAGGGATGGAAGAGGAGGGAAGAGGAAGAGGCAGTGAAGAAGAGAAGAATAGGGAGAGGAGAAGAAAGGGGAGAAGGGAGGGGAGGAAAGAGGAGTGGAGAGGAAGAGGGAGGGGAGAGAAGAAAGAGGAGAGGGGACTGGAGGCAAGGGGACTAGAGGGGAGGGGAGGGGAAGAAAGAGGAAAGGAGAGGAGAGGAGAAGAGAGGATTGCTAGCATTTAAGAGGAAGATATTGTAGGAAACATGCATTGATCCCAGAGGTGTCTCAGGCTGCAAAGGAGAGAGCCTGAGCCTCACTAGTGCTGTGCCCTGGTGTGCCATGACAGGGTAATGAACACACTCTGGGCCAAACTACTCTGTCCTGGCAGTCACCACAGGGTTCTAAACTGCCAGAATCTCCTCCAAGGGGCAAAAATCTAATGACAAATTCTATGAAACCCAAACACAGCCTTCCATGTCCTCCTGGGTAGAAAGCCACCATGTTACCAAGTCCTGTCCAGGAGCAGTCAGGAGGCTGCCCAAGGGGGAAAGGGGAATATGGCTCTTGTGTCTGTCACTCTCCAGATAGGAGGCCCTCATCTTCCAGGGAGCCTCCAGGGCCAGCTGAGAGAGAAGGAAAAGGACCTCATTATTCACCACAGCCCAAAGGCCACATGCTCTTCTATCTGTTGTGGAATCCAGAACTGACATGTTTTTAAATGTCAACAAAAAGAAAAGAAAAGTAAGTAAAAATTAACTCACCTAAAATATTTATAGGTTTTAGGGATACAAGCAGTGCCTTTCCACCTTCCGTTCAATAGAACGCAATGTCAGCATGAAGCATAACTCAGTGCTGGTGGTGACACTCAGTAACCCAAGGAAAATGTAGCATTTACGAACACTGAGGTCAAGAACCCAAGAGGAGCTGAGAAGACTTGGGAATAGATCTGTTCCAAACAGGAGGGATTTCTTGACTATTCAAGATTGCTGTGTATCTTCAAGCATTTACCACACTGGGCTGTAAACTACATAGAATAAATACTGTTCCGAAAACTGTTCAAAGTTCTTCTCAGGAGAAAGAACTTGGGGAAAATTCTATAACCTTTTTCTGAAGGCCAAAAGTCAATCAAGACTGGCAGTAAGAGAAGGCAAGAATGTCTCAGAGGGCTATATATGCTACTTCCTTCCTACCCATCTCCCCAAACTAGTCACCTAAAAAGAAGGAATCAGAAGAATGTATTTCTTTCTAAATTTTGCCTAGATCCGTGACTGCCACCTGTATAACCATCTAGGGTGCTCCAGGCATTTGTTATTTAATTGTTAGTGGGTATTATATTTACACACAAAACCCAAACTATAATCTCTCAAAAAAGGCTATCTATCTATCTATCTATCTATCTATCTATCTATCTATCTATCTATATATATATATATGTATGTATGTATATATGTGAGACTGTTCATTGAATTTGTATATATATGTGTGTGTATATATACATATATATGTATACACACACACACACACACACACACACATATATACATATATATCCTGAACAGTCATTCAAGGAGAAAACCTGGTTTTCTTTGACTCTTTTCTTCTTTATCTTCCATTGATAATGATAACTTCCAGATTAGGGACAATTTCCATTTTGGACACATGCATCTGAGTGCTTCCTAAATTTAACAAAGTAAATGGGGCTTCCTATCTCTTAGCATCCCCACTCTACCCACAGCTAAGACTCTATGATCACGTCAGGCAGGTTCCCTCATGCTGTTCCCATGTGCTGGGCTCAGTTTGGCTCATGTATTCTGATGCAGCAGAGCAAAGGAAGAAAAAAACAAAAACTCAACAATTTCCTCTTCTACATCCTCTCAGCCCATCATGACCTCCTAAATCTAGCCAACAGCTCCAGAATCTGCAGCACTCTGAGCTGTTTGCTTCCAGTTCCCAGCACTCCAGGGCAGACATCCAAAGGCAGAGCCCTGGGTTTTGGGGGAAAGTCTCTGAACTAGAGATGCAATGTGGCTCTCCTTCTGTGTCCTCACTGGAATGGACAAGGAGCAAATGGAAAGACCATTTATATTTGTAGCCTTGTGATCTCAGACAGCTACTTTCCAACATATGTGCACCCAAGCAGCTAAATTCCAAGATGTCAAAGAAGGATTGTCAATATGATAAAGAACGGCAAGCCTCTACTCACAAACCAAGATCCATTCATGGCCCGCTATTTACCTTTGGCTTCCCTTGTAGTGTTTGTATAAGGGGAGTAAAGATGCAGAGAGCACACAGGAAGCTTGCATCAAGACCCTGTGGGTACCAGGACACTTGTCCATGGTCTATCCAAGCTGTGAATAAATTTCTTCTTTTTGTTTTTATGTTAGATATTATAAAACATTAGGTATAAATTTTACTAGATCCAAAAGGGGTGAATCAAGATTAGGAATCTGTTTCCTAGGAAACTATTTCCCATAGGGAAAAATTTCCTAGTTCTCTTAAGGAAGATCAAAAATAATGTAAATTACCACTTACATCTTTCTCTCTCTCTCTCTAGGCTGTCTGCAAGACTAAGCAATATTGAGAGGGAGATCCAAACAATTGGATCTGTGCCAAGCAGGGACTAATCAGCCCATTTTTAGCTCAGAACTTCACTGCTTTCTTTTATGTACATCAACCTGTGCAGATCATCATTTGGGGATGGAAATTAAGAGAAGAAGCCTTGGCAGCAGGTTTGCCAGAGTTCATTGCAGATTGAACAGTTTAGGCAACATGAAACATACCCTCTCAACAGGAGCAATCAAGAAGTGCCTAGTGACACTCATCAGGATTCTACATAATCTCAACTAATCCAATGTTACACTTAAACAAGACTCATCACTAAGCAGCTGTGCAAGTATTATGAAGTGGGATGGTTTGGGGGGGGCTGGAAGCGGGGGCACACTAACTAAGGCGTACATTCTTTCATCATGTTGCTTTAATTGTAACTTTAACTTCATAATCATATAAGAGCACAGGATACTATACCTATGCACAGTATTTGCATTTGGTCTGAAAACTCTCCACAATGTCTATTTCTTTTACTCAGAGAGAAGAACATTAGAAATTTGTTTTTGCTTTCCTACAAAAACTTTGACCAAGTCATGACATACATTTTTATAACAAATTTTTGACTCAGTAGGAACTTTCATTGCACACCTCTTGTTCTTATTATCATTCATTTATATAAAGCTAATCTAAATACCCATTCTGTAAGAACTATCTAAAGAGAGGTTTATTTCTCCGTATCATTTAAGTCTATGAAAAATCAAACCATAAAAAGCTAAGAATTTCTAAGTACTAAGAGCAGGTGCTCATTTGAAGGTCTCTGGGCATTTGACAGTTAATAAATTGTTGCTGAATGTAAAAATAGGTTTTAAAATATGTTGTGCTTATAATTAAGAAAAAATAACAGGAAGAAAATGAGTATTGAAGCAAGGGAGATTTCCTGAACAATGAATAGATTATATTTGACAAGGGCAATAACCTGCCCAATCACGTCTTTTGCTCTCATTTGCTATAAATATACAGGCCAGGGGAAGCAGAGCTTATTGTTTTGATCCTCAGGGTTATTTAAACCTCCCAGTCTTAGCTAAGTCATTAAGACATATGGTAAAACTTTCCCTAGATTCAGAGGATTTATAGATCTCCCACGACTGATGAGAATTATCCCCTAGTGCTTATAAAAAAAATCTAGCTTAAATATTTAAATTCACTCCTGAAAATATTTTTGTCCTAAAGAGTTCTTTTCCCAAATGCCCTATCTTGGTTTTATTTTTTTAATGTAAGCATCAATAAATACATCTATAGTTTCTTTCCTTGACACAAGTAAGTTAAGTCCAGTTTAGATTTTTTGACAAGCAAGATTTACACGGCTTAAAGCAAGCATCCACAAGTGCCTGGGAAATTAAATCTACATGTGTATTCATGAAATACAGGCAGTGAAGCTATAACTGTTCCTATTGCTACTTCTTTAGTATGGCTTTTATTAAGAATAATTTTCTTCAACACTGACTAACAAATCTCTGCTGCAATGTGTTTTTTTTTTCATATTGGTTAACACTATAAGGTTAACAGTGATTGAGGCTTTAGGAAGACCAAGTACCATTTATTATAAATGCTTGGTAGACATAATAAATGTATATATATATATATATATATATATATCTACATAGATATCAGTATGTCTATATAGATACAAACATAGATATACATTTTCATCCTGATAGCAAATGGTAGGCAGACTATTTACACTGGCTTGTAAGAGCATAATGTATGCACAAATCTGGCCTTGCCTACTGTTGGCCCAATTCAACATCTCCTTTTTTGAAGTCAGTTTCTGCCTAGTACTACCACAGAACCTTGACAAATAAAAGTGTGATGAATCACACCATGACTCGTCTGAATAACAGAACTTTAACTGAAAAGCAATGTATTTTTTCCTCTAGGTTTATGTTCACATAAACCTAGGAATATGTCTTAGGTTGTTCAATGAGCAAAAGAAAAGGCAAAGACTGGGAAGAATTTAAACACTGGAATGAGGTATAATTTATTCACACTTCAACTATATATTTTTTAAAGCTATAAAATTCCATCCTGTCTTCCTAAAACACATCAATAGTTTTTGTTTTAAAAAGGTCCATTTTTCAAAAGTTTTTTTTAAATATATATGCAGACACTACTCCAGAAGTTGCATGAGATGGTGGGGAGGGAGGTTGTCAGAGAAGTTTTTCGATGGGCTCAAGTCTAAGGCTAATCTGTTGCACGTGTAGTTTCTATACTAGTAAGCCACTTGTAGGGAACGGCACTGCAGCAGAAAGCATGAGATATAGAAACCATTCCTCTGGGTATGCTATCACCAAATGACTTTGCTCTATTCCTTCTCCATCTGGAATTATGTCAAGCCTGCACACAATTGTCACACCCTGAGGGCAGCTTCAAACCATTAGGTAAGGAACCTCTGCTCCAACATCCTTTCTGAATCCAACTGGAAGCACATACAGCAGTAGCTAGCCTGGGACAAATCAGGGTGTTCTTTCTCTGTTTCCCCCTTGCCTGCATTCTGTTGCTTGGTAGGTTCTGAACGACACCATTAAATGAGACCATACAACCAGGCTAATTCCCAAATTGTCAAAGAGCCATCCTTCACACATTTTTACATTCACTATTCCAAGTATGGATTTACTGAGTTTACACTGAAAAAAAATAGCTTAGACTATCATATCCATGTCTCCTCAAATATTGAAATAACTACTAGATAGGCAAAAGCACAAGAGAAACTTGTAGCCTAATTTCCCTTAGTTCTTAGCTAAGCTATTCATTGAGGTGTTAAGTGATAGCCTACTTTAAATTACATAGCGTTAAAACACTGAATACCCAGGATGAATACACAAGCCCAGTGTAGTAACTTCATGATTTCTTACTTAACTCAATTATTTGCACAGAGGTTTCCAATTCAGCTTAAAAATCATCGATTTACAATTGTGTGTTTCCTTTGGCAAATAAAAGGGCAAAAACTAACTCCAAAAAAGCTTTTCCCCTTTAGAATATGAAGCCTACAGGCAACATAGATTTTCCACGTCCAAGCATCCTCTATATGCTTACAAGAACTTTACCCCTGAAGTTTGACATTTGTTTCTAGCAAAAAGGCATAACTAACTCCCTTGCTAACCCAGCGAAGCATCTCCAATGTTAACTGCAATCCTTTTATATTAACTTTCCACTCTGTAGTGATTCAGACCTCAAATGGTGGAGTCATAATCCTTCCTGAATTATGGATGCTAAAATATGTGAAACCCAGACTCTGGCACAGATTAAAGGTTTGGTATGAGATTCTTTAACTGACTGACATAAACTGCAGTACAATGGTGTGGAGCTTCAGGTCCCCTAGTCAGACAACTCCCAGCGGAGCATTTCCCAGGTTTCACAGTGACATCTATCAGCCAGTCTCAGGGAATCCCAACGTCACTCAGCTTCCTTCAGCTTCTGTCCACAGCACGGTGCAACCTTCACAGGTCTCTCTCTGGTGCACCAAGTAGATTGATAACATAGGGGAATGATGGGTGAAAAGACTCTTTCCTGTCAGCAGAACCAAATCATTAGCTATTAATTCGCTGCAGGACACAAACGCCACAAACAGCACCCAGACATTGAAATAATTTCCAAATTATTGAATAAAATCCACATTGAAATAAAAAATCCACGTTGAAATAAAAAAATCCACATTGAAATAAAATCCACATTTTAAAGAACACACTTTGCATCCCAGGCAGAAACTGAGTATAGTACGATGCTGAGTTTGGTGAAAATTCTCACCATCCACTAGATAGATATATACAAAACCAAGGGAAAGGAATGCTGCCTGTGAGAATGTGCAGTGTGTAATCATGTTAATTTACAGTTTGAGAAGAAAGGTTGCTATGTATTGGTGGTTATGTGGTAATCAGGAAATGATACAGATCTTCGGATCCTCGAAATTATTTTATGAATGGCGTAAACACAATACTAACTCAGAAATAAAATTGGATTATCAGCTCATTTCTCAAAGCTGTCATAATACAACGCAGACCTGTGAAGACGACGTTTTAGGAAAAGGGTCTGGGTGGGAGGAGGACTTCTGAAATTCTTCGGAGGGGCTCCATGCAAAGCTCCGCAATTTATGTGCATCTGTTTTCACTGGCGTGCCAAAACACGCTTCAAACCAAAATATTGTGTGTGTGGGGGGGGGGAGACAAAGTCTCAAGATGATTTGGCGAAAAGAAAAAAGAAACAAAAAGAAAATCCACTTGCTAGTTCTCACATACACGTATCCGCCAGACACAGGTACCACCTGTCTGTTGGACATCAGGGTAATCCCACAACTCTGCTACTCCTCTAGCCTCTCCTCCAGCTTCTCTGTAGGTCCAGGCAATCCCTGAGGATCCCTCAGCTCCACACATGCGCCCGAAAGTGAACAAGTCAAGGTGTCCCCCCCCCATATCGGGGCTCACGACCAAACCGCTTGGAAACCACAGCCAAGTTCAACAATCCACACGCGAGAAGCCAGCGCGGCTCGACCGAGCGAACCAAACCCCAAAGGATTCAAAAGTTTCTGGAGGCCCCAAACCAGAGCAAAACTTGGGGCTTTCACCAACCGTCTGGAGTCGGGGGGAGGTGGGGGACCCCCGGGGAGGATCGCTCCCAATGCCCCCGTCCCACACTCGCAACTCGCAGGGGTGCGCCCACCCGCCCGCCTACAAGCCCGCCCAGAGCGGCCGCGGAACCCGAATAGCCACAGAGCCTAGCCCGCGCCCCCCACGCGACACAGACACGGAAGAACTTACCGCACCGCTTGCACAGCACCCGGCTGACCTCCTTCTTGAGATTCCGGCCGGTCTCGAGAGGGGGGAAAGATGCTCGGAAGGCGGCGGGCGCCAGGCTGCTGCCGTTGGCCAGGGGCTCCATGAAGAAGATGTACCTGCTGTCCTCCTTGAGCCGCCCGCAGGAGGGGAACGCGGGGTGACCCCAGGCCCCCAGGCGCACGGTGAGCAGAGAGTCTTTCTTCAAGCCCCCGGCTTTCACCGCCCACACCTGGTGCACCTTCACCAGATAGGGCGCCCCCTCTTCTTCCTCCCCCTCCTCCTCCTCGTCCTCCTCCTCCGCCTCCTGCTCCTCGTCCCGGTTCTCGTCCCCGGGGCCGCCGGCGCTGGGCGCGGGCTCCGCGGGCCAGGAGAGTGCTGTCCCGTTGGCGCTGGGGAGCGGGTCCTCGGCGGGCGGTCCCTGT
>NW_012267220.1:26434056-26448975 GCF_000151885.1 Dipodomys ordii | reverse complement strand
CGCGGGGACCCGGCGCCGGTACTCCCGGAGCGGCGCGGGGCGCGTCGCCATCTCATGGTGTGTGAGAGGTGCGTGCGGGCTCCTTGGCTGTCGGTTCGGACTCTGCCTGGCTCCGGTCGCGCTGCCTCCCTTTTGCCTGCACACCCCCCCCCCTTTCCCCAGCACTCCTCCTCCTCCTCCCCCTTACCCTCCTCCTTTTATTTATTTATTGGGGGGGAGGGGGCAGCAGGAGAGTTGTTGATGGGAGGAAGAGGAGGAGGAGGAGGAGGCGGAGGAGGCGGAGGGAAGAAATGGGTGGAACCACCGAGAGGCGAAAAGAAAAATCATCATCATCATCAAAGCCAAGGCATCCAGGGAAAAAGAAAAAGAAAAAAGCCCCAGCGCTGCCACCGCCTCGATGGCCAGGAGTGACAGGTTCCCCCCGCGCCGCCGCGGCCGCCGCCGCCGCGCCCGAGCCCCGCTGTCGGGGCTGCTGTCACCGGAGGAGGACGTGGAGGTGGCAGAGCTGCTCCGCGGGTAGCAGTCCTTTGTGTGAAGCGCTGCTGCGGCGGCGGCGGCTGGGGCTGCGAGCGGGCGGCGGGGCGAGGGCGCGCGGGAGAGAGCCCTGGAGGCGGAGTTGCGTGCCTGGAAATCGCTGGGTGGCGGCGGCGGCGGCGGCGGCGGCGGCGGCAGCGCCCAGTGCCTGGCCAGCCTGTTTACCTGCGCTGCGAACGCGCCCCGCGCCTCCCTTCCCCATGCTGATTCCCGCACCGCGCCCCCCGCCAGCGGGTCCTCCTAGGTCTGCCTGGTCCCCCCCCCCCGCCACGCGCCTCCTCCCGGCTCGGTCGCCCTGATTGCTGCAATGGGAGGACCGGCGGGGCGGGCGGCAAACCGGCTGCGGTCCGAGTGGGCTGCGGAGATTTGCCCGCCAGTGCGAGGTGACGCTTCAGTAAGCCGGGCGGGGGGGACCTGTGAGCGGGCGCGAGATGCCCGGACCCCTCGGGTGGGAAGGGTGGGAGCCCGGGGCCTGAGGGTCCAAGGTTCAGAAAAGTTTTGGGTGAACTGGTTACTTGACAGCCAAAAGGAGCAACATGTTCATAAAAGACGTGCAGCAATTAAAATAACTTTATAACACTCCTTCCTCCTTCCAAGGCGCGCGTGCGCACACCGCACTCACAACTCACCTCTCCCTCCCTCTCTCTCTCCCTCCCTCCTTCCTTCTCCTTCCCTCTCCCACTCTCTCCCTCCCTCTCCCTCTCCCTCTGTCTCTGTCTCTCTCTCTGTCTCTGTCTCTCTCTGTCTCTGTCTCTCTCTGTCTCTCTGTCTCTCTCTCTCTATCCCTCCTTCTCTCTACACTTCAATCTTTATTGCTCCTTGCCTTTTCTTCTAGGCTCATCATCATTTTAGGACATGAGTGGTTACCACTGGTGGAAATCGTTTGACTAACATACTTGCTCAGTAAGGCTTTTTTTTTTCTGTACCAAGTTTAGGGTACTTTGTCCACTGAATTGTTTTAAAAAAATTAAAGAGTAACTGTAACTCATCTGTACAGTGTCAACAATAAAAAAAAGTTTTTAAAAAATGAAAGAATTTCTTCTGGTATGGGAATAAAAGATCTCAGGCATCTAATTGAAGGTTAAATATTTTCACCTGAATACCACACCCTAACTGCATTCTACTTGTCCCCTCTTCCAATCTGTTGTGCCAAATGTAAGGAGTTACTTCTTCAACTAATAATCTATCACACGCAGAGATATTCTTTTCGAGCAATATCATTCAAGAGAAAGAAAACACATTGAAGTGTTTCAAGGTAAATATGTTCCTCCTACAGTGCTCCTTCATGGTGAAAAATATACTCCATGACCCTATAAAGCTGAGTTAAAGTTGTTCAATGGACACTAGATCAACACTGAATACCAAACGTTTTTGAAGCACTCCAACTTTTTCATATCTTTACTCTGGAATTAGACAAGTAATTGCTTCTTGAAAGTATGGCATATAAACTTTCCTAATTGATGTGAAAATAAGGAGGTGATAAGCCCTGAAGAGTTTTGTTCTTGGCACCCTCTAGTTGGTAAGGAAAGAGCTCTTTATTCTGGCAACACCTGGCTTGGAAGGGCAGAATCTGGGTATTCACTGTGTGTTCTTACATGTGGGGACCCCTGCCTCTTCCACTCTGATGGATGGCTTGCTAGGAAAAAGATAACCCCAAAGGAACAAAGTAGTGTGGTGCTGACCTTCAATATGTGTTCTCTTGAACTCTGGTGCTCCCAGCTATTTGCTGAAAATTCTGACATCCAGTCCAGCTAGTGTCTCTATTTTTCTTTGGTTTGACCTCACATATTTATAACTCTTGACATTTTTTAAGTAATTGTAGCCTAGATCACTTTCTCCCTTCCTCTCCACCTTCCAGCTCTTTCAAAAATTATCTACCACTGTGTAACAAACCACCCCAAAGTCTGATAGTCTCTATTCATTAGATTCAGAGTATGGTGGGTGGCAATTAGGACGGGGCTCAGCCAAGAGCTTCTGCTGGGGTCAGTGGCTCACTGCCCTCAATGCCCTGAACTGAGACAACTCATCTCATAAAGAAGGTAGTCCACCCTTCAGCTAGCTTAGCCTGGACTTGTGTGAAGTAGCTTTAAAATGTTCCAGGAAAGTGGTCTGAGGGGCTGGAAAGGTGGCTCAGTGGTAGAGCGCTTGCCTCGCATGCATGAGGCCCTGGGTTCTGTTCCTCAGCACCACATAAGCAGAAAAAGCCAGAAGTAGCTCTGTGGCTCAAGTGGTAGAGGGCTAGCCTTAAGCTGAAGAGCTGAAAGACATCGCCCAGGCCCAGAGTTCAGGCCCCACAACAATAACAACAACAACAACAACAAAAAGAATTCCATTATAAAAGAGGAAGGAGGAGGAGGAAGAAGAAGAAAAGAAAAGAAGGAAAAAAAGTGGTCTGAAACATGCGAGGTCTTTTGAGGCCCAGGGTCAGAATTAGCATCTCGTTCTATTAACGCCACTTTTATAAGGCCATGCCAGTTTCCAGGGTTAGAGGAATGGACTCACCTCTTCATAGGAGGATTGAAAAACTGCAATGCTAAAGAACAGAGATACAGAAAGCAGAACCCAGGCCATTGCTGCAAATGATCAAACCACCACCAATTTAGGCATCCTTTCGGAACCCTTTGACCCATGAAGCATTTTTTTAAAAGGATATTACTCTGTAACCCAGACTTGCCTTGAATTCATGAACCTTATGCCTCAGAGGCCCACAGGATTACAGATAGGCTGCCTTTAAACTCCCTCAGCTACCAAACCCACAGGACATGCCATCTATTCACTGTCAGTATTATGCCTCCTCCCTGCTGATCATGTTGCTTTCTTGAGCTCAAAAGTTTCAGAAGATTCTCTCCAATCTCTCCAAGTAAGTTGTAAACTCCTTAGGAAGCGGAGGACATGCTTGTGCATTTCCCATCTTAACTCAGTTATAGGTGCATATTAAGCACTCAATAAATGTCAGCTAATTAATCATGACTGATGTGGTAATGTGCTTACCACACACCACCCCAACACTGTCACAGAGGGATGGAAATCCAGGCAATAAAAACAACAGTAAAACATTAGAGTGCTTCCTTACAGAGTTATTAAAGGCATAGATAGCCCCTCTTAGTATTTTACTAAGCATTTTATCATTTTATCTATGATCAAATATAAGCTGATTCTCTGAAAAGGTACTTTAAAAAATGTCTTTCTCCGACTCCCACACTCCCCCCTACTCCTCTCTGCTAAGTGGCATTAAGGGATAATTTGTATGAGTATTTTTGGTGCAAAGGCACACCTTCTTAGAATAGTTCAGTTCTTGTGTGAGAGGCCTCATTACCAAGCATCTCTGTGGAGAGATATTACCCATTTTGTCCTTTGAATCAGAGGGGGATTCACAATTCAACTATGATTGAGAATTGTATGAATAGTTATTCACTGTAATTAAAATGAACAACTTACTTTAGCCAGATCATTGTTTTATTTGTTCATTTTTATTTTGGAGATAGAACCAAGGACCTCAAACATACTGTACCACTGAGCTACAGTCCCAGCCCATCTCATCACTTTGTAAGAGGGGAGGGGGAGCTCATTCTTGGAAACACTCTAAAACAAATTGTTTTTAGTATCAGAATCAGATGTGCATGAGAATGCACTGCCTACTGGCCCTACTGGTAGGGAGCTGAAAGTTTACATTTCTAACAAGTTCCCTGAGATACTGCTATACTGCCGGTGGAAAGACCACACTCTGAAAAATACTGTCCAAAACATAAAATTTTTAATCTTCAATATCTACTGCATATATAGCCTGAAAATGTGTAGATAAATATAGGCATTTTATTTAAACATTGTGTTCCCTCCATCATGATTTTCCCATCTTAATTTTAATAAGGCAATGTGGGTTTACTTCCTTGTTTGTTAGGAGATGATGCTATTTAACAGATAAGAGAGAGAGAGAGAGAGAGAGGTTGCCATTACAAAAGATTGGGTGACCTCCAATCCATGGTAAAAGTATGAGCTTCCCTGGAGCTTAGCTTGTATTTGGGGTTAAAAAAGTTAGAAATAAAAGAAGAAAAGAATCAAAGCAGATGTCATCATGTTACCTAGAATATTTTTACCTACACAAGCAGGGAAAGAACAAAATTAAGCAGGAACTAGGAGCTGGGAGTTCACACCTGTAATCCTAGCTACTCAGGAGGCTGAAATTCAAGGACTGCAGTCAGAAACTAGCCCAAGAAGGAAAGACTGTTGAGAAGCTTATCTCCATGTAACCACCAAAACCCCCCAGAAGTGGATCTATGGCTCAAGTGGTAGCTCACCATCCTTGAACCAAAAAGCTAAAGAACCGTGCCCAGGATCTGAGTTGATTTCAAGCCCCAGTATCAGCATTTAAAAAAAATATTAAAATTTAAGTAAATGTGTAAGACTAATTTTCCTAATTTAGAAGATTTGAAGAGCAAACCCACAATTGGATGCACAGGACGGTGGCAATCTGCAAAGGATTTCTACCAGCGCTTGATACCTCATTAAATGTTTCAGAACAGTGGCCATTGAAGGGGCAACAGGAAATCCACAGAGGCACTGTGATCTACTTTATCATCATTGACCACAAGCCTGCAGGAGGGCACACTTCCAGCCATAAATCATGAGACAACTAGACTACAGGTCTTGGAGTCCTAGATGTGTATTCTCTGAGAAAGCCTTGTACGCACAACGGCCAACCTCAGAGCAGATACAGCGTCCAGGATGATTTAAACAAAACACTTTAACAACAAACTGGACAAACACAGACCCACAGAGGCCACTCAGAAGACCCAAGGTGGCAGAATGTCTTTTACTGAAGAGTAGCTAGAACATTAGGAAAAGCAGCTGCCATATGGGGATTGAATACTACTGTTAATTCCATGAGTAACTGACTCTGATCCCTTCAATCTGCCCAGCCAATGCCTCTATTCATCCATAAGTTTAATCACATTCTTAACAATAAAAAGTCAGAGAATGTTAAAAAATAAAAGGATGACACTGATCAAGATGCACTGTATTCATAAACTGCTTTGGTGAACGGAAACTCCATTGTACAACTACTTAAAGTATTTTTAGCTGCTAGTACTAAGTGGAGGAAATAAACAGATGAAAGTCTCCTATCTTGAAGGAACTCAGAGTCCATGCCATGAATTTGTACACTTGGGATGGCATGAAATCCTGTCAATTTCACATAGCTCAGGTGGGAGAGAGAGGAAGAGACTGAAAACAAAAGGATGCCCTGATTTTTCCCCCTATGATTCATGACCTCTCTGGACTTTGCAGCAAGTACAGAAGGAAGTACAAGTCTCAAGTAGTTTTACTTCCTCCACCCACCTAAGCACCAGTGTGATGGTTTGGACATAAAGTGTTGCAAAGTCATGGATGAGGGAAGGCAGGTCATTGGGTGCATCTTGTCCTCGGCCCTTTCCCCACTCTCTCACCTTCTCTCTAATTCATTCTCTCTCCCTCCCTCTTCTCCTTAGGCAATGTGAGTACTGCCTCTTCCACCTGTGTCCATTGTCATAGTGTTCTGGACCCCAGATTCAACCAAGCCAATGACTTCAGACGGAAACCTCTGAAACGATCGGCCAAAATAAACCTTTCTTCCTTCGAAGTTATTATTTTGGATGCAGCAATGAAAACCCAATACACCCAACTAACAAAGAGAGGAACAGTCATTGAATATTTATGATGAGCTATAGACATAAAAGTTAAGAAGATGCAATGGGCTGGGATCAGATTTCAGTTCTGTGGTTTATAAGCTCTATAATTCTAAGAACACTTAACGACTTTCTCTAAGCCTCTTGCCTTCTTTGTTAAGTAAATGTTCTTCTTGCTTTTACTTCATGGGATACTTGTAAGGACTGAATTAACAGTATACATGCAACTTCTTCAAAAACCTGCAGGGTTTGTAACCTGGAAATTGAAGAAATGATGCCTTGTCGCCATCATTCTTCCAACCCAGTATGGGAACAGTGCATTTTAAAAATGGCCTTCATGCTGACCCGATAAGGTCTACTTATATAGCTTTATTGCTGGAAGCTCACTACTTACTAGACATGCTCATTCCATTATTAGACACATCTGACTATTTGGAAGTGCTTGTCCATAACAATCTGTGAGACACTTATTAAAGACTTGGTCATAAAACTCAAAACAGCAATTCTCTACTGTGCCCTCATTATTATCAAACTGTTTAGTCTGAGTCATCAGTATCGGCCGATAGCTAGGCAATCCTGTCTCCCCCATCTATTTGCATGGACTAACTCTTCTTTTCTTAGGGAGAAGGGGGTGATTTCCTATTATTTTTGTTGTGGCTGTTATTGTCTGGCTGGCTGGCTGTGAATTTATGTCTGTTTTCAGACATGATGCGAAAGCAGAAGATGGAAAATAGAAAACTAAGGGTTCAAAATAGGGAGAAAGACTGTGAGTAAAACTGAAGTTCAGGCCAGGTGAAGCTTAACAGTGCTCACCATGCATGTTTCTGTAAGAACTTGGGCAAAATAGTAAAAGCCATATATCCTCCAGGAACAACACAGCTGTGGGAACATCATTGTACTTGTCCTTGAACATGGGGATCTGTGTTCTCATGAAAGCACCTGAAAGCAAGAAGAGAACAGGTTTGCTTTGCTCACATGTGTAGAGGCCCCTCTGGTGGGAATTTCCAGCTACTGCCACCACTTCTGAAGAGGTGGGAAGGGAGATTCAAATAAGACCCTGCCCTTACGCCCATGTAAGCTAATGACCTCCAACAACAACCAATGCCATTCTTGGTACCTTCTTAGAGATATTCAAATACTGAGTGTTGATATTATTAACAATATTGCATGATACCATGGAACAGAGAAGGCACTGTTATTACCATTTTGAAAATATCAAAGTCAGTTCATAAAATCAATTATTATTGTTTTTTATCACTTTTCTATTAGTGTAAGTGCCTTTCTTATACTTTAGTAGTGAAGCACTCAGTAGATACTATTAGATCTAAACACGCTATCTAGGATCCTAAATTCATTGCAATTAAATTACATATTTCCCCTCAAAAATTGACTTGGGAATTTCAGCATACATTGATGCTCAGGAGTAATGAATATTTGTTTTATTTTTTTCTGGGAACACAAGAGAACTTATTGTTGCTATTTACAAAAGCACCAAATTTAGACAAAGAATTGGTGTGATGGTCAAGCTTGTTTTAACATGCATCTGTCTCAATGGTGAAGTAAACAGCATATTGGCTTTTCCCCCAGTTATTCTAAAAAGAATTTATTGAGTATTCCTTTTATTTCTTTTCTTTCTTTCTTTTTTTGTGCTAGTCAGGACATAAGCACTGTTCCTGACTTTTTATGCTCAAGGCTAGTGCACTACTCTTTGAGCTACAGCTCCACTTCTGGCTTTTGTGAGTGTGTCATTAATTAGAGAGATGAGCCTCATGGACTTTCCTGCCTGGGCTGGGTGTGAACAATGATCCTCCGCTCTCAGCCTCCTAAGTAGCTAGTATTACAGGCATAAGCCACTAATGGCAAGGTAAATAGGTAGTTGTAGAACTTCCTAAGGAATTTTCCATAGTGATGAATAAAATCTAGTGTGAAACTCAAGAAAAACTTGTAGGAAATTAAATGATTTTATTAACATTATTTTCTAAATTTGTACAGTAATCTACACCCTCGTTGAGTCCAAGGAAATGAAAAGGAGAAGTCAGGTCACGAATCTCCAGCCTCAGAACTTGAATTGTGACACTTGATTTTTGACAATTGTCTGATTATTTTGCCATGGAAGTTCTCGACATCATAATCCTTCTCCTGAAAGTGCTGGGGTCCACATGGCACTTTCAGTCAACAGAGAGAAAACAAATACACTTTTAGAACTCAAACAGAATTTCAATCCACCTTACTTCACACATCTGTTCCCAGAAGAATAAAACACTTCGAATTTCATAGGTTTGCTTTCCTTTGAATTTTATAGATTCTTCAACTTTAGCACAGTCCACACATGCTGATAGGATATTTTAAATTCTGTAACATAAACATAACTCCATAAAGATAATAATTAGTTTGTGCCAACATATAAAGTTTCCAGTCAGTCTCAATATGGAAGAGATAGGACCCTGAAAAACAAGACTATATTATAAAGAACAGAATGAGAAATAATCCATTTTCTGCCCTAGTGGTAAGTTCCAGGTCAGTTTCTACAATATTTATTCATGAACAAGTAAAATAAA
The DNA here is from genome assembly GCF_000151885.1 of Dipodomys ordii. NCBI lineage: Eukaryota > Metazoa > Chordata > Mammalia > Rodentia > Heteromyidae > Dipodomys > Dipodomys ordii. The sequence goes on along the minus strand of NW_012267220.1, from coordinate 26,440,223 downwards.
TAAATACATTATTATCTACCTGCACCTCCAGCTTGCCAACATGGACTGTCAGGAACTTTTCCTCACAGGGTTGTACCTGGAATCCTCATCAGATGTGAGGTGCCCAAAGCATCATCAGTATCAGGTTGAAAACCCTTGAGTTCATAGATGATAAAAGAGACCAGAGGAGTTGACTACCCTTCCCAGGGTTATTAGAGCTAACATATTCAGATAAAGGTTTAGTTCAGGCATTACATATGAGCCACAATAGTTCAACTGAAAACCTTGTCTTTGGCACACCTAGAAAGCTGCTGGCCTAGGCTCTTCTTCCCAAAACCATTTCTAGAAATAATTGGATGCATCATTTAGGACCTCAGAAAGGCAGTGTTCTCAGCAGCTAGAATGCCACATTCTCCATTGCCTAGGTTTCCCTGGAGGTAAGAGGAGCCCTCCACTAAACCAGCACTCCTACTTTCCCCTAAAGCTTTTCATTGTTCCCAGAATCCTGTTCCCCAAAACAAAATAATCTTGTTCTTTATTGTTGCTCCCATTTACAGAGTCTACCATTTTTCCATGGCTTTGATCTATCCTAGGAATGAACTGGTACCAAAAAAAAAAAGAATTAAAGACTTTTGCATCTTTTACTCCTATGTTACAGAAGAATAGATTTGTCCTGGGGTTCAAAGACAATTCCACGATGACAAACCAAAATTACATAGATACAGATGTATGTAGCTAAAGATGTGGGTAATCTAAATATAGATATCTCTTAAGACTTAAAGCCTAAATGAAATTATGATGCCTATTCCCAAAGAAGGATAAAGAAATTTATTAAGCTATCTATTTGATCATGAAGGATGTCTCTGGGTGATAAGTTCAAAGAAGATATTATAATGGATATTACAGAGCACTGAATCTCTGAAATGAGACTAATGGGACCTTTCAGAGCAGGCCCTAAAGATATAGCTGTCATTTATGGCTCGCTCACCAGGGGCATTTAGACATGTAAGTCTGAAGCCACCTGATTAGTGGTTTTCCCCCAATCTTATTTTTAAACTAGTCATATTCTAAATTAGCATCTAGGCTAGATTATAATATGGATTGTATTATGAGTGCTAATATAGCATTAAACACACTTCTACAGCTAACTTTTCTGCGTTCAAATTCAGTCCTCACTAGCTATATGATTACCTTTACATTCATAGTAAGAGTTACTACCTTTTAAGAGTAAAGGAATCATATCAATATGCATAGTGCTGTAGAAAAGTGCCTGGGACTGAGCATGTGGTAGATAATTACCGTGTTTTTATTCTTATTCTTTGTCTTGCTATTGTAAAGGTGATAGAAAGAGGGGTTACATAAATCAGATAAAGTATACATTTCTTTTTAAACAAGGTCACCCTTTCCTTCCTTTCTCTGAGTTTTTCCCTCCCAGCCCCACAGTTCATTTGTCGTTCAGTTGTACAGTTCATTTTCAACATAGTGCATTTGTTACTCTTTATTCTTATTCTTATTCTTTTTTTTTTTTTCTGGTTGTGGGCTTGAACTCTGGGCCTGGGCACTCAGTCTCCTGAGTAGCAGGGGTTACAGGCATGAGCCACCTGTGCCCGGCTTTATTCTTATTCTTGAGCACAGTGATTGCTTTGTGTGCATAGCATAGGCAATTAATAGGTGCTTGGACAAATGATATAATAAATGAAGATCATATGTTTAAGGATTTTTAACAACCCAGATTTTAGCATTGGTAAAAGTCAATTCTATGAGGCTGATCCCTGAAACACCAACTCTCCAGGGGAGAAATGCACCTCCTCCTCAACTCTGTGCTCTGGACCTTCCCAAAGAGAAATGAAAACAAATCTAAACCAAAATCAATCTTAGACCCAATTCTCTTCCCCCTAGGGCTGCAACAAAAAGAAAAGGCATACTTTCCCTTTTGCCTATTCTTTCTCATTTTTTTCTCCCTTCCCTGACTTTTCCAGGGTCATGGCACAGAAAGAGGAAGTTAAAGGAAAAGAATACTTTTTTGGTTTTAATGTTTTTGCTTAAACTATTTTGCATTTTGCTGTTCCTGGTTAACAATGCCTGACCATCAATAGCCTCCAAGCACTAATACCTTAAAGTTTCCTTTGGCACTTTGCACACTACACAGTTTCCAAGGGAAGGTGAAATTCTCCTTATTCATCCCTACTGTAGATCTCCTCCCATCCTAGCTTGTTACTACAACATTCTCTTACCTTATAAAATGACCTTTGGAGCAAGCCTCTTCCTCTTATAGCTTCCTCTTGGGCCATAGGAAACTCCAGCATTCTCCATGCCAAGTGCTAGAAAGGCAAGCCAAGATACAGTAAAGCCACCAGCACAACCATGGTTATTGCAGCACTATTCACCATAGCTGAGGTATGTAATCAGCCCAGATGCCTCTCAATGGACAAATGGATCAAGAAAATAGTGTATATATGCACAATAGAATTTTATTCATCCATTAGAAAAATGATATCATATCATTTGTGAAAAAATGGAAAGTCCCAGGAAAAATTATGTTAAGTGAAGCAAGTGAATTATGTTAGGTGAAGTGAAGTAACTCAGGCCCAAAGAGACCAAGGATGCATGTTTTCCCTTACATGTGGAAGCTAGATTTTACTTACAATCTTATGAGTTTATACTATGCCTGGTGGTTTGCAAGTTTATTCAAATACATTAACTGAAACAAAGTAGATTCAAGGAAGAAAGGCAAAGTCAAAATTTAGCAAAATAAAACACCAAGAAGCAGGTACTCAGAAGGGTAGAGTCAAGGGGGAAGGGGTAGACAAATGAAGAGAAGTGTGGGAAAATGTAGTCAAGAATACAATGCATAGCCTACAAATTAGGAAGAGTGAGGGCAGGCCTGAGTAGGGGAGAAATGGGTGAGAATGTTGAAAGGGGTGACAATGTTTATTAAAAGGCAACTCCTTTGTGCAACTACTTAATTTTTTGAATACACAAAAATAAAAGGTAGCCAGGCGCCAGTGGCTCATGCCTGTAATCCTAGCTACTCAGGAGGCTGAGATCTGAGGATGGCAGTTCAAAGCTGAGCCCATAAGATTCTTATCTCCAATAAACCACTCAGAAAACCAGAAGTGGCACTGTGGCTCAAGTGGTAGAGTGCTAGCCTTGAGCTGAAGAGCTGAGGGGCAGTGCCCAGGCCCAGTGTTCAAGTCCCACAACAAAGAAGAAAGAAAGAAAGAAAGAAAGAAAGAAAGAAAGAAAGAAAGAAAGAAAGAAAGAAAAGGTAAGCTGCTCTTTGGTTCCCTTTGCTCCGTGTCTGTGTGGCTGTAGCAGTCATCCTTTGACCTTTAGAATTCTCCAGGCAAGAAGTAATTGCCAGCCTCCACATTCAGGCACACCTCAAACATCAAGTAGCTATTAGGATGCCAGGACTCTAGCAAGTTTCTTTCCAAGGATCACAATGTTAAGTACTTTTTCAAAGTACCTCAATACCTTCTTAGTTTCTCACTATGTCTCAGCAGCAGAGGAAGTATCCCATTTCTTTACCAGGAATGACAGGAAAATCAGAACAGCCCTGTCCAGTAAGCCAACAGCTCATTACCTAATAGCCATTATGACTTCTACTTCTTTCCTCTCTGTAGTCTGAAAGCCAGCATCAAGGTAATGAGTAAATGATGATATAGGACAAGACTGGCCACTTGTCAGTAAGGTGACAAAGTACCTTATTGTTTATTTAATCATTGTTCCAAACCTAGAACTGGGGCACTATCACAAAGACAGCCAAGGAATAATTTGAAATGTTCTATGCAATATAAAGAAGGGGACAGTTCTTTACAGAGTTCAGTAATGCGATATGAAAACTGAGCAAGGATGGGCATAGTGATATATGCCTGTAATCCACATACTCAGGAGGCATAGATTAAGAAGATTCTAGTCTAAAGCCAGCCCCCAGAAAAAAATATGAGACCTTATCCACAAACTACACAAAGTAAAACAAAAAAAAAAAGCTAGAGGTATGGCTTAAGTGATAGAATACTCATCTAGAAAACATCAGGCCCTGAGTTCAAAACCCCAGTACTATGAAAAGAAAAGATATACCAAAAAAACAAGATGAGTCATTCTATTAAACAGGATTTGAGACTCTTGAGTCATTTGGTACTTTTAGTTTAAGTTTTTGAGGAATCTCCAGACTAATTTCTACAATCGCGATGCCAGATGACATTGTCACCAATCATTACATGAACTTCTTTTTCTCCACATCCTCACCAGCATTTGTTATTTTCATCTTTTTGTGGTAGTTGTCAGAGACAGCAGCACTATCTCCATCATGGCAGCTGTTCACACCAGATAAGATGGAATCAATCTAAATAACCATTAAGAAATAAAGACATAAAGAAAATACAATGAAATAATACTCAGCCTTTAAAAAGATAAAATCCTGTTATTTGCAACCATATGGGTGAGCCTGGAGGGCATCATGTTCAGTAAAATAATGCAGGTGTAGAGAGACTAACCTTATGATCTTACTCAGAGATAAAATCTAGGACACCTGATCTCACTGAAGGTGTGAGTAGCCTAGTGTTTTTTGAAGCTGGGAAAAGGAGGATTGGGTGGAGAGAGATAGTAGGCACATAGGTGAATGTTGGAGAGCACAAACAATAATGCATTGTTTTCTTTTTTAAAAATAAGTTTTTTATTGTGAAAATACTGTACAAAGGGGTTACAGTTACATGAGCAAGGTAATGAGTACATTTCTTATCAAACATTGTTGCCTCCTCCTTTGTTTTCCAAAGTAGCCAGTATAGAGGATTTTGAGCATGCTCCCCACCAAAAAATTATGTGTATAATACTATAGATATATGGGGCTGGGAAGGTGGCTCAGTGGTAGAGTGCTTGCCTTGCATGCATGAGGCCCTGTGTTCGATTCCTTAGCACCACATAAGCAGAAAAAGAAAAAAGTGGTGCTGTGGCTCAAGTGGTACTGTGATAACTTTGCGCTGAAGAGCTGAGGGACAGTGTCCAGGCCCAGAGTTCAAGCCCCACAACCTAAAAAAAGTACCCTGATTTCTGTCACTATACAATACATACATGAATCAAAACATCATATTGTACCCCACATATTGTACAAAGTTTATGTGATGAACCAAAAGAAAAGCAAAGGAAAATATATCTATTCAGCTAACTTTGTTTTTTACTATTAATATCTTCAAGTAGTTTTTTTTCAAGTAGTTATACAAAGGTCTTTCAATAAAAACCAGGTCAGGTTGTGAGTACAATGCATCTTGATCAATGTCTCCCCTATCTCCCCTAACCACATTCATCCCCACAGTTACCTAGCTCCTTTTCAAATCCACACACTGAATACTCCGACTGCATCTGTCCAGTCTTCCTGTCTCATCTGTCAGCCTCATTCCCCTTGACCTTACCTGCCTTGACAACACATATTCCAGCTTTGGGGTCTTCATTTGCTAACCCTAAGTCCATTGTTCAAAGAATTTTACTGTTGGAATGCTACCTCGTCTATAACATACTTTAGTGCATATATTTGTGTTTATATTCATATGACCCTTTATATATTTTCATATATATTTATAATTTAGATCCAACTTCCTCGTATGAGAATATACATGTGTCTTTCATCTCTTTGAGCCTCACTTCCTTCAATTACACTAACGTTTTCCATCACCTTTCTTGTATCTATGGATTGATCTGGTCTACCAAAAACAAATAGATGGGAAAATATCAGAGCATTAAGTTATTTTATCTTGATATTAAATATGCAGATGCCCCAGCAAGGGGAGGAAGGGCTAACGAAGAGTGAGTGAGGATGAATATGATTGATGTTGTTTATTTGCACTTGTGAACAGGAACTCTGTTAAAATTGTTTTAAGAAAAATGAGGGAAAAGGGAAAGAAGAATGACAGATGGGTGAGGTTGTTCAGGATGCATTGGATACATGTACACAAATGTCGCAATCAAACCTTCCTCATACAACTAACCTGGGCCAATAAAAACATAGATGCAGCCTTCAGGACAAGATGGCGGAGGAGAAGCTGGAATCTGAACAAGCTCTCGCATAGAAAGCAGTTTTAGAGTTCCAGTGAACAGTCCTAAGCCAGAGAAACACACCAAGTGTGCCATCACAGGACAGAGAGTTAGACAAGTGAGAGAAAGCCAAGGCAAGAATACACATCTGAGCACTA
>NW_012267220.1:26397450-26427121 GCF_000151885.1 Dipodomys ordii | reverse complement strand
TTAAAAAAAAAATAGATGCAATGCAGAAATGAAGTTAGATTTGATACACCGAGTTATAACCCTCCAACTATGTGCACTATTACCTTCATAATTTCAGAAAATAGTCATTTATTTTGTTTTTTTTTCTTTTCATTAAGTTAAAGTAAGATGCGATTATTCCTTTCTTTTTTTGCCCCAAGGCAAAAGTTCTTAGTTATTAACCTTTTGTAGTTTATGTGTTTACCCCTTGAACTTTGTTATTCTTTATTAATTGTAAATATCAAAGCCATTAATTTAGAATAAGTTTTAGCTTGCTAACATATCAAAAAAGATGTGTAAATACCTTCTGATTTATATAAGCTGAAAATACATCACGCACACACATACACACACACACACACACACACTAACACACACACACACACACACACACACTGATTGTTAGGACAGAATGTCCTATGACCAAAGAACTTATTCCTTGCCAAGAATCTTCCCACTCTATCATGTTAACCTGTTTATCCCCAGAAATATTCCTAACTACATCTTTATTCTCTTCTAGTCTAAGAACTAGACTAAATCAGACTCAGAATGGGCAATAGATTCTGGATACTACAGTCTTTTTCTTTTGAACCTAGAGGTATTAAAAGAAGAAAAATAAATTTCTACAGCCTTTAATCTATTCTTTCCCAATAGGAATGCTCTTCTGTTCTTAAAAAACATCTTCATTTGTGATCCCACTGACTCATAATGTGTTTTGATAAACATTTAAAAAAACTGTCATTATATTTGGTTGTTCAATATGAATACATATTTGAATTTTTTCATAGGGATACTGATTTAGTTCAGTGCCATTAAATCAGCCAGAGAAGGTTAGAGAGTCACTAGAGAGTTGACATTATAGATCTAACCACCTGCAAATGTTTCTATAAGAAATTATACCCAGAATTCCACAGACTGGACAAGAAACATTAAGTTACTAATACCTTGAATTCTTATAGACAATAGAAAGCTCAAAGGTGAAAAGGCACTTTAAAGCCACCCTTTTAAGTGGATAAAACTACCATGATGATCACACAGAAGTATTTTTTGAGAATTTCCCACTTCCTATAAAGTGGCAAACTATCTCTTGAAATTAATTCTTGCTCCAAATGAAGAATAAACTTTTATTTCTCAGAGTTATAGAGCCTAGGAAGTCCAAGATGGAAACACTAGCAGATTGAGAGTCTGATGAGGGCTCTGTGTGCTTATACATAGAGTCTTCTTTGTATTATGACCGGACCCAGACTAAGAGTACAGCTATGATTTGGGTGTGGTTTGAGTGTATGGCTTAACAATTCATCTGTTTAGAGCTCAATCCTCAACATGGCACTGATGACTGTGGAGGGGCCTTTAAGAGGAGGAGCCTAGCAGGAGGTAATTAGCTTATTGGAATGTCACTCCAGGAGGAGATTAATGTAGTCCTCCCAGAACTCCAGTCGGTTCCTATGAGTGAGTTTTTATAAAAAGAATCTGCCTGGCCCCTAAATCTCTCATTGCCTGTCTCACCATATGATTTCTCTTTCTTGCATGTACTTCCAATATTATATTGCCATATGCCCCAATATTAGACTTTTTTTGTCACTGTGACCAAATCTCTGAAGAACAATTTGAGGGAGCCTGTGATTCTAGTCCATTATGGTGGAGAGCTGCTCACAACAGAGTTAGAACAGTTACAAGAAGGGCCAGGACAAAACACCCCCCAATGATTCATCCCCAGTAACCTACTACCTCCAACAGCATCCACCTTCCATAGCTTCTCCACCTCCCAATAGTCTATTCAGACATTAAGTCAATCAATGGATCAAACTGTTCATTAGGTCATGATCAATTCTCTCTAGAAAAGCCCTCACAGACAGAGTAGTAAGTTTACTAATCTCCTGGGCATTTCTCAATCCAATCAAGTTGACCATCACAGATTAACCATCAAGATTAATCGTCATAGAAACAGGTATTATATTCCAGCAGCATAGAAAGAAACAGATTGGGGCCAGGGCGCTGGTGGCTCACGCCTGTAATCCTAGCTACTCAGGAGGCTGAGATCTGAGGATCGCGGTTCAAAGCCAGCCAGGCAGGAGAGACCATGAGACTCCTATCTCCAATAAACCACCAGAAAACCAGAAGTGGCGCTGTAGCTCAAGTGGTAGAGTGCTCGCCTTGAGCTGAAGAGCTGAGGGACAGCGCCCAGGCCCAGAGTTCAAACCCCACGACCGACCAAAAAAAAAAAAAAAGAAACAGATTGGGAAATAGGTGCTCTGCCCTCATGATCTAATCATATTCAAAGTCCCTCCCCATCATAATACCATTTCCGTGATAATTAGGTTTAAAAAAAATAATTTTTTAGGTGGGGGACATACACGTACACCATACTACTCACTTCCCCAACATCGCATTTGTGTTATATTTCTTCCTAAAACATGAAAATTCTGATAACACCCTTCTTTTGGCTCTGTCTTCAATGAGATTAAATTTAATTTCACTGGGCACCAGTGGCTCACACGTGTAATCTTAGCTACTCAGGAGGCTGTGATCTGAGGATCATGGTCCTGGGCGGAAAAGTCCCCCTAAGACTCCTATCTCCAATTAACTACTCAGAAACTGGAAGTGGCACTGTGGCTCAAGTGGTAGGGTACTAGCCTTGACACAAAGAGACTCAGGGACAACACAACAAACCAACACAAAAAACAAAATAGTTTCCTTAGTCTTCTCAGGGCTAATGTTACCTGGATAATCTTATTTTCCTGCTACTTGGATTCTAGGTCTAGCTCTCTCTCTTACTGTAGCTATAAGAATCTGGTTTTGGGACTGAAAACTATGAGCTGTTCCCTCACCTTTACATAGAAATGCATCTGTTTCATGGTCAGATAGAAGAATCATATAAAATATATTAGGTAACACATAGTGGGTACAAATGGCTGCCCATTTCCCCCTACACCTTTATGAAGAACCCTTCTCATTGGCCAAATTATCAATTAATTTCTGCATACTAGACATCATTAGAAATCACTGAAAACTAGCTCACACTTATAATCCAAGCTACTCAGGAGGTTTGAAGTAAGGAGGCTGAGCAGATCTAGAGGATCATAGTTGGAGCCTCCCCAGACAGAATAGCCTGAGATTACGTCTCCAAAATACCCAGCAAAAAGCTGGGCTGGAGGTGTATCTGATATAATAGAGTACTAGCCACGCCACGTTCACACTCTGCATGTTTTGCTCACATACAGTTTCTCTTCTCAATTTTCTTAAATTGGTTCAGATTGTAACATAGCTAAGATTCAATGCCAATAACAAAACTATAAGTTTATTCTCAAATATTAACATTTGCTACTCTTAAAGATACAATGAATGGCATGGCTAGGTGGGAAAAACAGAGAAAACTGATCAAAAGTACTGTCAAAATAAAGTACCGCCAATTACACACCCTGGGGACAGTCATATAACCCTGCTCAACCTGTTTCCTTTTTCTGCTAAATGATTATATGAGTACCTGTCTTGTCAACTTCAAAAGCTACAATGACTACTTGCTTCATGTAACAAAATAGAGAAACCCTGGACTCGGCTAGAAATAAAACATACAATAAGATGAGCATAGACATAGACCTAACGTTCCTTAGTACAGACAAAACTCATAATAACATAATAATAGGGATTAGTTAACCCTTCATTCTCCCAGATATGACAGCCCCACTGGAATCATGATTGAGAATCTAACCTTAAGACTCTTTATTAACCCTGTGATTAATGAAGTAGAACACAATAGCTTCACCTCAAAGGTTAATGAATTCTAAGCCTCCCAATTACCTGTAAGAATTATCACATTTCTCTTCCAATTCAAAAATCCACTCCAGACACTATGAAACTTTTAAAATTCAGATTGTTTCCCCCACCCACCCCAAGGACCATCTTCAATCTCAGTCTGAAATGGTTGCTCTGTCAGATCTGAGTAACCTGGGGTCCCACTGAGGCCCTGAAGCACAGGGTGCTGGCCCAGGAGCACAGGAAAGCCACTTCTAGGTCACACTATAGCCTTGCTTGTTGGTTATTACCAGACTGCCCTCTCTGTCATGATGTATTAATGCAAAAGATTTTATACAATTTCATAATAGGTAAAGAATTTTCACCATAACTTTTCCAATTGCATAAAGCTAAACCTTAGCAGATGGTAAAAATAGCATACGTGTTCAAAAGCAGAATAAATGCCAATAAGATACTGCTCTGGAGTACTGAATCAAGGCATGGGTGCATGCCAAATAGGTGAGGTGATTGTTAATTTCAAGTGTATTTATCCAATGTTAAAGTCTCTTCAATACCATGTAAATATAAAGAACAATTCATGTGTCGTGGATACAATTCACTAAACACACAAACTACATTTCCCAGCCTGCCTTGTACCTGGGAATATATTTTGAGGGTAAGGAGTTATATGTGTCAAATCCAAGCCTGACCCACAAGTATGTTTTTTGTTGTTGTTGTGGGCAAGGAGGGGCGTCTTGGGACTTGAACTCAGGACCTGTGTGCTGTCCCTGAGCATTCTACCACTTCAGCCACAGCTCCGTTTTCAGGTTCTTAAGGTTTATGCTTTTAGCCGTCTACAACAAAGATGATCCCTAGATGTCTCGTGTTAAAGAAGGTGACATGGGGGGGGGGAGGATTGGGTGGGGGGGAGGGGGGAGGCTGGGAAGGGAGGTGAAGAGTAAACAAAGGAGGAGGCTGCAATGCTTGGTAAGAAATGTATGCATTATCCTGCCTATGTAATTGTAACCCCTCTGTACAGTATGTTCTCAAATAAAATAAAATTAAAAAAAATAAAAAAAAGAAGGTGACATGTCCATCAGTCTAAGTTACCCAAAGGATTACTGTACTGGTCCCTTTAACCATCCACTATATTCACTGAACAAGAAAGAAATTGCTACTACATGAGTGGCTTCGTGTTTTCAGGGATTTAGAAGCCTCTCTGAACACAATTCCCTAAAATGTCGACAGATAAGTGTGTCAGAAAAAAACATATTTTGAATCATGCTGACATTACTGAAGTTTTAGAGAACAAAAACAACTATGGGTAGGAGCTTTGCGATCACAAAGGCTTGAATTAGAGTCAATGTTTACAACCAGGTATCTTTACGGTGGGGAGGGGAGATAGTCTTCATTTCGTGATGCTCGTTTTGTTTTACCCAACTTACAGTAAGTGCCAGAAAAAGTTAGCATTCATTGTTGAGTGCACATTCTCCCAGTTCACATTTTAAAAGCAAATGGTGCTATGATGTATTTCTGGGGTTTTTTCTTCCAGGAAGAGTGGGACTGCCTTCCCTTCCTGCTCTTCAGAAGAGTGTAATGCTGTGATTTATTTTGATCACTGAAACAGAAGTAAAAGGGCACAGATCACCTCAAAGCTGAAGCGTCAAGAATCACAATGCACCGGGCGCCGGTGGCTCACGCCTGTAATCCTAGCTACTCAGGAGGCTGAGATCTGAGGATCGCGGTTCAAAGCCAGCCCGGTCAGGAGAGACCATGAGACTCCTATCTCCAATAAACCACTAGAAAACCGGAAGTGGTGCTGTAGCTCAAGTGGTAGATTGCTCGCCTTGAGCTGAAGAGCTGAGGGACAAGTGCCTAGGCCCAGAGTTCAAGCCCCACAACCCCCCAAAAATACAAGAATCACAATGCATTTCCATGTGACTTTTATCCCCTACCACAGACACAGTCATGATCCAGCCAGTAGTTCCTCCATTGGGCTGACACTCTAGAATTGACAAACACCAGTCAGCACATGATATATATGTAACATTCACAAGAAATAACTCATGTTGTTTCCAGTGATTTGAGAGTGATCACTAGCTCTTCCTGACAAACAAGTAAGTTAATGTAGAAATTTCATTTTTTAATTGTTAATGTAAAGGTGATGTACAAAGGGGTTACAGTTACATCAGTCAGATAATGAGTGTATTTCTTTTTGAACAGTGATACCTCTTCCCTAGTTTTCTCCCAATTTTTCCTATCCAACCCCCCTCCCACAAGTTGTATGGTTCATTTGCAGCATAGTGTCAGTGAATATTGCTGCTGCATTTGTTTTCCTTTGTGCCACCATTTCTATGCTCCCCCATACCGTCCCCCAAACAGATAAACTGACATATAAGACAAAAGCTATAGAAATCAAAAACAGCAACAAAGAAGAAAACAACAAAAAATCCTAAGAAGTGAAATAACCTAAAACCTCGTGTTTCCATTCCTTGCAGTTCTTTTAATAAACATCACTTGATATGATCATATGCACATAGCTATTGAGCCTTTGTGATCCTCTCCTAAGAATAGCCTCCTTTAATCTCCCTGTATGAATGTCTAGAGCCCTGTTTAATCGATCATGTCCAAGTATATTTTTTGTCTTTTAACATCCAGTGTGTTTACTTGTAGATTTATAGGCACATTCTAACTACCACAAATGAGAGAAACCATGCAACTTATCTTTCTTTGGGTCTGGCTTACTTTGCTTAACATAATTTTTTCCAAGTCTTTTCATTTCCTTATGAATGGAGAAATATTCTTTTTGATGAAAACATAGAATTCCATTGTGTGTGTGTGTGTGTGTGTGTGTGTGTGTGTGTATCACATTTTCTTGCTTCATTTGTCCACTGAGGGGGTGTCTGGGTTGATTCCATACCTTGGCTAGTGTAAACAATACTGCAATGTACATGGCTGTGATGGTAGCTTTACTGTGGCCTTGTTTGTGGTCTATTGGCATGCTAGGTCATAGTGAAGCTCTATGTTTAATCTTTTGAGGAACCTCCATACTGCTTTCCAGAGTGATTGAACAAGTTTACATTTCCACCAACAGTATAGTAGCATTCCCTTTTGTCCACAGCCCTGCCAGCATTTGTTATTGCTAGTTTTCTTGATAATGGCCATTCTAACTGGGGTGAGGTGGAATCTCAGTGTTGTTTTGATTTGATTGCTAACCATATTCCAATAACTACTATTCAATTTAATGTTCTAACTCATGCATTTCCCCATGATAACTTCCAATATTTTTATGTTGTTGAAAATCTTGTCCAACTACAATATACCTACCAAGGATGTAGTGGAAACAATCTTCAACTAGTCTATTTGACCCTTGAGGTTGTGCTATTAACTGCCTCCCATGGAACCAAGGCCCTCATTTTATTAGCTTCCAAAAGTATTGACTACCACTAGTCCTGAGCTTGCTATATCCTCAAAAATTGTTCTCAGGCAAAGAGAGTTGCCTCACCTAAGTTCAAGCTCCCTCAATGAAAGATGAAAAGGGATTCTGTTGAATATATGTCATATTTCAACTTCTCCCTTTATCCTTTCTTGCTCTTATTACATGGTTCCCCAAAGAACTCCCCAGTTAACTTTGCTCGTATAAATCTCATCTGAACATCTTCTCAAGAACCCAGACAAACAATACCACTGCATTAAAACATATACTGATTGTGTGTTAGACTCATATACAGGCCTCTTGCAAATCACTTTTCACATGATTGTCACAAATTCTGTCAGTCCAAAATAAAGATCACTAAGCTGTTTTGAGAGAGTTTGAGATGATAAAAAGTCTCACAAGTCAATAGAGACTCAGAATCTTCCACTTTCTCAGGTAAATAAACTGTACTTCAGTTCTCATAAATTTTGCCTGTAGTTGTATAGATCAAGAAAAACTCAAAGAAAGAATTGCATATTTTGTATATAACAAATGATAGCTGATTTTTCTTATGACATTTATTCATACTTGCAGGTAGGAATAGGATCACTCCATATTTTCCATGAGACAGATGTCTCAAGAGACTAGAAGTCATATATCTTTATATATCTTTATTATACCAAACATGTTTTAGTTATACATACTTTAGTTATATTTGAAAGTGATGTCATAAATTGATTTCTAAGAAATAATGAGCACAATCTGAAATTTAATTCATAACCTATCAGCCCTATCTTGGATATCTTACTTTACTTGACACCCAATTCAAATAAAATTTAAATCTGGCCAAATATTAGTTCTGCATATTTCTTTTGTTATAATTATATAATACTTACAATTTATGCTTGTCCTAAGACACAGATGTTTTAAAACTTGAAATAAATAATAATAAATAAATAGAGGTAGTAACAAAATAGAATAAATTATAGAACCCGAAGAGTTTTACTGGATCTATAGAATTTATGATAAACATTACTACCTAGTTTGCCTTGATATAAGGGAAGATTACATCTTGCATCACCTACAAACCATCTTGACCATATAAAGATGATATGCACATTAATAGCCAATGTTATAGATAGTGCAAGAGAAATTAGATTTTTATAAGGAAATGCTAAATTTATTATATTTAGAGAGAAATACAATCATTAAAAATTCAAGTGTCCAAAACAGCTTTAATCATTAAAGAACTACTTAGTTAATGCCAGCAAAGAAGTAGCTAAAATTCATTCATTAATTATTGTTAGATATGCAATAGCTTTTCTCTAGATTAAGGGTTTTTAATGGAAATATGTTAAAATCTCTCCTACCAGCAATATTATTTTTATGAATTAACTTTGACACATAAAAGCAAAGTTTGGCCCTACCTTTATGTTGAGGTTTATGAGTTTACATCCCAGAAGTGATTTCTTTTCCTGTCTTCTGGTCAGTTAAGCAACAAAGAAGAACCCTTGTGGTTTCAGTTATTAGACTTCCACCTCATATTGGTTACCAGAAAGACATAAATTAGATCTTTGTATTCAATAATGCTTCATCTAGTAAAATAATTTGTCATCAAAATGCCCAAGAATCAGTGTAAAAATGTTTCATTTAAGATGAGGTTTTAAAAATACCATGTCTAAGTTTAATGAGGGTTTTTCCTCATTACATTTTCTATCGTATGAAAAATAAGTGGTGGGGTTCAGCCCCACCACTGACCTCCACAGATGAATTCAGATGCACATTAAGCAACTAAATCAGAGGGGAATGTCCCATTGATCCGTAATCATAATACACTCACCAGTGAAGCAATGGACAGAGGCAGCATCATAGTAAGAATGATAATCAATAGAATTATAATGAATAGTAACAGAGAGAGATTTTGGGGAACAGGACATATTAAATAGAAAACAGAGTCACAAAATAGTTTCTTCTTGATATAATTATTCAGACTATAGATTTCATTCATTTTTTAAATGACTATATGTTGTCCATTTGAAAAGGGCAAATCTCAAACATTTCATTGCAGGAGGTGTTTTAGATAATGAGTCAGTAATTACACAGGTAAATCTTGCTTCCTACAAATTAGCTACTCTGCGTAGTTATTAGAGAGCTGTCGTGGCATATGTATGCAGAAGACAGGCTCTGAAGCCAGAGAATCTGAGTTCACATCTTGACCTCCCAGCTGTGTGGCCTTGGTTCATTTACCGAACCCCTTGTGCCTCAGGTTCCTCCTAATAAATGGAAATGAGCTTAATTACACCTACATCACAGCATCGCTGTAAAGATGAAATGGAATAATATAGATAAGGCAATTAGAACAGTGTCCAGCACATGGGAAATATTCAAAAAGCATTAGACACTCAGTTTTACCAGCTATTTTTTTCATGTTGAAATTGACTTACAATTTCTCCCAATTTTATGTCCTACTTTAGACCTCATGTAAGCTATTATATGTATGTGCAATTTTTTTTAAGATTCCTACCATTGAAAAAAAAACTATGTCTATAGCATCTGGACATTGAAAAAATTTAAGTGAGTTTTCAAAAGCTTAGTATTGTAAAGAATTGTGACCTACTTATTTTGAGCTTGTGGAATAGCTCAGCATTCATAAGCGTAGAACATAAATGTCACCCTGAATTGTACCCTGGGCCTCTGCAACTCAACATTCTCTCTTCAACAAAGGTACCCAGAAGGCCCTAGAATAACATGGTTGTTCTCCTTAGGAACAACTTAAGGAACAACTTAGGAAAAGATTCAAGAACCTTGTCAACCTTTCCTGGGACCAACACCTATCATTCTTTTATCAATCCATGTGTTTGTTTTTGATCCAAGTAGTGGATTTTTCTTGAATGGCTGAGTAATAACTCAAATCAAGATCATCGTTGGTCTTAGTCCATTCAGACTGCGACATCAACTGTCATAAACTGGGTGGCTTATAATCCACAGTTCCTATAGTTCTAGAAGCCAAGAAGTCTAAACTGAAGGCACTAGCAGATTGAGTGTGTGGTGAGAGCTCCACTTCTGACTTATAAATGGTGCCTTCTGTTTTCACACAGTATGAAGTGTGTAGGACGCTTTGGAATCTCTTGCTTTTTAATTAGCATATATTAATTATATAAAATATATTAGGGTTTATTGTGTCATTTTCATACATGTCTATGATGACCCTTGATCTTACTGACCTTCTAATATCCTCTTTTCTTCCCATTTCCCTGACTCTTTTCCTATTTTCTAGTCTACTTTCACGTCATTTTTCTCAATTTTTAAATTTATGCCCTTCAAGTGTTCTATCACTTATGCTATAGCTCCAACCTTTATATCTTTTTTCCCCTAGATTTCACATATGAGAAAAAAAAACAAATAATATTTGTCTTTTGGAGTCTGGCTCCACTATTTATTTCTTTTTTTTCTTTTTTCTTTTCTTTTCTTTTTCTTTTCTTTTGTGGTCGTGGGCTTGAACTGTGGGCCTGGGCACTGTCCCTCAGCTCTTCAGCTCACGGCGAGCACTCTGCCATTTGAGCCATAGCACCACTTCCGGTTTTCCGAGTGGTTTATTGGAGAGAAGAGTCTCGTGGACTTCATTGCCTGGGCTGGCTTTGAACCATGATCCTCAGATCTCAGCCTCCTGAGTAGCTAGAGTTACAGGTGTGAGCCACTGGCACCTGCCATGGCTCCACTATTTCTTAGGTCAGGCTGCATTTTTCATCTCCTGACCCCAAAGTAAATGACAAGCTAAATAAGCATATTGTTTTTTTCTTTTTAAAGTTTGTCATTTAAACCGCACTTTTATTTATCACTAAGAGCCTTTTTGTTCTAGAATTCCAGAAATAAGAAAGATTCACCCCCAAAAGATACTATTAGAATTAGTCTTAGATATACCAATATTTTTGACATAGTCTGGTTGTTAGAATCAAGTCACAGTTTGCACTATATTCCCAGGAAGTGGCTGTGTAAAGGTATAAATACTGAGAGGGGAGAGGATTATGAGAGCATGCTGCAATCTGTCTGCAAGAGTTCTCCTTTTGACTCCAACAATACTTCCATTGTGCACAATATTCTCATAACCTCCCAAGATGCCCAGAGTTTCATCCCATTACAGCATCTTCACAAATGAGCTTCTAGAACCTCTTTATCTCAAGTGTAGGCATTGATGAAGGCTGTAAGTCTGTAAAGCTAACCAGCAAGTTACCTCCTCTCGCATACACCATATATTACTGGCATAAGAAAACATTGTTACACTAAAGGCATAAGAAAACATCTTTAGACCAGAGATGTTTCTGTTTCAAAAAGGTAGTGTGAAGCTGGGCGCCTGTAATCCTAGCTACTAAGGAGGCTCAGATCTGATCATGGTTTAAAGCCAAGCAGGGAAGTCATGAGAGTTTCCAATTGAGCACCACAAAAGTGAGAAGTAGAGTTGAGACTCAAGTGGTAAAGTTCTAGTCTTGAGCAAGAAGAAAGCAAAAAAGCTCAGGAACAGTGCCCAGACCCTGAGTTTAAGCTGCAGGACTGTGCAAGTGTGTGTGTGTGTGTGTGTGTATGCATGTGCACTCACACACACACACACACACACACACACACACACACGGTAAGATAAGTAGAATGATCAGGTTCAAAGAAGTTATTGGTCCATAGCAGTTCTGGAATTTGTCCTGAAAAATATCGAGTTCTTTGTCTGGGTTACAAAGCCTGTGATAAATTTTTCATGGTTTTCAGCTGTACTCTCTAGGTTCTTGGTTCTGCCCTATGACATTTACTTCATGTATGTAACTGTGTGTGACTCTGTGTCTGTGTGTATAAAGTAATACATGTTTGCAGCTAAGTACTTTCAACAAACTTCTTCTTGCTTGTAAAATTTTGGATTCGTTCTTTTTTGTCGGGAGGAGGGAGAGGAGAAATGGTGTTGGTTCTAGAGCTTGAACTCAAGGCCTGGGCAATGTTCTTTAGCTTTTTTGCTCAAGGTGAGCCATAGCTCCACTTCTAGCTTTTTGGTGGTTAAAGAGATGAGTCTCATTGTCTTTTCTGCCCAGGATGGCTTCAAACCGCAGTCTTCAGATTTCAGCATCCTGAGTAGCTAGGATCACAAGTGTGAGCCATTGGTGCCCAATCCTTTCATTCTTAACTTAGCATTATTGTTATTGAACTGATTTTCTTGAATACTTTGTGGATTTTCTGTGACTATCACTAAGGTTTAGTTGGTTGGACAGAGATACAATAGACCTATGTTTCTTGAAGACTGCAATTTTTTAATAGAACACAATATAATTTCATAAAGGCTGTCTATATAACTCATACTACTCTAGTCCTTTGGAAGGCTGTACAATCACATCTAATATTTTCTTCTAGACCTTGCATTTGTGATAGGAATGGAACCGTTTCTCAGATTTAACCATGAGCTCCTGACAGACTGATTTAATTTTGTGTAGCAGTTTTTCTCAATTTATCTCTCTCCTTTTACCATAAGCAACAAAATAAAAAGAAAAAAACAAGCAGTATATGTAATACTTTTACCTTAAACATCTCATTAGCTGGGTAACTAAGTGTGTCACTTGCAATCAATCTCTTTATTCCATATTTCAGGAAAAAATTGTTAGGCTTTCTGCATCTCTATAACAAGGACTTCCCTTTCTTGAGTTTCCAATAACACATCCCCACTTATTCTTGAACCTGGATAAGTAGTGTTCTTAAAGTCCAGATTTCTAATGACTGTCTGCTGCAGGAAATGAAGCTTTCTACATCATGTCTCTCAAAAATACTTACTAGTGGCCACCTACTGTACAGTTCCAAAGTCAGTCCTCCATTTTAAGTAAAATGCTATCAGTCCATTCCTGGTCCCAAAAATCTGTGCTATTCTAGCACAAATACCACAAGGTTCATGGGTAAGAAGTTTCATCTCTACCATGTTAAGAGGTAGTAGGATCTTTAATAAATAGGGCTTTGCTATCAGATTAAGTTAGTTCTCCATAGGACTATGAATTAGTTCCTGTGAGAGTAAGCTGTTACAGAAGAACAAGCCGACCTATGATTTGTTCACAGATTTCCTATTTTTCCATAGGATGTACCCCTTTTTACATATGTTCCTGCCGTGACAATATCTATCCAGTGGCACAGCCAGAGTCAACTCAATATTGGTACCAGGCCCTTGAACTTCCAGAACTGTGACCTAAAGAAATCTTTTTTTCATAAGGTATCCACCCTTGGATATTTCATTATAGCAACAGAAAATGGACTGATAATATTATTGTCAGAAATGTAGTACATAAAAAGATACACTAGTCCTGCTTTTAAGGATCCAGAGTTGAAGCACAGCTTAGCTGAGTGTTCTTCAGTCTAGTAGTCTCACCACAATTTTGAGAGGAGAAAACATGGACTTCCTTCTCACAGAGCTATTAGAGTACTCAGTACCTTGTGAGTTGCAAGAGTGAGGACCTAAGTTTCTTGCCATGTGGACTTCTTGCAACACAATAGCTTTCTTTATCAAAGTACATCAGACTGGGGCTGAGTCTTCTCATAAGACAGGCATGATGATATCATATGATGATATCACACACATAGACTCATATCCATCCTATCATCTCTGCCTTTTCTATTGCTTAGTCTGTATATCTGCTAGAAGAGGAGACTTTGCTTGGTGTTTACTAAGAGTTACAGATCCTGAGGACATTTTAAAATCTCTCCAAACCCATGCCTCCTTCCACGTAAAGATACGGAGAGAAGGCATGCATCTACAAATGACAAACCAGGACAAATTTTCTCATGAGTCACAGTCTCTGATACCTCCTTAGTCTTGTTACTTCTCAGAATCTAAAACCGAGAAAGAAATATTTCTATGTTGCTTTGTATGTCCCACCTCCATGGTAGAAGCCCTGCTTTCACTGCATTTGATGTTGATATAATTTGTGGAAGGGAAGGGATAAAACAAATTGTTTAAATTGGGTTACAGGTGGACCCATTGCAACAATGAGATGTACAAGAAGTTATGTCAAAAAACGAACTTGGGGGGGATGGGGATGGTAGGGGGTGGGGGTGGGGAGATGGAGAGAGGGAGGGATGGGAAGGGTAAACAAAGGAGGAGGCAACAATGCTTGATAAGAAATGCACTCACTATCTTACCCATGTAATTGTAACCCCTCTGTACAGTATTTTCACAATAAAAAAATATTTTAAGTCACCAGTTTATAGTCTTCTGATATTGCAACACAAACTAAAATAAGTGTCTATTTACTTGTGAATACAATAATATATTACTATATATCTTACCATTTATGTCCTTATAGGCTGTTCAAGGTAAAGTGCCTTAATAAAATAACCACCTTCACAATTAAGGCAATGGAATAAACATCAAAGATGATGTACATTTATTCACCACTACACCAAATAGTGATTACTTTAGTTTATATTTTATTTGTAACTATTAAACTTGTTTCTTTTTTATTGTGAAAATACTGTACAGAGGGGTTACAATTACATGGGCAAGATAATGAATACATTTCTTATCAAGCATTGTAGCCTCCTCCTTTGTTTACCCTTCCCATCCCTTCCCATCCTCCCCCTGCTCCCCACCCAATCCTCCCCCACCCCCGCACCAAAGTTGTAAAGTTTATTTTCGACATAACAACTTGTACATCTCATTGTTGCAATGGGTCCACCTGTATCCCTATTTAAATGATGTGTTTTTCCCCTTCCCCTCCACAAATTATACCGACATCAAATACCTAGTATATGTCTGAGTCAAGCAGAAAAGGTCAGATAAGGTGATATTAGGGAAATGAACCCTAAGATATGTATTCAAATGTTTTTTTCTTTCATGCGATTGTTTCTAACACATGTATAAGATTATATCTTTGTTGCTTTGTATGTCCCTCCCCCCACAGTAAACTGGTTTCTTAATAACCATTTTATATTAAACATATTAAGTCTACCTGAGTAGATAGATGGTTTGGTTTGGTTTTGCTATGCTGGGGCTTAAAATCAGGGCCTTGTACTTGCTAGGCAGATGTTCTACCACTTGAGCCATGTCTCCAGACCTTAATTTGTTTTTCCATATTATTTTTCCAACCTTAAATAGTAACCATTTGATAGGTATTAGTCCCAGAGCTGTACAGCGTATGGATCCATTTTGTTCATCCTCACAGAAAATAGATATAGGCCAGGCCAATTTATTGCTGTTTTCTAGGTATGATGACTATATACAGAGAGATAAATGAACATGTACAATTTCACATAGATAATGGATAGAGTAAGGATTCAAATAGAGGCACCTCAGCTCAAGCTCATGCTCCTGATCATGACATACCTACATCTTTCCATGGCTCTGTAAGACTTTATTAACATTTGACTTACGTTAAGAAAATGAAAGTATGTTAAATATTTAAATCATTTATTATTACTACATGGTTATCTTAATGAGTGTGTGAACCAGGAGAAACAAACTGCAGTAATTTACTTAAATAAGATGGATAAACAATATAAAGTATTATCTGCCCATATTGCAGGCATCTAGGAAAAGTCACTTAAACTGAGAATCCTAAGTGGCTGTAATAAAGAGGAGACTTTATTATAGAATAAAACTAATGATGATGAGAAGTTTGCTCTTGAGGAGAAAATCCTTCATACAAGAAGAAAAGATGCTGAACTCTTTTACGTACCAAAACTGAGCATCAGGGGGCTTTAAAAAAACAGATAATTTTCAAAAGCTATGTAAATATGACCAAATAAGATGATGCTAAGTGAAATGAGCCCCAAGGTAGGGACACAAGAGGTTTTATCTTTCATGTTGTTGTTTTTAATATACTTAAAATGTAGAACGTGATTTTTTTGTTTCTTTTGTATGTTCTTCCCCCATGGTATAACCCCTGTTTTGATTCTGGTACCCTGCATCTTGTATATACATTTTTCTAATTTGGGGAGGTGACGAGAAATAACAAAATCCTGAAATAAGGATACAGGTTGACCCATTATAACAATGAGAAGTACAAGACACTATGTTGAAAACGAACTTTACAACTTCAGGGTAGGGGAGGGAGGAGTTGGGGAGGTGGGGAGGGAAGGGATGATTGGGGGAAAACAAGGGAGGGGGTAACAATCCTCTATAGAAAATGTATCATTACCTGACTCATGTAACTGTAACCCCTTTCTACAGTATCTTTATAGTAATGATTTCTTCAAATTATTTCTTCAAATAGGTTAGTGTTAAATTGGGGAGGAAAATGAAGGTTTTTCTTTAATCTTCTTATGTTGATTTTTCCATCAAAAGCCCAACAAAAACAAAAGGTTGTTACTTGGAAGCAAGAGCAACAACTGTCTAGAAAATCCAGCAAAGTCCAGCTGTTCTCCTCATCTTCTCCATATTTTGATACAATAACTGGTTCTTTTGTGCCTCAGTCTCTCAATCGTGACCATGAGCTGTATTTTTTTAATCACGTCATACTTAGCCTTTGCTTCCATCATGCTGGAGTCCAATCAATAATTTGATCCTTCTTTCCAATTTCAGTGACAATCAAGGAATATGGTTTTAGAATATGCTTTCCTTTAAACTACCAAAGATTGAACTCTTAGTCAGGACTCCACCCTCAACCCCCATCAAGTTTTGCAAATATAGTACTTAGAGGATACAACAGAATGGGCTCATACAATAAAATTTATATTCTTTGCTATTCAAAATAAATGCAGATTATGTGGATTCTTTTAAACATTTAATTATAGAAATGTTTGGGAATCCTTGAGCAACTTTTCAATGGCACATGCACGTGTATAAAAACATATACAAAGGCATGCATGTACACACCCATGCATGCACAAGCCATATACATGAATGCATGTATCATATACATGCTTGCATGGACACATATATGCACACACACATACCACATGAATGCACAAGGGCATGTATGTGTATGCACGGGTCTATACACACATGCTCTCATACATGCATATTCATGCATACACACATGTACATCTGCAAGTGTGTTTGTGTGCAAATACACATATATATGCACACAAACACATGCATACAAAACTTTCCTCCAGTGGACAAAATCTTTCTTCTAAAGGAAAAAGCACAGTTTGTAGGAAAAGATAAAAAAATCAAACTCTGACTTTGACACTAGCTCACTGTGTTACCTTGTTCAAACTCTTAATGTCATTAAATCTCAGGGCTACTAACAGCAATCTTAGTCTGTTGTTTGAAGGATTATAAGAGACCATGTATGCCAAGTGACTTACCTTAAGGACTTGCACAGTAAATAGTTCCTTTCTCCTAGAGGAAAATAGCCACACATGCCCATGATTCCTGCCCTCACACACTTTCTCAATAGCTGTATGACATTTAATCTTGAGCTTTTAAAAGAAAAAAGTGTTAAATGTGTAACACATTTATAGGATTTTTAGAATGATACCTTTCATCCTTATTTTCATTTGTTTCAAAATTCTCTTCCAACAAAGCCATTATAAAATCACATCCAAAATGTCTTGGTGATCCCAAACTTTACACAGGAAAACATCATGACTCATTTCACAAAATAAATGTCAATTTCAAACCAGAAGTTCACAGATATGCATAAGCATGAATACAAACATTATTGTATCGTGTGGTCACCCAACCAGATCCTGGGGGTGGCTTTCCCTTCTTCCAAAGCACCAGATCCCACCAGACAGAATAAAGCTAGGCATTCTTATGGAGCATCTGCAGAAAGGTCTCAGAGACAATGCAGGGAAGCGGGAGAGGGTTGTTGACGCTGCTCTGGGCTGTGCTTTGCCAACAGAAGCTGTTGCAGAGGCTGCTTCAGAAGACTTTTCAAAGCATTCACGCTTTATCCTAGCCAGAAATTATCACCCAAATGTGCCAATTGGAATGGGCCAAAATTGCAGAGAGTTTAGTAAATAAAGTACAAACTCTAAAGGTGTTTGACATCAAATGCAAAATAAGTGTCACTGATATTGTTGTTATTATTGTTGTTGTTGTGTCTGTGTGTGTGTTTAAGGTGGGCAAAGAATTTTGTTCTATTATAAGTCAAAGTAACATCCTGTGATGTCACAAGAAAGGGAAGCTGCACAATTTGTATTAACTCAGTTATACTAAAAAAGAATCTATGTAATTAAGGCTTTGTATGGCCTTTCTAGAGTTGACAATAAAATAAAGAAATCTTAGTAGTTTAGATTTAAATTATGTAATTTTCTTAAGTGTCACTGTACTACCCAAGAGCAAATTAAAATTGGATCCCAGTTTACATATTTAGTATTTTGCAGAGATGAAAAGTACCATTTTCATTGCTCTATAGTGTAAACAAAGTTCTTTTGTCACTCCAAAAGGGAGCAGGGATGAAAACGTCCTATGTCATGTTTGGGCAAGCCATAGAGAAAAGATTCCTTCTCCCTTTCTAATAAAAATAGTTGTCAGGAAGTGGAATGTGGATCAAGTGACAGAGCACAAGCTTTGAGGAAAAGCCAAGTTAAAGGGGAGGTCCTGAGTTCAAGCCCCAGTGAAAGAGCAAGGAAGGGAGAAAGGAAGGGAGAAAGGAAGGGAGGAAGGAAGGAGGAAAGGAAGGAGTGAAGGAAGAAAGGAAGGAAGGAAGGAAGGAAGGAAGGAAGGAAGGAAGGAAGGGAAGAAGGGAGGGAGGAAGGGAGGGACGGAGGGAGGGAGGACAATGACCACTAAAGAGCTAAAGAGCTTCAAGTTCTTTAAAAAAGATATACTGATGATTAAAGTAACATTTAAAAAGATTGAGTAAGGGGCTGGGAATGTGGCTTAGTGGTAGTGCTTGCCTAGCATGCATGAAGCCCTGGGTTCAATTCCTCAGTACCACCTACACAGAAAAAGCCAGAAGTGGAGCTGTGGCTCCAGTGGTAGAGTGCTAGTCTTGAGCAAAAGAAGCTTAGGGACAGTGCCCAGGCCCTGAGCTCAAGCCCCAGGACTGGCAAAAAATATAAAATAAAATTAAATTAAATAAATAAAGATCCAGTAAGGAAATTGCCTCTACTTCTTTTCAAGAAGGTACCATATTTGCTGTCCAACCTGAAATGACAAAAAGAAATCAAAACAACAAAAATATATGCAACCATAGTTGTCAAGCTACTGAACATCAGACAGTGATGGGCAGTGAAACAAGAAAACAAGAAACAAGACTGCCTTGAGATAATTTCCAGACCGTAGAAGCACAGAACAGACAAAAGCCATGAAAAAAACCTAGCAGTCTTCCTACAAAATGGAGCTTATAATCTGAGATCTATCTATCTATCTATCTATCTATCTATCTATCTATCTATCTATCTATCTATCTATCTATCTATCTATCTATCTATCTATTTATCTATCTATCTATCTATCTATCTATCTATCTATCTATCTATCTATCTATCTATCTACCTACCTACCTACCTACCTACCTACCTGTCTATATTTCTTTGCAAGAAAGAGTACAAGAAAAGAAAATATTGAAGTTAAAACCCTTTTAGAAATGCCCCGTGTTTGGTTTAATACTCTTTGGTGTAATACTCACTACCTTAAAATGTTTAATATTTTTAATGGGTTTGGAAGGTGGCTCAGTGGTAGAGTGCTTGCCTTGTATGCATGAGGCCCTGGGTTGAATTCCTCAGCACCATATAAGCAGAAAAAGCCAGAAGTGGTGCTGTGGCTCAAGTGGTAGAGCATTAACCTTGAGCTGAAGAGCTGAGGGACAGTGCCCTGGCCCAGAGCTCAGGCCCCACGACCCACAAATACATATATATATGTATATATATACACATATATATATGTATATATACATATATATGTATATATACATATATTTATGTATATATACACACAATATTTTCACTTTGCACTGGACTGCACATACTATGTAGCTACAAACAGGAAGAAAGGCAGGGTGGTCTTGCTGGTGTAAACGTAGGAAAACAGATCACTAGCCTATTACCAAACCAATCTCAATGTCCTTGATTGGAAAGAAGTTTAGGTCCAGTTAATATCTACATAGAATAAATAGGTCACCAGATCAGTGGGTGAATACAGAAATAAGGCAACATACATATGGACAGTTGAATTCTTTTGTTTTTATGTTGGGGTTTTGTTTTGACAGTATTGAGTTTTGAACTCAGGGTCTCATGCTTCCTAGGCAAACACTCTACCAATCGTGCCATATTGCCATCCTTCTCTTTTCTCTTTAGTTTATTATTTTTAATACATTTTATTGTAAAAAATACTGTACAGAGGGGTTACAGTTACATGAGTAAGGTAATGAGTGCATTTCCTATCAAGCATTGTTACCTCCTCCTTTGTTTTTCCCCTACCTTCCCTTCCCTCCCACCTCCACAACTATACTCCCCCTGTCCCTGCCTAAATTGTAAAGTTCGTTTTTCAACATAGTGTCTTCTACATTTCATTGTTACAATGGGTCAACCTATATCCCTATTTAAGCATTTTGTTTTTTCTCTTCCCCTCCCCAAGCTAGAGAAGTATATTTACAAGATGCAGGGCACCGACATCAAATGCAGTGAAAACAAGGGTTTATACTTTGGGGGAGGAGAATACAAAGAAACAAAAAATCACGTGGTGCATTATAAATATGTTAGAAACAATAGCAAGAAAGAGAAAACCATTTGTGTCCCTATCTTGGGTTTCATTTCACTTAACATCTTATCTGGTCATATGTACATAGCTTTTGACCTTTTCTGCTTGTCTCAGACATATACTAGTTTTTGCAAATAAGGGAAACCACGGGACCTATGTTTCTTTGGGCCTGGCTTACTTCACTTAATATAATTTTTTCCAAGTCTTTCAATTTCCTAACAATTGGGGCGATGTCATTCTTTCTGATGGAGGCTTAGAATTATTACTTTTCACTTAGTATTTCTTCTTTTTACCCAGAGCCAGATGACACAAACCACCACACACAGCTTGTTTTGTTGAGATAAAGTTTTGCTAGATTTTACTCAGGTTGATCTTAAATGTCAATTGTTCCATCTCTGCCCCTGTGAGCTAGTATTACAGGCATGAGCTACCATACTCAGCCCTCGAACACTTGATTTTTTTTTTTTGCAAATATGTGAAAACAGCAGGAAAACTACAGTCTTTTTTTAGAAGAGATGCTGGAAAATTTAGATTTCATATGCTAAAAATGAGTGAAATTTCATCCAATTTAACAACATATGCAAAATTTACACAAATAACCATGGGCCTAAAGTAAAATCATAACACTATAAAACTTCTAGAAGAAAACATTAAAATTTTTGTGATCTTGCATCAAGCAAAGATTTCTTAGCAACAGTTTAAAAAAAGTCATTGATCATAAAAAACAAATGACACCATCAAAACTAAAAATGTCTGCTCTTTAAAAAAAGAAAACATAGGAAATGAGAGGGCATGACCCACAAAGGAG
Source organism: Dipodomys ordii (assembly GCF_000151885.1). Classification (NCBI taxonomy): domain Eukaryota; kingdom Metazoa; phylum Chordata; class Mammalia; order Rodentia; family Heteromyidae; genus Dipodomys; species Dipodomys ordii. The sequence continues at coordinate 26,405,542 of NW_012267220.1, read as the reverse complement.
GAAAAGTATATCTGAACCAAATGCACATGAAAAATGACATACATATTTTTAAAACTCCCCAAATAGGATGGGAAGGGTAAACAAAGGAGGAGGCTACAATGCTTGATAAGAAATGTACTCATTATCTTGCCCATGTAATTGTAACCCCTCTGTACAGTATTTTCACAATTAAAAAAATAAAAATTATTAAAAAAACTCCCCAAACAATAAGAAAGCACAGCCCCATTAAAAATTGGCCAAATGTTTGAATGAGATATCTCCAAATAAATTTATAGGGGGCAAATCAACATGTAAAATGATGGTATTACCCATCTGTCTAATTTGGGGAGGGGACGGGTAAAAACAAAATGCTGAAACAAAGATACAGGATGACCCATTGCAACAATGATACCCACAAGACACTACGTTGAAAATGAACTTTACAAGTTGGGGGTGAGGGAGTGAGGGAGGTAGGGGAGGAAAGGGATAATGGGAGAATAACAAAGGAAGGGGTAACAATGCACGACAAGAAATGTACTCATTACCTTACTCATATAACTGTAATCCTCTGTACAGCATCTTAAAAATAAAAGAAAATGGTATTACTAGTCATTAGTAGAAATACACATTAAAACCACTAGGAATGGCTAAAATTAAAAAGATCATACCACATGTTGGTAAGAAGACTGGAACTTTCATATCCTATTGGTATTAGTGTAATATGGTATTGTCCCTTAAAAAAAAACAGATTATAAAGCCAGAGACTGGTGGCTTACACCTGTAATCCTAATTACTCAGGAGGCTGAGATCTGAGGATAATGGTTCGAAGCTAGCTCAGGCAAGAACGTCCAGAATAGTTTATCTCCAATAAACTATTCAGAAAAAGCTGGAAGAGGCACTGTGGCCCAAGTGGTAGAGCACTAGAATAGAGCCCAGGGAGGCTAAGGCACACTATATATGTGGTAAAATTTCATCAATTGGTGGTTAAAACTGATTAGTTTTAGGTCTAGCATGGCAGCTCACACCTATAATCCTAACTACTCAGGAGGCTGACTTCTAAAGATCACATTCAAAGTCAGCCTGGGCTAGAAGTGGAGCTGTGACTTAAGTGGTAGAACACTAGCCTTGAGCAAAAAAAACCCCAAAAAACAAAAAACAAAACTCAGGGACTGAACATCAGGCCCTGAACTCAATCCCCAGGAATGGCACTAAAGAAAAAATAATAGCATCCTTGGTGCTACACACCTGTAATCTTTGCTCAAGAGTCTGAGCTCTAAGGATCATGGTTCAGAGCCAGCTCTAGCAGGAAAGTCTGTGAGACTCTTATCTCTAATTAACTACCAAAAAAGCTGGAAGGGAAGCTGTGGTTCAAATGGTAGAGCACTAGCCTTGAACAAAAAAACTCAGGGACAGAGTTCGGGCCCTAAGTTTCCTGGTGCCCAGGACTGCACCAAAACAAAACTGGTTAGTTTTATTTAATGTAAATTATACCTAATTTAGAAAATTACTAGACTAGGCTTGATGACATGGGCTTTTAAAGTCAGCTACACAAGAGTATAGTTAGGAACACTGTGGTCTGAAGTAAGCACCAAGGAAAAATGCAAGACCCTATCTGATAAACAATTAAAACTAGAAGCAGGAGAAGGCAGAGGTAGAGTACTTGCCTAGCAAGGATAAAGCCCTGAATTTGAGATCTCAGTTCTATCTCTCCACCAAATTATTTATTAGACTATTTCTCCTAGGAGAAGATACTATTGGTTCAGCAGGAAATCATAAATAAATTTCTCTTTATATACCTAAGAAAGGTTGTCCTGAGAAACCTAGTAAGTTTGGAAAAGCAAATTCTTACTCAGGCACAAAGCAATACACCAGCTCTAGAATTTTGTGTTGTGTCTATCCTGGCTTCTTCTTTGCATTTTAAACTGAATAGTGACAATTAACATACAAAATAAAAATGGTATCAGCACTTTTTTACTGCCTTTCCACAAACAGTTCTTGGTTTATATAGGGGTCTAGAAAACATCAAAACTTTATTATTGCCCCTGAAATCTTCACAAAGCTATCACACCGGTCCCCCAGAGAGAATTCCCCTATTCCAGAAAATGGTCAGCTATGCTGCACAGCTTAGAGTTTGAACACTGACGGCCTCTCCGAGCAGGTTAGTTAATGGGCTTTATGTAACAAGAATCTGTGAAATCTAAAAAGCAAGTGTTCCCTAATGTTATCTTATAGCACCTCCTTGTGTTTAGATACTGGAGATTTAAGTCCTGGATGCCAAGACTATTTCTCTGTAAAGCTGGAATAATAATGCTTCTGCATAATGAAAAGAATATAGGATGAGTGTAACTCATTATGCACTTAGTCATTGTTTACAAAGAAATATAGATTCTTGATTTGACTGCCATTTGCCTTTCAAAATAAATAAACTAATATCTACACAGAGAATATTATCCAATTACGTTTAATTTATTTTATTTTTATGCAAATGCTGAGGCTTGAACTTGGGGCACTGAGCTCTGATTAGCGTTTCTCACTCAAGTATAGGCCTCTGCTGTTTGAATCTTTATTTCCAGTTTCTTTCTAGTTAATGGGATTTAAGAGTCCTGTGACTTTGTCCTCCCAGGCTGACTTTGAACTGCAGTTCTCAAATCTCAGCCTGAGTAGTTAGGATTATAGGCATAAACCACTAGCACCTGGTTTGCATAATCCAAATTTTAAAGAGCAATTTCTACCAGGAATTACATAAGACTTTTTTTCTGAATTTGTTTTTAACCATCTAACTACCTCCATATTTTTCATTAAAATAAAATGATTATTACACAGAAACTGACAAATACAGTTCTACCATGAGTATTGCCACCAAAGAAAGATGAGCTGCCTTATTAAAGTAGTTGTGTAGCTAAGGAACAGATTTTCAGATGTTTGATCTAGCTTTCATAGTCTTCAGCTGTCAAGTTCACAGCTTCCTCTAGCTTCAGCTGCACCGTTGAACAGAGAATACCAAAGACAAGAAACGCTATCTCCATGTTTGGGTAATCAACCACAGATAAGTACTCATCCACCAGACAAAATGGAAGCTGTCTGCCTTATCTCATTAGGTACTGAGCAATTGCTCAGCAACAAGAAGGTTTTTCCTCACCAAAAAACAAGTTATAACTACTAGGGGCTGGAGACAAAATGGTTTTGCTAGGAAGCATTGTTCAGTAAATCCATGTTCACCTAAGATCAAGGAGTTAAAAGTGCATGCCTTTTCCCTCATCCGGTACTGAGCAATCCAGTTTCCCCAGACTTCTGTTAACATTATCAACCAAGGTAAGGATTGGAAGGAAAAGCAAAAACACTGTGTATATTTCACTGTATCTCAGTGTCTCTGAAAAATTTGGAGACTGGGAGATTGGGGAGATGAAAGGGAAAACACCTTGAAGTTATCTGTGAATTTCATTTATCCATGCTAGTTTTAACCCCAGTTCTAAAATAGGTAACAGTGTCAACCTGAGTTCATGTGTCCCAAATGGATGTTGAACAGACAAATGAAGGGGGACAGAGGGAAGATTTATCATTATGATACCTAAAAAATTAAATATCAAGCTGTTTTCCTACTAATGTCATCCATCTGTAACTAATAGGTCAGATGTTTTGGTACAAAACAAAAATGATAAGATGGAAATGTTTAAATTCATCAATTGGGCTGGGGGGAGAGGGGAGGATTGGGTGGTGGGGGCAGGGTGAGGATGGGAAGGGATGGGAAGGGGAAACAAAGAAGGAGGCTACAATGCTTGATAAGAAATGTACTCATTAATTTGCCCATGTAATTGTAACCCCTCTGTACAGTATTTTCACAATAAAAAATAAAATAAAATAAATTCATCAATTGGCTAGTTAAAATAATCCTTCTACTTAAACTTTTTCTTTCATAATTTCTGCTATTTGTCTAATATTAAAGTGTTTTTTAACTCTACCAGAGAAAATCAGCAGCTGCTCTTTAATTATTCAAATTCCTCTGGAAACCAAATTACTTAATAGAATTACATCTGAGATTAAGAAATTACTAATAAAAGCCACTTACAGTTCTGAGGGAAATTGACAGTTGCATTTGCTACTTTGTAAAGGGGAAGAACTATTTCTTTTTCATTGTGACTTACTTTGTTTTTTTTTTTATTGTAAAGATACTATACAGAGGGTTACAGTTACATGAGTGAGGTAATGAGTACACTTCCTCTTGTTTTTGTTTGGCTTTTTGTTTGTTTGTTTGTTTGTTGGTCATGGGGCTTGAACTCTGGGCCTGGGCACTGTCCCTCAGCTCTTCAGCTCAAGCCTGGCGTTCTACTACTTGAGCCACAGCACCACTTCCCATGTTGACTTATTTTGATTTGGGGTTTCAGAACAATCACAGAGCAACAGTCAGAAAAAAAGATGATAATGTTTTTATCTTAGAGATAAAAATATGCTCTTTTCAGTCATTTAAATCCTATCCATAGAAATCCTTTCAATTTTGCTTATAGTTTTTTTTCAACCTATATATAACAATTGTTTCCAATGTCATTTACATTACAACAAATAAGGGAAAAAGTTACTCTTGAGGTAGTAAAATAGCATCATATACATGAAGCCAAACAGATGTAGATGGCAAACACAGACAAGTTTGCATTTGGCTTACCCAATGTTTAACAGGGCATAAAAGAATGTGTAACTGCTACTCTACTCTAAAACAATGGTTATCAATTTATACTTTGTATGCTTAAAACCAATTTTATTTTCCTTTAGAAAGCCAGAATCTTATGAGGCTGCTTTTCCAATTATGCCCTGGTTTTGAATAAATGGGAAGATGTTTGTGATGGAAATTTTAAGTGCAGCTGTTCTGATATGAAAACCTCTACAATTTCATACTTAAGCCAACCAGTAAAGAAACTGTCAACCTTTTACAACTTCACAAAAAGCCTCAAGCGAGCATTTTGTGCCTGCCTCGATATGTAAAGCACTTGGCTGGGATTTGACTCTGGGGAAATTATTCTGAAAGGAACAAGTTAGGAAAGTATAAGTACACAAACTTGTAACACAGGAAAAAAAAATTGCTTTTCTGATGTAATGAAAGAGCACCTGCAGTTTCCGAAGGGCCCTCAATCATGATCTGTGTGTACCTACGAAACACACAATCTCTGCTTTTTATATTAGTGTTCCTGCCACTGACAACAAAATCATGTTTTAAGAAGCTAAAACAAGACATAAAGTAGGACTCGCATGATTCAAACAGCTCAGAAAGATAAATACAAGGATAAACCCTGCTATCAAACACATGCCTTAAAAATATTTGGTTAGAATAAATTCTCTAGAGCTTACAATGCATTGAACCCTCGGGATTCTTTTGGTAGTCGGGAATTCTTATTTGTAATTAAACAATGGAATTGGCTTCCTATCCTTTATATGTCTCACCGAAAATTAAAATCTACACTCCTCCATCATCCTCTCACAGAGAATTTTGCCTTATAGCCATCTTGTCTTCATAAATACATGTATTCTTCTAGTTGTTAGGATGCTAGCCAATTACAGATGCACTTTTGGCTGACTGCTCCTAAGTTGCCTTTAAACAATGATATATGTGGGTCATATCACACTTCACTGAAGCTATTGTGACAAAGTCCTGGTTGTTTCTCTTACAAGTCTCAGTTAGAGACATCAGCTCCATATGTCTGAAATCAATGCCAGACCATGACACACAATTCACATTGTTCTTTTGCAAAGTATTTTTTAAAAAAATATAAAAGCTTTCACAATGGAGCAATGGAAAGGTACGCAGTTTGAGGAACTATTCTTGATTCTGAGAGCATCCCTTTTACTTTTTAGATTCAATTTATCCTTTGTTGTTGAAAATGGAGCTAATTGCAAATGGTAATTGCCTTTTACAGGCCCCATTCAGGTATATTAAAAATTCTATATTAAGTTTCCAGTTCTGTATAAAATTTAAAACTCTGGGATCATCTAAAAATAAGCAGCCCTATGATTGCCTGGATAATCAGTTCCTGATTATCAGTTCATGAACAGACCAAATGGTTGCTGCAGGTAAGGAGGGACGCGCTTTCAGACAGGAATTGAAAATAATTTTTATATGAAAATTAGTTTTCCTATCTTTATAAGTTATTATTTCAAGTAACTTACCCATTGTTTTCATCTCCCAAAATCTTGTGTTGACTGTTGACTTGCTCATCAAACTTCCATTTAAAAATGTAACATAAATTTAAAAAAAAAAACAGACGTTGCAAAGGTAAACTTCATCCTGAGTATCATGGGTCAATACGAATGAGTGGAGTTTTAAAAAAATAAATTGGAGGAGGCTGTCAGACCTCAATTCCTCAGCCTCCACTTCCTGAGAGCATCACTGTCCTCAGGGAAGTCCTTCTCGTTATTACTGGATGATGTTGGGCACCTCATGAACTGTAGCTTCCTCTTCCTGTAAAGGGAAGCCAGACGAGTAAATTTCTAACCCTCCTAAGAGGATATGAATGGAAGTTTACTTTTCTACTTTGCAGTAATTTCTTTGATAATATTTTAATTTCAACATTTAGGTCAGTGAATACAATTCAACTGTTAGAAAGGAAAATAACCAGTCAAAAATAAATTTCCATAGGTAGAGCCAGCTTTTACCTGCTGACCCTAGGTAGCAACATCACAAGAGAATTTGGAAACTATTGAATAGTAATCATTAACATAGGTTTCTCCATAATCTCCACTTTACACTGATATAATTCATAGACTTATATGTCAATCTACATGAATCTGCAAAGCCAAAGACACAACAGGAAATCTTACATCACTGGTGTTTTATTACATCTGTGGCCCTTTCTCTTTGTTTGCTTTTGCCTCAGGAAAAAGCATTTTAGATTTTGGATCCAAGTGTTACACATTCTCTAGCTGAGTTTTCTATGTTCTGTAATTCCTCTAAGTAACCTCCATTAATCTAGATTCTCAAGGGGCATTCAGGCTATTAGATCCTTTAAATTGAAGACTTGTCCTTTTCTAAGCTTCACAGAGACTACACATTGAATTTCTATCTTATCCAGACATTGAAGAAAGATGTTGATATAAAGCAGGTGCTTTTATAAGTTGTTTTGATTTTTTTTCTTTTTCTTTTTTTTAAACTTTGGTTGTTATTATCAGCTTAGCTCTAAAGAGCAGTATCTAGATATATTTCTTTCCAATAACTGCTTATTAAGGATTATGGTCTATTTTTATACTATCAGGAAAGAATACATGTAACAATGTTGGAAAATACATAGCATGTATAGAGCAAAGTAAATAAATATATTGAATATTATCCCCAATGAAATGCTCCTTTTTAGAAAGTAGTTGGTAAACTGGCTGAGCATAACATTAAAAATATTGGATTCTATTCTTACAATAATTTTAAATATTAAATAATGCAACACTTAAAGAAATTGCAAACATAACTGAAGTCTTAATTAGTGATGAGGACAAAGCATGTTTTATAGATATTTTAGTTACTCTGACTGTCACTAAAAGCCTAAATTTAAAAAAATTGTATCTTGCTATGAAAATGTAATTTGAAACAAAACCTATTCTCTAGGCCTTTTGTCTCTATTAGGAGAAATTTGAGATACAGTACTATTTTTAGGATTTTTAGAAGTATTTTGTCTTTCTCAGATTAAATGATAGTCAGTCTGGTAAATTGAAAAGAGGATCGGAGTTGAAGACCCAGTAGCAGGAAAATAAAGAGATGATTGACCTACCATAAAAAAGTTTCTTTTAGGGCTGAGAAGGTGGCTCAATGGTAGAGTGCTTACCTTGCATACATGAGGCCCTGGGTTCAATTCCACAGCACCACATAAGCAGAAAAAGCCAGAAGTGCTGCCGTGGCTCAAGTGGTAGAGCACTAGCCTTGAGCTGAAGAGCTGAGGTATAGTGCCCAGGTCCAGAGTTCAGGGCCCACTACCAACAAAAAGGAAGAAAAGAAAAGAAAGAAAGGAAGAAAGGAAGGAAAGAAGGAAGGGAGGGAAAGAAAGGAAGAAAGAAAGAAAGAAAGAAAGAAAGAAAGAAAGAAAGAAAGAAAGAAAGAAAGAAAGAAAGAAAGAAAGAAAGAAAGAAAGAAAGAAAGGAAGGA
>NW_012267220.1:26360522-26397400 GCF_000151885.1 Dipodomys ordii | reverse complement strand
AGAAAGAAAGAAAGAAAGAAAGAAAGAAAGAAAGAAAGAAAGAAAGAAAGAAAGAAAGAAAGAAAGAAAGAAAGAAAGGAAGGAAGGAAGGAAGTCTGACTCTAAACCTGAGTTCTGCAGGTCTTAAGCTCTTTAATCACTAGTATAACAGGCATGAGTCACCAGTGCTTAGTTTAGTCCTCTTTTCAATCTACCAGACTGACTCTGATTTACTTGTATATTTCCATTAGTTATACAAGAAATGAATATATCAACCCTGAATGTGTGTGCTCCTAATCACAAAACACTAAAAGACATAGGGAAAAAATGGAATTAAAAGCATAAAGACACAAATACACCATTATAGTTAGGAACTTGAACACCCTTCTTTCAATAGGTCAAGTAGATTGAAAATTTGTAAGGGTATAGGCAACTTGAATTGTTGGTCATTATCAATCAACTTCTTCTATCTGGTATTTATAAAACATTGACTCGAAGAAGAGCAGAAAACACATTCTTCTGAAACTTGAAACATTCACTAAAATGAACTTCATCATGGGCCATAGGACACATACAAACAAATACAAAATAATAGAAATCATACAAAATATGTTTTCTAATCACAACAGAATCAAACTAGAAATAAAAGACAGAAAGATGGCTAGAAAATCCCCAGCTACTTTAAAATTGTAAAGCTTGCTTTTGACTAACCCATGAGTCATAAAAGCATCTCAGTAGAAATTTAAATATATTTTGAGATAATTATTCTATGATACAAGATCAATGTTCAAAAGTAAATTTCTTTGGGATATTATTTGAATATTTGAAAATTTGAAAGAATACTATTTACCACTACATCAGAAAAAAGGAAAGTAAAATAAACATTCAAACATAAATCAAACAATACATGTACAAGTGGAAAACTATTAAACATTGAATGCAGGCAATAAACTCTAAACAAGTATATATATATATATATATACATGTATACTTCATATTTCTAGATTGGAATGATCAAGAAGTTAATTCTTCCCAATATTATCTATGCAGCAAGGATAATTCCAACCCAATTCCCAGCAATTTATTTTGTGGCTATTGCCTGCCAACAAATTCTAAAGTTCTGATTGTTAAAGAATGACAACAAAACAATAAAGAAGAGTTATAGATTAATCACACTACACAATTTCAAGATTTACAAAACTGTACTAATCAAGATAATATAGTATTGGCAGAAGAACAGACACGCAGATGAATAAAACTAGAACATACAGAAATAGCTCCACACAAGTATAATCAAATTACTTTTGTCAAACACATAAGACAATCCAAATGTAAAGGGCAGTCATCTCCAAAAATGAAGCTAGAAAAATTAAATGTCTCTATGTGGCAGATATTATACCTTTTAAAAAAATAATTAACTCAAAATGGATAATAGACTTAAATATAAAATTCAAAATCATAAAACTTCTAGAAAAAAAACAGGAGGAAAATCAATGTGACCTGAGGTTTAATGACTAATAGGTAAACACCACATCAAAAGTATGATCTATGATCTATAAAAGATCATGTTGATAAGTTTGATTTATTTTTGTTAATTTTTATTATCTTTAGTTATACAAAGGATTGCAATTCAACATGTCAATCTATGAGTATAATGCTTTTTAACCAATGTCATTCTCCCTTCACATCTATCTCAACCCCATCCATCCCCTCAAGTTACTTGATTCCATTTTCACACATGTACATTGGATATGATTAAGTTGAATTTATTGAAATTTGAAACATATGAAAGATACTACTACATAGATGAGAAGAGCTGGGTGTAGTGGTACATTATTGTCATCTCAGCTGCTTGAGAAGTAGAGATGTACAGATCAGGTTTGAAGGTATCTATCATAGCTCAAAAACAAACTAAGAAGCAAAGGACTGGAGATATATCTCAAGTAGAGAACTAGCTTAGCAATTACAAGGCCTTGAGATCAATCCCCAGTACTGACAGGCTAGAAGAAAAATTCTATTCAATATATGTGTGTGTGTGTGTGTGTGTGTGTGTGTGTGTATACATATATGTACAGATCTATGTATATATTTAAACGCAAATATGTAAAATACGTAAAGACATTTAGAACTCAGGAATAAAAGACATATTACTCCATTTTTAGAAATGAGTAAAAAACAAATTGGAACATATTCCTCATCAAAGAACATACAGAGATGGAGAAATAAGCATGTGACTATCAGGTCTCATCAGGGAACTACAAATAAAGACAGTGATAAGCCATCATGATGAATTTATTAGCAAGATTAAAGTCCAAAACATTGAAAATTCCAATTGCTGAGTCATGTGTAGAATAACAGGAGCCCTGATCTTTGATGGTATGAGTGCAAAATAGCAATGGTACAGATGCTTTTAAAGATACACTGAAAAGGGAGTCAAAAAGTCAAAAAAAAAAAAAGGCACACTGAAACTTCCTTTCCAACCTGAACATAGTGTTATGCAATTCAGCAGTTGTATAACTAGGTATTTGTCAAACTGATCTGCAAATGTATACCAGGAAAAACCTGCATGAAAATATCTAAAGAAGCCACATTTATAATTGTCAAAACTGATATCCACCAAGATGTCCTCCAATAGGTGAATGAGAAACTGTGATATATCCTACAGTGAAATATTACAGCACAAAGTTAATTTATGATTCTTTAAAAAAAAAACTTAATCACTTAGTAGTTCAGGGGATACCAGGGTGAAATAGACAGTCCCATGAAAGAATCTGATTATATTACAAATGTTTGAAATAACTTATCATTGAATTTGAAATATAATTGAATTTGGAGGCTATGGTAAAGTTCGCCTAACGTGGTGATAGATTACCTTTGCAGACATAAGGATGGACTTAGTTTGAGCCTTCAACACATATGATTATATCTAGAAATAGTTATAGCTTGCTGAGAAGTCAACTGACACACTGCACTGGCAGCGGAAAAAGCTTTGAGCAAAACATGACCATTCTTAGCCTCGAGTTCTTGGTTTCTAATACTATTTTCCAACTAAAGAAACCAAGGCTTCTTGGAGAATTGGCTAGTTTTAGAGCTGACATAGGAAATACACAATATGAGCCTGGAATACCTTGTACTGTTAGAAAGAAAAGAAGTACAAAGGGAAGTGGAGGTGTTGCCCAAGTGGTAAAGTGCCAGCCTTGTGCAGGGAAAAAAAATGAAGAGAGAATGCAGAGCTCAAGACCAATGCAAGCATAAAAGAAAGAAAAGAAGATGAGAGGAGAAGGAGCAAAGAGAAGAGCAAGAGAAAGAAAAGACAATGGTGCTAAAATAAAAACCCCACATACAATAGTAGATACAGATACATAATAAGGAATACAGGAGCCAAGTAGGTAACTTCTAATGGCTAGATCTGGAACAATTTGAGCAACAAAATTAAGTAAGATTGAGTGATTGTCTAAAGTTTATCTTTAGGTCCATACTAATATAACTAATGAATAAATGAAGAGTGAAGAGAAAAATCTCCCATTCCCATAAATCTCCCCCTATCTAATTTATGTAGATATTCTGCTTTTAAGCAAGAGAAACATTACTCTCCACTGCTTGTTAGTTTTTCCCACTGATTTAAATCCCAAGAACACAAGTATGACAAACAGGCAGCGGTAGTTTATCAGTGGAGAAGCCTGACTAACACTCAGCCAGGTGGCCAACAGCCACAAGTCATGTTGATTGTTTGAGATCTTCCTTGCAAACGCTTATCTCCAATCTGATGCTGAGGAAATCATGAACAAAGCTGGGGGTGGGGGCAACTGTAGTTCTTTTCCTGCTCATTGAAACCTCTAGTAATCCTCGTGACCTTCAGACCAAAATATTGTGTAGAAGTCTGATTCACATATATAGCTCATCATAATTTGAAAAACAATTTTACTTTTTTATTGTTTGACACAACTGCATCCTAAGAAAGCAGCATAGCTATTGTAAATGCCATAAACCAGATTGGATTTGGACAAGGGAGCTGGGGTTAGGGGAAAAAGACAGAAAACAGCCATGAACATTTTACACACATAAAACATAAAATAGTCATGCGTGCATATGCCAGGGAGAACAGGAAGCAGACATGCTGGAAAAGCTGATAATGTCAGATAGAAGTAACAAATATGAATTTGAAAAAACATCTGCTTTTTAAACTTTGAAGGCTAACATAGCAAGGGACAATAAAAATAGCAAGGGACAATTAAAAAAAACATATGGAAACCTATTCACAAACAACCATCAAGAAAATCCTTTTATGACAACTGGGCACTGGTGATTCACACCTGTAATCCTAGCAATTTGGGTGGCTGAAACCTGAAAGTCATAGTTTGAAGCCAGCCAAGGCAGAAAAGTTCCTTGATAGTTCATCTCTAATTAGCCAGCAAAAAGATGGACTGAAAGTATGGCTAGAATGGTAGAGCACCAGCAAGAAGCAAGTCAGGTGAAGGTATGAGGCACTGAAGAGTTCAAACCCTAGTGCTGGCACACACACACACACACACACACACACACACACACGTGTGATGAAAATCAAGTGGGAAAATGAGAAAAGAAAATGAATTGATTTTCTTGTCTAAAATCAGACTTTCACATTTTTTTCAAAGGCTCATCTGCACTGGCAGGAAAGAAACACAAGCTCCTAAGGAAGAAAGGTCTGGTTGTAAATCCCAATTCTGCCATGTACCAGACTGACATTGGGTGATTCCAAATTTCTGTGCTCTACTTTCTTCATTTCAATAATGAGGAAATAGTGTGTAATTCTGAAGCCTCTAGAAAAGGCCAAATGACAGAATATTCTGGAACAAATGTTAGTTCTAATGGAAACTCAGCACCCACAATACTACTGGGAGTCACTAGGACTTAATCTTTAAGGTCCCTGGACATGGTTCTCTCAATAGTTTACAAACTGTTCTCAGGGGAAGATGGGAATAGGTTTATTCATCCTTACTAACTTCTTCAGTTGAGACAAATGCCATCTTGAAGAAGAGGCCAGGAACTGGTTGGTTCTTCCCTGACACACAAGAAGGGAATGGGGCAAAGGTGAGTAAAATAGCACAAACGTCCCTACCCATAGATGGAGGTGATGTCTCTTGCTTGCTTGGGCATTCAGTTAGGCTACAGCAGCTCTTCTGCTCGTTTCTAGTTAGCCACAAAGCCTTAACTACAATCTATTTCTTACCTACTGTCTCTGAGAAGGAGAATCTGGGCTGGTTTGTAATCTTCCACAGCCAGTTTTTAAAAGCATAAATTGGGTGTTATCCCTTTCATAAATTGGGTTAAATTATTCAATGTCTTCCTATTAAAATAAAGCCCAAACTCCTTGGCCTTCAGGCAATGCATAATTTGGCCCGTTCCTTTTCTTTCCACTCCAACTTTAATTGGTTCTGTTCTTCTGCTTTCTCTCTGAGCTCCAATCATAACCATTTTCTTTCTGACCCAGGAACATTCGTGCTAGGACTGCCTTAGGGTTGTTTCCCAGACTCCCACTTGTATCTAAAACTCTTCCCCCTTTCCCTGTCTGCATTGCTAATGCCTTTTTTTCCCTCAAGTGTCGTATTCTGAGACTCTTTAGGAAAGCTGCCCCTAACCTTTCAGAAATAGTGATAATACTGAGAGTTTTACCTTCCTTTCTAACTGCACATACAGTTTCTAAATAAGATTATTCAATATATATAATATATATGTTATATATATTATATATATATGTATGTATATATATATATATGTATCCACTTCTACAAGCTGGTAAACTTCAGCATAGTAAAAACCTTCAATACTTATTATTATGGTTATAGTTCCTTAGACACAGAGTAGACACTCAAAATTATTTTCATTACTTCTGTAAATAAATAAAGCCTCTTATTTGTTCCTGTGCCTTACTTTCTCTTTTTCTTCATTAATCCTATATAAATGCTATGGATTTGTGCTGTGGGTTTGTGTTTACACACCAGCCTTGATATCTCTGGGTCTTTGCATACTAATCAGGATTAACCTAGGGCAACAACAGTACAAGAGGAGCGAGTTTTTCTTTTTTTGTGTTGTTTGTCAACCCATTTCCTTTCAGGTAAGCCCACACACTTTCCTTGTGAAGAAGTAATTGTATTTCTAAAAGTGACCTTTAGTTTTTACTAAATTGGTGACTCTGTCCATCACTTCCGGCTTCTGAAACAAAGGAATTAGAGTTATCCAAATCAAGATGACAGCCATAGAAGAAAAGTCATTTGGAGGGAACTTCTCCACAGTCTTCACTGTCCCATCCTTTTATTATTTTTTATTTTTTTTCATTTCTCCACTCACTGCATTGTGTTGAGTATCTACTGAATAAACAATTTGTTCAAGGCTATTACTCTCAACAAGATGGATATGATTTGATCCTCAGCTTTAAATTCAGTTCAACAAAAGAGACAGATACTTTAATAAACAATTGCAATACATTGCCAATTATTGCTTTATTCAATAAATACTTATTGATAGTTCACTGTGTGTCAGAAACTGTGCCAGATGTTGGAGAAACAATGTTGAAAAGAAACGTCCTTGCTCTCAGATTACAGCATAACGGCAAACACACTTGCAAGCAATCATAGTTAGAACCCAGTCAGAACCACACCATGCATGTGGTATTCAGGTAAGGGGTAGATTTATTCATCGTTCCGGCTGGCACCAGTCCATGTTGGCACTCCATGCTGCTGGAAAAAGACCTGGGGAAAAGGGTGTCTGGCCCTGGGCTAGGCCATATCTAGGGTAGGGGCGGGGAAAGGTGTGGCCACATCTAATCCAGATGTGACCTCTTCCAGGTGTGCCAGTTGCCTAGGTAATGCAGGTACTGGGCGGAGACTTTGCTTCGAGGAGGGTGGCCAGCCAGGAGTGGATCTTACAAAATCTTCAGTCTCAGAGAAGTGGGGGGAAAAAAATTGCCTCCTGTGATTCTTTCAGCAACTCAGCTAATAAAGGAAATTTCTATCTTCAAGAATATTTTTGCTATTGCTACCTTTAACAAATGGCAAGGAGAAAGACTTATACCACCACCACCCCCCTACACATACACTCCAGAAAGAAATAAATCACAACATAAAGGGGAAATGAGGATGATCCAAGACAAAGGACCTATAAACTACAAAGAAAGAAATGCCAGAAGAATAAAAGGTTAGAGGAAAAGCACACTTAAACTTTTAATAAGGTCAAATGGGAACCAATTAAAAACAATAATACTCTCAGCTCAGTGTAGCACTAAAGAGCTGACCTGGGCCGTACCCTACACTGATTCAATTCCCTGCCTCTGGGAGGTACTTAATTTCAATTCTCCTGGATAGTCACCGCAGTGTTCCCACCGGTAACCTTTGGTTTCTGTGAAATACCTTCCCCCTCCCCAATTAAACAAATCCACTTTTTTTTTGTAAACCTTGGTAGAAGAAATAAACAGAATCAACATCTGCCTGTAGTTCATAGCCTTCTCCAGAGTATCTCAGAATACCTAGTAGGGAACTAAGCAACATACAGCAATACATGGAGCATCAATGTAAAATGGACCACCCAGGAAGTGACATGGATTATCCAGGCTGCAGGACAATTATCACATGCTTTCTCTTTATTATGGAATGTTGAGAAGCACAGAATGTGAGGGCCTGAAACATAGGCAAGCATATGAACCCTACATTTTGGTATTCTGATGAAATGACATTTAGTGAGACTTTGGATTACTTTAAGATAAATTTCTAAGTAATAAAAAGGTTGACATTCACCATCCCTCTCAGGGTTGATAACTTGTGAATCTATATATTCTGACATTTTCTGTGACCTTACAGGGGAGGGGCATCAAAGTAGCTAATAGAATGAATACTCGGTCCTCCACCCTGATTTCCTTAAGGCCCATTCATCCATGAAAACGGAATACAAAGGCCCATCACAGAGGCTTTTATGCCTGCAATCCTAGCTATTCAGGAGGTGAAGATGTGAGGATCACCAGTTCAAAGCCAGGCAGGGCAAGAAAAGTCCATGAGACTGTTATCTCCAATTAACTACCAAAAATATAGCAAGCAGTAGAACTGTGGTTCAGTGGTTTCAGCACGAAAGCTTAAGGACAGTGCCCAGGCCTAGAATTCAACCCCCAGCACTGGTACCAAAGAAAAGCAAAGATTTGAATACCAAGGGGATGTGGGGCACAATGAGCACCCACTCTTTGGTATATTTCTTGTTCAACTTACTAAACCATTAAATTTAAATTAACATTTAACATATAAATATAAATCTCCCTAAAGAATTTAGAATAGATCTACTGATTTACAACAGACTGATTTCTTTGGACACCTCAAAATTAGAAACTGACCCCATGTAATTGTAACCCCTCTGTACAGTATTTTCACAATAAAGAAAAGAAGAAAGAAGAAAATAAAAAAGAAAATATTTTTATAATGGAAAAAAATTAGAAGCTGACAATACATACAGAAATTCAATGGTCTAAAATGTATTGCTATATCTATGTGTGCTTTGTTTTCTTTCTTATTTCTATGCTTTCTTACATGTTATAAGTACATAGTGTATTTATTATTTATATGGTATATGGTCATACTTATTATCCCATAATTAAAATATACTTACCAAATTTCTCAAAGGAGAAAGACAACAATCCCAGGAGTCCAAGAGTATAGAATCTAGGTTCCTAAGCAACTGATTGTGAAATTTGGTATTTACCTCAAGATGCCTTTAAAATATGCAGTCTTTTTTAAATTGTATTATCTTTAGATAGTTATATTTTGTATAACTATACCAAAGTAGATTATGAATAACCATATTCTTGATCAATGACACCCCTTTCAATAATCTCACCCATCCTTTCCAACCTACCCCTTCCCTTACTTATCCTAATTGTAGGGGTTTGTTTGGGGGGGGGTCCTGGGGCTTAAACTCAGGTCCAGGGTGATATCCTTGAGCCTCTATGTCATCGAGGCTAGCTCTCTACCACTTGAGCCACAACAGTACTTCCAATTTTTTCAAAGCAGTTTATTGGAGTCTCATGGACTTTCCTGCATGGGCTGGCTTCCATGATCCTCAGATCTCAGCCTCCTGGGTAGCTAGAATTACCTGCATGAGCCAACAGCACCTGGCTAATTTTAGGTTATGTATTTAATATTTTTTAGCCTTTCAGCAAGGCAGTTTATGTGTACAATGCATCTCGATCTATGTCATCACTTCAAACATCTTCACCCACCCCCTTCAACCGTGGAGTCATTAATACCTCCATTCAGATTGCAAAGACAGGCCTATGAGGCTAGGCAATGTGTGGCTGAATCAGAATTCCTGTACATAAGGCCCTGAGGGTCACATGTGAAGCTGTGACAGTGAATCCTGAGATGCAATGGAGATTCCAGGATGTGGGAGATTCAGCAATGTGGAATGTATGCTAAGGAAAATCACACAGGCAACAAGTAGAGCCAGGTTGGTCCCCAGCTTCTTTGATTTTCTCTGCCTTCTGACCACTAAGTGAGCTGCTCCTATGCTCTCTTATGGCGGTCACAATTTGAGAGGTCAAATTATGAGCTAAAATAAATAATATGTCCATTTAAGTTCAGGTGCTTGTCACCCACTTATATGAAAATAATGAACATGGCTTGTCTTCTACTTAAATGTAGAAATCAGAAAAGGCATCTCAAAGTTATCATTTCTGAAATGTCTGATGAAATCACCTTTTTACATTTTGCATGTGAGACACTAACAATACACGCTAAACTCGTGTCCTTAACTTCATGAAGTCTTGCCTGTGATTAAATGTTTCAAAAGAAGAGTATCATCACTGATTATGAATGAACGAAATCCACAGGATAGCCAGAACTCTCAAGTGACTGCTGGAATGGGCTCCAACTGCAGCGACTTCCCTAATGTAAAGTGGCACTTGTTATCCAGTGAAACAGGGAAGCCAGCCTGGGGCAACTAGTTTATGCTAGCCCGAGCTACATGGAGGCAATTTAAGGAAAGCAGTTTATTCCAGACTCATTTATCAGTCTACAAATACCATCCTCCTGTGAGTTCCGTGTCTGTGCAGTATGCAAATGGTTAGTATTCTCTTCTGTAACCAGACGATGGCAAGCCATCATTTCTTCTCTGCCCCTTCTTTATGTAATCTTTTATTTCAAATATTTATGCATGCTTCTGAGAGTGTCTACATATTAACAAAGGTATCTACAACGTATTATTATATTTTAGAAGGTCATATCACATTACATAAGGGTTCCCATACGGCCTTTGGTAGTGAATTCTATGATGCCCTGATTCATACTCAGGAATGAAGGACCTATTCTACTAGCTTCTGGAAGTACTCTGGGAATCAGTCCTCTTCTGTCAGCACTCATTTGGAAAGGTTTTTGGTTATAGTGAACTGCCTTGTCAAACATTATGCTCCTTCCCTGGACACCCTGTATCCAAAGATGATCACCATAAGACAATGGAGCCCCCCCCTCCACCCCTCCCCCTCACTATTCCTACCTCAACTCAGGACAACTCTGAAGGGCCAGTCTATTCCAAGAGCTCACTATGAGTCAGTGGTGGTACCCACTGACATTGCAGCCCAGTCCAACTTCTCCTTCTGTCCAATCTTACATCCTTGCATCTCTACAATAGGTATGGTTTCTAGAACATTCTCTAATGGCAAGAATTTAATGCCCTCCATTAAAGACTATGAAGCACTGATTTACATGTTTACATTTAGTTTACCATTTGTCCTAATAAAACACAAATAACTCTTGGAGGATAGCCATGGATAGCACAAACCCAGAAACACAAGTATTAGTAACCCAAACATGAGATATTTGCTAACACAAGTCTCTGTGATCCCGGAACATAGCATTGTGACCTTTAATCTTTCAAACCTGCTGTCTTCTAATAACATCAGAAAAGAAAAGATCAGAAGGAGCTCACATGCACTTGAAATAGACGAAAGGAGACAAAAACTGACATTTATATTCTTTCCCAGTGGCTATATTAACTCCATCTTTAACCTAAGATAGTTTAAGAGATTTTGAGTTTCTGATTGTCTGAACACACCACAGAAAATTTCACTGGTCTACCACAGCATATAGATTAAGGGCTTCATATATAAATTTTAAAAATGTAGGAATATAAATCTATTTTAGAGAAAGGACATGTTGTTGCAACTTGCTTTTCTTACCATGAAGAAGGAAGCTCTCCCCATGGTAATTATTTCCAAGTAATAGGGGCTGCCTATCCCGTTGCCAAGAATATAGCACCAAATCCTATCCCAGGTGGAAAAAAAGGCTGCCATGTAGAAAAATACTGTATAATAATTCAGACTGTGGATCTCTTGCCACCTGAGTAATACAATCTACCACATGGTAAAGTATTAGAGTAGGTATGGTGGAGAAAGATGCCAGGAGGTATTTATTACAAGCTAAATGGGAGCCCCACAATTCAGATGTCTAGAGTTAGGGAGTTAGACCATGCCATCTACAGAATATTTTTCTACATCTCTTGGAAAACAGTCCCCTGGTATATGACTGGGTCTTAGTAGGTATTAACTATGAATGTCAACCACAAGACCTGTACTTTTCATTATGACCTGGGTGCTATTAGACAACATAGTCATGAGATCAAACATCAGCATTAACAGGACCAAAAGACACAAAAAAGCTATAGGAACAAATACCTTAGAACCTAAAGCATCAGATATTCATACTATAGCTCCTGATCATTCGCTTACACCTATCATCCACTATTCAATTGACAAAAGAAGACAAAGAAATCCAAGGTGGTTTCACAGGTGGATTGAGTTGGTAAGTGGGTGAAAGTTAGAGATGAATGAAGAAGGTATTACAGCCTGACTTAAAGGGGCTCCTGAACAAGAATGACAAGAAGAAATCCTTTCAGTAAGCACAGCCCCGGGCAGTGGATGTTCTCATGCTCTTTGTTTGGAAAAGGAACAACCTTGGGGAAGGAATCTTATGTCTTGAACATTTGGGGGACATAAGCTCTTGATTGGTGAAGAGTGGCTTGTCTGAAAGGTCCAGTAAAAGAAGAATAAAATTTAGAGCATGGAAAGAAGATTGAGGTGGAGGATTAGATGGGACAATGAAAATGAAAATAAAGTGCAAAGAGCTTTGCATCATACGTTAACACCTGGGACTAAGGAACTAGCTTAGAGACAGCCGACTTAGGTAACACGTGTGAGGCTCTGGGCTAGATACCTGACACCATACACACATTCGTACCCAGAACTTTTACACCTACCTATAAATACCTACCATGGAAGAAACACTAAAACAGCTAGATAATGTGACTAGGCCAGTTGACATCAGCCAGCTTCTGTAATCAACCTTTCTAACACTAACACAGTGGACACTCGAATGAAATAGCTAGTGTGTCAGGGACTGAAACTATGTACATACTCAATGGCATCACCTCCACTTACCAAGGCTGATTAATCTGTTGGTCTTACCAAATACTGGAAAAAGAAACTGATACCAATTTTCAAGAATGGCACCAGAAACTGATTTGTCTAGAATGGCACTATTCTAGGAGACCAAACAATCCCTTGTTGGTTAGGTTGAATGTATTTTGACGTTTCAGCCTGATAGAGACAATAATTCATTTGACAGGAATAAGCTCATTTTATAGGTATGGAGTTAGCTTTTTGTGTGTAGCATTTCAGACAAGACTAGTGTTTGAAGACCAAATGTTTGATTTATCAGTGTGGGAATCCTATATTATATAACCTTCAATCAAGGAATCTCCTTTAAAGCAAGTAGGTAGAGGAATAGGTTCTTAGTACCTGACCATCTTGTCATCTCCCATACCACACCAACCAAAACCTTTTGGCCTAGCAGAAGTGTAGAATGTCTCAGTGAGAAGTATAGGTAAAGTATGAGCTTGACAGTGATACGGTACATGTAAGGAGCTCCATGCTCCAAGATGTACTGTGTACTCTAAGTGACATGTGTTGTGGCGCTGCTGGTTGAGTACATAGATTCAGAAACTGAGATTTGGGCTAGGCTGGGAAGGTGGCTCAGTGGTAGAGTGCTTGCCTTGCATGCATGAGGCCCTGGGTTTGATTCCTTAGCACCATACAAACAGAAAAAGCTGTAAGTGGTGCTGTGGCTCAAGTGGTAGAGTGCTAGCCTTGAGCTGAAGAGCAGAGGGACAGCGCCCAGGCCCATAGTTCAGGCTCCAGGACCAAGCAAAAGAGAGAGAGAGAGAGAGACTGAGATTTGGAAGCAAGAGTGGTTCTGCTTTTCACACCTCCCATGACTCATTTTGTTTTCCAGTCCTATAACTCTGAGAGTTGCATGATACAGTCATATTTTCCAAAAGGAAAGTGTTCCTATGAGGAAGAAGAAGATTCTAATTGTACTGTCACTTTAACTGTGGCCCAGGCAAATCAGTCTCTTCATGCTAAGTGATCAGCTTATGTCAAGAAATGTATCCTCAGCTTATGAGAGGATACAATTCTTGACAGTGTTGACCATTACAAGAGAGTAGGCATTCTTTTGTAACTAGGAGAGGAAGAGCTGTTTGTCATGTGTGTGATCTACTTGTCCAGATTTGATGTTAAATGAGCAAGTGAAGCTATGACTGGAAGAGGGTATGATGGCCCCTGGATAGTCGGGTCATCAAGACCAGCAGTAGGTAAGGGAAATGTACAGTGCATGTCAAAGGAGGGAGAAGGTGAGTATTATTTGAGACCTTGAAACCCACTGTGTCATCAGGGACAATAAACATTTTATCCCACCAACCTTATTCTTACACAATAATCTCCCCCTGGAAAAAGAAATGGCTGGGAAGGGAAGGTAGAGGAAAAACAGAGGAGGAGGTAACAATGCTTGATAAGAAATGTACTTGTTATCTTGCTCATGTAACTGTAACCCCTCTGTACAGTATTTTTACAATAAAAAGTACTAAAAAAAAGAAATGGCTAGATTTCTAAAGCTTACTTCACAGTATTTATAGGAAGAGGCAAATTTGAGTAGTATAAGTAGGAGCAAGGATATGCTGTTGAGTTGGTCCGTTAGAAATGGTCTTATTCTATCAGATTCTGGAAGCACTGTCAGCTGCTGATTCTTAGCTATTGTCCTTCTTCACAAAGTGTCTTGGCTGAAGTCCTTCCTCGCTCAAGGTCATGACTTCTTTTAGGGTGCCATCAATAAAGATCAGTCCTGGAGGCCATAAAATTGGCTCTTTCCCCTAACTCATGAAGATCCATGCAGGCCATCCAGTCTCAGACTTCACTTCCAATCACCCATGACCTTCATTGAACTGCATCACCAGCCCAATTTTCTCCTCTGCTATGTCCAAAAGAATTTCCTCAACATCTCCCTGAACCCTTATCATTATGTCATCCCCAGGGACCCAACCTACAAAATCACTGTTGATGCCCTGTCAGGAAAACGTGCACACTGGACCAGAAACCAAGTCTGTTCTAATCATGTTTATTTCTAATATGTTGACTAAAGTAAAAAAAAATCATGTTTATTTTTCTCATCATTTTTACAGATTGGGGAAAAAAGTGCTTTAAAAAACTGTAACATTTTCATCTATGTAAGTTCTTGTGTGGCCATTAATTAATTGGTGTTATTAGCTGGAGAATAATAATCCAAGGCTCTGATCCCATCTCTAAACTGAGAGAGACATAATAAGTGATCTTTGGTGCTTGTTGTAACTCCAATAGTTTGTATATCTCACTATATATATCCTGCAATCATTGTTTTAGCAACTTAGCATTTAAGATAGCATTTTCAGCTTTATCAATAATTTTGTTGCCAAAAAAGAAGAAAAAACTTAAGTCCTTATGCTTACTTCTCCCTTCATTTTCTCTTGTACTTTCTTCATTTATTCCTTACTGACATTTTAAAAAATCTCTTTTATCTATGTGCCATTTTTCCTGTCCCTAGGAAACTGAGTAAGGAGTAAGGGAGCAAAATAAGAATAAGGGTTAACAACATTCTTTTAAAAGTTTGCTCTCAAATATTTCATACTTTCTTCCTTTTTCTTTCCTTTGAAACCTATACTGTATCATATGAGCTTTTTGTTTGAGGGCCTTTTTCTTTTTATGATACCAGGGATTGAAGCCTTAACTTTATTACTACTTATTCTGGTATTTGTTAGGCAAGTGAGCTACAGTTCAGCTTCTCTCTTGGTCTTCTTATTTGTCATTTACTCCTGAAATTATTCAGAAATATTTTCAGTTTTCATTAGCATCTTTCCTTTCACTAATACCATTTCTTTGCTCTCATCCTATTACATTACAATCACTTTATAACTTCCTCATCACCATCAGAGAGGGTGTCTCAAATGATCATTTCTCCTTTCTATACCTGTTCTCAACACCATGGTCCCACACATCTTCATGAGGATGACAAGAGATATCAACACAATGAAATGGGTTTGCTGTTCAGCTTGTACCACTCAGGACCTCCTAGAAGGAGCCAAAAATAGAAATGAGCTGAGTGTGTTCAGGGCTCTTCTCTAGTTGTCAGAAGGTGTTTCCTCAGTTCGTTCTCCAAGGCTATATTTTCTGAGTCATCTTTCACAGCTCGCAGGCCAACACTCATATCTCATATGCTGTGTGCTCCATCAAGACACAGTTAATGTCAAAAAGTGGTTCCTCTCTAAAGAAAGAGCTTTACTCATGTGCTGACTGACAGCCCCCAGGGCGCACAGAACAAGAGCATAGCATTGTCTGTACCAAGGTTGCAGTAAAAATCTTCCAGATCTTATAGCCCTCCGAATAAGAGTTATCTCTCATTCTCAGTCCCACCCAGACTATACTCTAAATGAACCAGGTTGAAAAGGAATATGTATTGGCACAGTGCCGGACTCTGTACCATGGGAAGCAGACTTCATGGCGTAGTAGGAAAACTGAGAAAGTAGGGTTCCCATGTTAATGTCTACCAGGTGTTCCTTGTTGCCTATTACCTTCTAGAAGTTTGTTTATGACTTATTGTTCAACAACAAAGACAGTTTTTGAGTTCTGTTTGTTAATGCTTCCGTGACATTGCCATGAACCAGTGAGAGGTTAAAACCTAATTCCTTTAAGACAAATATTTACCATTCTTCCTTCTATGAATTTGTGTAAATGCCAAAGCTGCCAGGTTCCTATTTATTTATCTCATTTCTTATTCTCAAGCTGTAGGACTTGGTTATTTTTTAAGTGAAAGCGATTGCCTCTCCTCATCTTTTAAGAGCAATAAACTAGTCCAGAATTGTTTTCTTTCCTTCTTCCTCTCTCATAGTGATGTTGCTAATGGTGATACTATCCAAAAGACCAGAGGCATTCGATTAAGCATGGGTGCTACTGAGGAACTTACTGACACAGGTCAAATAACAACTGATCCTAGTCCAAAGAGGCAACATTAAGGGCTTGCAGAGAAGTAAGGGTGCTGGTTATGAAATTTCCTACAGGGAAAGCAACATTTACTATCTGCATCAAGACCTTTGGATGCTTTGAAAGCTCCTCCTCCAGCCTATACTACATTGCTCAAGTTAGAGAAGCTATGACTTACGCTGGGAACTCTAAGAATAGCTCAAAATGGAAACAGCAGCACTACCATTATTATTGCCCTGGTAAGCAATAATAATAAGAACCAGTATAAAATGTCTTGACTATGAGGAATGCTAGTTAATCACCATCACCCCAAAGTTAAAATATATTGGCTGCCATGTTGATTTAAGTGACAGGGGAGGTGTTGTATTACAACCATCTTCTTGAAATTTACACTCAACTTCTTCAATGTACTGTGGTCCTGGTATGCATTATTAGGTGCTAGAAAAGTTTACATTTGTTACTTATTGAAAAGTTTGGTCTGTAGGTCATATTGAAAATATAATGTTTGCAAGAACAGAGATGATGGATGGACCAGCATGTACCTTGACTCTACCAACAAAACATGTTTTCAGCATTGCAAGGAGAAATAATAGCAATCTCTTCAACTGCTGAGAAGAACACACTGTGGGAGCATGTCCACAGTACACCAAATGAGGATGACACCTCCGTTCACTCCACTGTCCATCCCAAGTCTGTGCAAATGCACCATGTCACTACCCATGTGAGAACTGTGTTGAAGAGGAAAGCAGCAACAACACATATAGCCTAGAAAGCTGAGATCATTTTCCCATTAGAAATGGCCATTCATTGCCCCTTCCTGCTACTACTTAGGCTTTCTGCCTTGCTCAACAGTGACAGTACTTTTCAGTTGACAGTTTCCTTTTAAAGCATAGCAAGTACGCAGCACGCTTTGTCATAGAATTCATACTAGTAATCTGTGGCATTTGTGTAGTCTTTTGATTTTTTAAATTACCTACAAAGCTTATATTCACTATATTAAATATTCTGTATTTCTTAAGATTGCACATGCAAATATACAGCAACAAGCCAGGCATTATTAACTTTACTTAGCAATGAGAAAGTGAGGCGGGAAATGACAGTTCAGAAGAAAAGGTAGCAAGCAATAACAGACAGACTTGTCAACTAGATAAGATAGTAAGGTTCAAATAACAGAGCACCTTTCTAGTCTCCTGAAAATGCACATTGAACATAACTCTGAAGGTAGGTATGCCTATTTTCATGGTGTGGCTAGAAAGTGATGTGGAGAGAATTTGAGACTAGAAGAGCTCTGACGAAGTTTCATATGGCTCACATTGTTAATGCAGAAGAGGTCAAACCAGTCATTACAATGAGTTTGATGGAAGCCTCCTGTAATTTCAGCTACATGAAAGGCATATAGAAGATCAGCAGTAACCCAGACAGTTTCTAGGTACAAGAAACCCTGTCCTAAAACTTACTAAGAAAGTAGTGCTGCAGTCATAGCTCAATGTAGAGTGCTTGTCTAACAAATCTGAAGCCTGGGTACCACCTAATAGAAGAACAAAATCTATAACAACAAAAAAATCAAACATAATGAAGATACAAAGAAAAATTTAAAGGCTACTAACTCAGAAGCTTCATTGCTGTTAACCATTTCAACTTTTCTACTGCACTAATCATGTATAATAAAAACCCTAATTTTAATGTCTTTCCATTTTTTTCCTCTTCTTCTGTTGGAAATAAAAAATAAATAGAGATAAACACCAAATATGATAACCATTCTCAACTTTTTTGTGTTTCTGAGCCCTTTACCAACTAGTGAAGTCTATGGAAGCACACGTATAGTGACACTGTGATATGTGTGCTTATATATTCATGCATTAAGAAACAAACTGTAAGTGTGAGTCTAATTGTTACTATGGTATTAAAATAGGGACAAGCATAAATGATGTTCAAGATCTCTACAATTGTGCCATAGTTTGAAAACATCTGTGATTTCTCGAGGGGAAAAGGCAATAGACATTTAATAGTGCTGGGGTTTGTGCCTTCATATATACTGAGGAAATTACTACATTTTAGCTAATAGTCAATTATTTAAAAGATGGAATTTTTATAGATTGCTTGCATTCTGTCTAAGTAAGGCCCCTTTGTGAATCTATGGACCCTATATTGAACATTCCTTCTGTAGGAGCATACAGGATGTGTATACAGTACGCATAGTAGCCTAAATCAGAACTAGATGAAATCAGGCCAGATAAAAACATTGTCACATATGTCTCTTACAGTTCCCAGAAGCACCTGGAACAATTATTCATTAAAATCATGAGTTGCTTTGGTGGACTTGATAGCTGATTGTTGATTGAATCTTACTACAGTCTCCCTTCTTGAGTTCACTTCTATACCTCTTGTTGGAAATAGGTGAAGCCTCCTTGACAAATTAGTGTGTGTCTCTGATGAGCCCAAGAAAGAAAAAAAGAAGCAGTCTCTGATTATTCCTACCAGGTGTGAAAATTAAAATGGCAAAATGAGAATCCAACAAATTTAAAACATATCAGATAGTGGTTTCATTTAATATAGACTATACTTGACAAAGTATTTCTCCTCCTAGTGGAACACTTTAATTTTATATGACAGCAAATGGCAAGAATAAATCAGAGGATTGTTTAGTTGGGTAGGGAGAAAAATAAACTCGAGTGAATTTAAAGTATAAGTCAAAATAGTACAGAGATGTCTGATAAATGACAGCGATTTACTCTCAATGGTTTCATTATGCAAATTATGCTGCTGTCTAGCTTCACTCAAAACCAACGATAATGGCGGAATAAACACAAATCACATGCTTACCAAGTGTCTCATCAATACAACTTAAAATCTTACCAAAATTTCCATGTGTTGACCACATTCATATTACCCATTGATCATTTAATTTCAAAAGTTGATATGACACTGTAATGCCATAGCCAAAAGGATTTTTTTCAATAAACATTCTGTGTGTTGGGAGGGGGGGAGTATTATGGAAAATTAGGACCTATAATAAAAAGCACAAAACAAAGGTGATTTTTCTCATCTTCCTGCCACTTTAATAAGTTATTTTTCATTTTGTGCTGAATGTGTATATATTTTTACTGTGCCGCTATGGCAACAATGAAAAGCCAAGCATCCCCTGAGTTAATGGAGCAGCAAAATAAAACATATTAAAATAAATCGTTCTCAGAGCCAGATTTCCTTCTGGGGTAACTTATCTTTTCCAGCTCAGAAGTCTCCAGTTCCCAATCGGCCTATTTCTTTCTTTTGTTGTTCAATTCTCTGCAACATTGTTTCTTCGCTTTTCTGTTAAGCTCCTCTCAATTTTGGTACTGGGAGGATTTTTTTTTTTTACATGCCTCTTTGGCTTCTTCTTCTCATGACTTCCTTTTAGAAAGCATGAAATAATTGTCCCTCAGAAGATGAATGGAAAGACACTGTGGCGCATTTACACAGTTTTTGGCTATTGAGCCAAAAAAGTGAATGAAATCCTGTCATTTGCAACATGAATGAATCTGGAGGTTATTAGGTGAAATAAGCCAGGCACAAAAAGACAAGAACTGCATGATTTCACTCACATGTGGAAGGTACAAGACTGTATCTCAGAAGTTGAGACTAGAACAGCACTTGCCAGAGTCTGGGAAGAAGAGTGATCGATCCACAAGTACACGTTCTACTTAGGACAAATAAGAACTGGTATTTTGTGGCAACCTTGGCCCAATATGGTTTTAGATAATGCATTATACATTTTAAAGTATCTGGAAAAAAAGGATTTTGAGTATTATCATAACAAAATAATAATTCATGTTTAGGAGATAAATCTGCCAAGTATTCTGATTTGATGAAACAATGAATACATTGTAAAATGGCACCTGAACTCCATAAGTTTGTGGAATTTAAATTAAAAAAAACTTAACATTTCCAAAAAATGTAAAAAAATATAATTATCAACAAGGAACCATCCTTTACTTGAACCCTAGTATTAACAAACATTAAAAAAACAAATTTGGGGCTCCGAAGGTGGCTCAGTGGTAGAGCGCTTGCCTTGAATGCCTGAGGCCCTGGGTTCAATTCCTCAGCACCACATAAGCAAAAAGAAAAAAGCCGGAAGTGGCTCAATGGCTCAAGTAGTAGAGCACTAGCCTTGAGCTGAAGAGCTGAGGGACAGTGCCTAGGCCCAGAGTTCAGGCCCCAGGACTGGACCTAAAAAAAAAAAAAACAAATTTGTAGAAAATACATTCATTTGACCAATACTTGAGGAATATTTAAAATTCTAACAGTTTAATCATTAACTTTTTTCTATAAGAATTAGGGAAAAACTAATTGATTTAGAAAGAAAATAGCTCAGAATTCAACTATTATTTGAATCATTTTAGTGGTAAAATCTTTCCTCTCACTGACATCCATATCCTGAACCACCAACAAAGTATCTAAGAAAAACATGTGTGTTTTTTTTCTAATTTGAGAAATGTTACTTATCATCATAGAAGACAAAAGTAGACAAGGAAAGTATATTGGTCTGTTTACTATTTCATTCAAATAATAAAATTTATCAAATACTTACACAGGCAAGGTTTTCAAAGTATATGAAATATGAGCATTGTTATCATAAGATGTGGAGAGAAAATTAGAAGTGCTTGGGCTTCACATTATGGGTCCTGGGAAAATTTTTGAGCAAGAAAAGAACATAGTTTCAGCTTTACTCTGATAACAATATAATAAAGGAAGAATTGGGAGAGAATAAATATGAAGAATATGATAGTAGCTAAGAGGATTTATTTTCCTCAATATTAACACAGTTTTTGTAATTTTACAGATCCACTGAACAAGAATCAAGCCCTTTGTGACACTTCTGTCAACATCTACTTCAGTCTGTCTACATAGCAAAGAACTCCTCCAAGATGGGGAAAAACCAGTTGTTTAAGGATACAGGTGGATCTGATGCAACAATGAGAAGTACAAGTTGTCATGTCCAAAACGAGCTTTACAACGTCGGTGGGGGGGGGGAAGGGGGGGAAGGAGAAGGATTGGGATGGGGGGGGGGGGGGAGGCTGGGAAGGGATGGGAAGGGTAAACAAAAGGAGGAGGCTGCAATGTTTGGTAAGAAATGTACGCATTATCCTGCCCATGTAATTATAACCCCTCTGTTCAGTAAGTTCACAAATTTAAAAAAAAAAATGTTTAACAAAAAAAAAAAAAAGAATCTTAGGCCACCCAATAAGAACCTGATTTTAAAAAAAGAAATGCTAGTTTTGTTTAAGACCATATAACCCATACTGTGAGATTAAACTCCAGGTTTATCAACTCCATATCAAATGATCTTCCCAATCTATCCAACTGACCACAAACCAGGCTACACTAACACCACCAGCAGGACTATGTTTATTGCAGCATTATTTACCATAGCCAAGAGATGAAATCAACCCAGAGTGTATGAATGGGTCAAGAGAATGTGGCATATTTACACAATGGAATTCTATGCTTCATAAGAAAGAATAACATTGCCCTATTCATAAGGAAATGGAAAGACATGGGGAAAAATTACACTAAGTGAAACAAGCCAGACCCGAAGAAACATAGGCTGGATGGTTTCCCTCATTTGTAATAATTAAAATGTGCTTATAAATCTACAAGTAAACCCAATGGATAGTAAAAGACAAATAATTACTCATGGACAACACTCTAAACATTCATGCAATGAGAATAAAGGAGGACATTCTTAGGAGAGGATCACAAGGGCTCAGTAGCTATGGGCATATAATCATATAAAATGATGCTTATCAAAATGAACTCCAAGAAATGAAAACAAGAAGTTTTTTACTGTAGTGTTTCTTGTTTTTTTGTTTTTGTTTTTTGCTTTCGTTTTTGTCTTTCCCTCTTTCTTGGTTTATTCCATTCTGTCGCTGTTTTTGACTTCTGTACCTTTTGTCTTGTATAAAAGTTCATCTAATTTGGAAAGGGGAAGGGAAAGCACAGAAATGGTGGAACAAAGAATAAACCAATTCAGCAGTAAACCTCACTAGACATTATGTTGGAAATGAACTATACAACTTGGAAACCAGGACGGGAAAAACTGGGAGAGAATGAGAGATGGAGTGACACCGTTCAAAAGGAAATGTACTCACTACCTGACTTACATAACTGTAACCTCTCTGTGCATCACCTTTACAATAAAATTAAAGACAAAAAAAAAAGATTTAGCTGCCCAGTATTTTATGTCCCATTGAATCAAGTATATTGCAAGGCTAACAGTTGATGCTTATAAGTTTTAAATATCTAAATAATTATGATAAGACTTTTTAAGATAAGTATGGTTTGGGTTTTTGTTTTTGTTTTTGTTGGTTGTGGGGCTTGAACTCTTGAGTTCTTCAGCTCAAGGTTAGCGCTCTACCACTTGAGCGACAGCACCACTTCCTTCTGGTTTTCTGGTGGTTTATTGGAGAAAAGAGTTTCATGGACTTTCCTGCCCAGACTGGCTTTGAACAGCGATCCTCAGATCTCAGCCTCCTGAGTAGCTAGTTTTGTTTTGTGTGTGTGTGTATTAGGGGTCACATCCTAAAAAATTCATTTTGTCTGAATATTCAAAAGACTTTCTAATAAAAGAAAATTATATCCCTTTGAACATAGAAACAAACCCTAATGAACCAATTCAAATATAATTACCCTATTAAAACATTAACTTATTACCATAATATTTAAACAAAAGGCTTATGAAAAGTTAAGGAAATGCGTATATATTATATTAGTCATTTGTTTCTTCCTATAAAAAATATCTGAAATACTATAAAAAGACAAAGTTTATTTTGACTCAGTTTTAGGGGTTCTAGCCCATGATCTGGGCTTTGGTGAGTCACTCCATCACAGCCATACTCTACGCTGGAGCCACACAAGCAGTGAGTGAGAGAAAAAGATATAGTTCCTAATCACCTTTGAGAATAAAACCCCAATAACCCAAAGACCTCCCAGTAATTCCCCATATCAAGTTTTCCACTATTCCCCAGTGGTGTCAAGCCAGGTACCATGCCTCTACTGCATGAGCCTTGGACAAACCTTCAGCATTCCAAATCATAACATCCACTTTATGAATACCTAAATTATTTAAGAAATCATAAAGAACAGAAAAAACTATTCTTGCTTCATATGGAAAATTTTTATTTATATATAAAATGATGCTTATGGAAATGAACTCCAAGAAATGAAAACAAGAGGTTTTTTATTGTACTGTTTGTGGTGCTTTACTTTACTTCTTTCCTGTTTTCCTTGATTTATTCCATTCTGTTGCTGTTTTTGACTTCAAGAAGATTCACCAGTAATTTAGACTAATTTATTGTGATTTCTAGCTAAACAGAACAAATTAAGCCTTGTTAATTGGGAAGATGTATCTCTTTGTTCTCCAAATTCCACTAAAATAAAAGTAGGAGGAACAGATACAAACAGATATTTTTTTTAAATCTTAATTAGCTGAAAAAGACATGGCTACAATTTTGTAATACAAAGGAAGTGTGAAAGGATGAGTGGTAATAAATTTCCCCAAGAAGAGAAAGCTGAAGTCCTGCTGGTTGGTGGTGGTTATTAAAAGCAGGCAAAGTCCATCATGGTTCAGAACACAGAACCACCAGATAACTGTACTGTAACTCTCCTAATGGATGTAGGTTGGAGCTGACAATAAAAGGACTGATTAAAAAAATCAACCACTGGTTACAAATCAGCTACACAGCTGAATCTTCTTCCTAAACCCATAATGGCAAAACCAGCTCCTTCTCTAACTAGAAGAAAATAGCAGATTCGGGGCTGGGAAGGTGGCTCAGTGATAGAGTGCTTGCCTTCTTGCATGAGGCCCTGGGTTCGATTCCTCAGTACCACATAAGCAGAAAAAGCCAGTAGTGGTGCTATGGCTCAAGTGGTAGAGTGCTAGCCTTGAGCTGAAGAGCTGTGGGACAGCGCCCACCCATGCCCAGAGTTCAGGCCCACAACAAGAGAGAAAGAAAGAAAGAAAGAAAGAAAGAAAGAAAGAAAGAAAGAAAGAAAGAAAAGGAAAGAAAGAAAGGAAGAAAGAAAGAAAGAAAGAAAGAAAGGAAGGAAGGAAGGAAGGAAGGAAATAACAGATTCAATCTTAGGAGAGTGAGGCTTAAATAGGCTCTTGACTCAGTTTCAGATGAGGTTAGGCATAGAGTCCCCATCAGAAACAGTGACTCTGACATTGTCTACACACTGCCTTGACCCCAGAGGGTTGGTAGTAAGGAACATAGATTAGAGACAGAAGAAAGTACTTTGGGGATAAATCAGCTAATCCAAGACCAAGGGCCCATTATTCTTTAATAATTAAGTGTCCATTTCATCCATAGTAAATCCCAAAAGATATACACAATGATTCCAATTGTTTTTTCCTCATATATCATTTATTAAATTTGTAAACATGATGAGCAGTCAATTACCATTAAATGCCTTCAATGAGACCTTCTCTGACTCTGCTTTTAAGAATGTACTGCCATGCTGGGCAATGGTGCTGATGGCTGTAATCCTGGCTACTCAGAGGTTGAGATCTGAGGAATGCAGTTTGAAGCCAGCCCAGGCACATAAGACTTGAGATTCTTATCTCTAACCACCAAAAAGCTGGAAGTGGGGCTGAGGCTCAAATGATAGAGCACTAGCCTTGAGTAAAAAAGTTTATGAATAGGGCCCAGCCCCTGAGTTCAAGCCCCAGGACCAGCGTGCACACACACACACACACACACACACACACACACACACACACACAAAGAATACCGCCCACCTCTTGGTGCTTGAGGTCCCCTGTCTGCCTTCACTCACAGAAAGTATGATCCCCAAGGACAAGACTAGGTGCCTATTGCCATCCCATAAATATTGTAAATATCATAAGAATATTATAGGATTTTCATAGGTATTCAATAAATGTTGTTGACTAAATGTATTTTTTGAAATTAAAAACATGATCACAAATATAAAAACTTAAAAGAGGGCTGGGAAGGTGGCTCAGTGGTAGAACGCTTGCTTTGCATGCATGAGGCCTTGAGTTCAATTCCTCAGCACCACATAAGCAAAAAGAAAAAAGCTGGAAGTGGCGCTGTGGCTCAAGTGGTAGAGCGCTAGCCTTGAGCTGAAGAGCTGAGGGACAGCGTGCAGGACCAGAGTTCAGGCCCCGTGATGGGAACCAAAAAAAACAAAAAATTTAAAAGATGATTAGAAGTTAAAATTGAGAAAATCACTCAGAAAATACAGTAAAAGTTCATAAGAAGAAAATGAAATAATAAATTATAGTCTTCTATAATGAAAGAATGCTTCCCCTAATGAGAGTAATGAACTTCAAAATTAAGTAGCCCTAAGAGGGTCTACAAAAATAATTGAGAAAGACTCAAGTTATACTGTATCATGATGAATATCAACAAGAAAGTCAGATTATAAAAAACAAATATCCCAAAACTTCAGAGAGAGAAAAAAATTACACACAAAATTAAGGAGCCCAAAAATCACTGGACTTCTCAGCAGCAACACTGGAAATATAAAACAATGGAAACTTAGAATTTTAAGCAGAAAAAAATATACTTACTATCCAATATGTAGTTGATTCATAATTCCATTCCTGGGAATTTATCAAAAAATGCATACCAAGATACCATAAAGCCACTAGCACAATCATGTTCATGGTAGCACTACTCACTAATCCAAGGGATAGAATCAATCCAGGTGTCCTTCAATGGATGAATGGATCAAAAAATGTGGCATATACAGACAATGGAATTTTGCTCATCCATTAGAAAGAATGATATTGAATCATCTTTAAAGAAATGGAAAGACCATTATGTTAAATGAAGTCAAGCACAGAGAGACAAAGGTTGCATGTTTTCCCTCAAATATGAAAGTTAGAATTAGCTTATAAACTTTGTTGTAAATACATTGGGTGACATGCGAGAGTAAACAAACGAATTAACTGAAACATGGTAGATTCAAGAGCAAGCTCAAATCATGTAATTCCTTAGAAAGGAAAAACCTAAATTCAACAAGATGAACACCAGGAGTGGGTATTTGAAAGGGGAGAAGGTTGTAGTTAAATAAAGCAGTGAAGAGGGGAATAATGCAGCCAAGAATTCAATGTATTTCCTACAAAATTAAGAAAAGTAAGGAAAGAGATGGGTTGGGAGGAATGGGTGAGAATGTTGAAGAGGGTGGCTTTAATCAAGATGAATTATAGTCATAAACTGCTTTGTTAAATGGAAAATCCTTTGTACTACTACTTAAAGATATTTTTAAAAAAAACACTAATCTCATGTGATAATATAATAATACATAGTTTCAAACATTCAAATCCCTCCCAATAGTATTTATCTTAATGCTTTTCTTAGACAATGATGGATGAATCCATACCACCAACTGAGGTTAACTTTACAAAACAGTGCTCAAGAAATTGAGTAGTCCTGCTAGGAATGAAGGAGAAAAATGAAGGGAATTCCCAGAAAAGACACAATGGAGCAGGCTTAGAATGACACCAAGTTAAGATTCAGATAGTTTCCAGGGAGAATTCTTGTTTTAAAAAAAATGAGATAAAATAAAAATTGATTATACTGAGGTGTATAGTGCTTGTGCAAAGATGACTGATTTAGTAATAGGTACAGAGAAAGCCACAGTATGGTCATTTTATTTTGAAATATGGATGCAAAACTGGAAGCGTTTGGAAGTTCAGCTGACAGACCTGGAAGTTGTGGTCTAAGGGAAGTAAAACATCAGATTTGAGAGGGGTCAATCATTTGGGAGTATTGTTTTCATTACAAGTTTTGTAGTGCTGTCTGACTTGCTAAATGTGCATGCTTGCCAGTTTAACAGTCAGAAAAACTTACTGGAAGCATTATTTCCAGTAGTAACACTGCAAACAATGCTAGGATTTGCTCTTCTGCAACTGGAATTCTAATCAATACATCACCCAGACCTCAGCCCCTAAACTCAGGGCTGACTTACAAATACCAAGGGTTGAGGAAAAGGAAAATTAAAGCTCATTAATTTGTCAAACAAATGAAGGGAGCAATGGGTCAGGTCTCAAAGGTAGTTGTCCTCCCCCTAACGGGAAATGTCTAACTTCTAAATTCAGGAACTCAGTTCCTGGCTACTTTTTGCTAGAAGACAGGCCTCCAGGCCAGATGGCAGTCTTGCTTCTTCCTAACTCCCAGTTTCTTTACTTATCTCTCAATAAACTGTCTTATTTGGAAGAAAGAAATGTTTTCCTGTGGTCAGCTAAGCGATGAGATTACCTGGACTGGCTTAAAGAATGTTAATTTCAAGTTTCCAAATACTTAGTGGGGGGATAAGAGAGAAGTGGGAAAAGGGTAAGTAAACAGATAAGTCTGAGCAACACTGCAAACTGGTAATACCTAAATTTTTAGGTAGACCCCATTACAAGCATGCACATATGTTTCTACAAGTAAACAATGGCCTGCTTTTTGTGGATATATTCACCAGTATTAACAAACAGTATATGATCCACTGACTCTGTAGTTTGAGAACACTGAGGACTTTTATGGGTTCCATTCTAAAGTGATATATAAAGGGAAATAGTGACATTGACAAAGACATGGAAACTGGGAGAAAGAACAAGACAGTAGTTTTGAGTAAGCATGCTAGTCCATCTGTTTGCAGATGGAATACAAAACAAGATAGATCCACCCAAAAGAAGAAGCAGGCTCAGGAAGTAAGGATAAAAATTTGATGATTATCAAAACAACATTGAGACACCACCTAACTCCAGTTAGAATGGCTAAAATCAAGAACTCTAACAACAACAGATGCTAGAGGGGATGTGGACAGAAGGGAACCTTACTGCATTGTTGGTGGGAGTGTAAACTTGTTCAACCACTTTGGAAAGTAGGATGGAGGTTCCTCAAAAGACTCCACATAGAGCTCCCCTATGACCCAGCAATCCCACTTTTGGGCATTTACCCAAATGTTTACAAACAAGACCACACTAACGCTACCAGCCGACTATGTTTATTGCAGCATTATTTACTATAGGTAAGATATGGAACCAACCCAGATGCCCCTCGGTAGATGAATGGATCAAGAAAATGTGGTATATATACACAATGGAATTCTATGCCTCCATCAGAAAGAATGACATTGCCCCATTTGTTAGGAAATGGAAAAACTTGGAAAAAATTATATTAAGTGAAGTAAGCCAAGCCCAAAGAAACATAGGTCCCATGGTTTCCCTTATTTGCAATATCTAGTATATGTCTGAGTCAAGCAGAGAAGGTCAGATACAGTGATGTTAGGTGAAATGAACCCTAAGATATGTATTCAAATGTTTTTTTTCTTTCATGTGATTGTTTCTAACACATTTATAAGATTATTTCTTAGTTGCTTTGTATGTCCCTCCCCCACGGTATAACCCCTGCTTTCACTGTATTTGATGTTGGTATAATTTGTGGAGGGGAAGGGGAAAAACAAATTGTTTAAATAGGGATACACGTGGACCCATTGCAACAATGTGATGTACAAGTCGTTTTCATGCGGAGGGGGGGAGGGGGGATGGGAGGCTTGGGTGGGGGGGCAGGGGAGGATGGGAAGGGGAAACAAAGGAGGAGGCTACAATGCTTGATAAGAAATGTACTCATTACCTTGCCCATGTAATTGTAACTCTTCTGTACGGTATTTTCACAATTAAAAAAAAAGAATTTGATGATTAATTGTGACAGAAAAATGAGATGTCAAAAGAGTGTGCAAGGCTGGGCACAGGTGGCTCATGCCTGTAAGCCTAGCTACTCAGGAGGCTGAGATCTGAGGATTGTGGTTCAAAGCCAGTCTGGGCAGGAAAGTCCATGAGACACTTTCCTCCAACTAACCATCAGGAAACCAGAAGTGGCGCTGTGGCTCAAGTGCTAGAGTGCTCCCCTTAAGCTAAAGAGCTGAGGGACAGCGCCCAGGCCCAGAGTTCAAGCCCCATGACTGACAGGGGGAAAAAAAAAAAGAGTGTGCATCTGTTTTATTTGAATAACACCAACAGATGTGCTGAGAGATCAGGGAGGCAAATATTGCTATGTTTTAATAATTTTTGAGAAATCCAGCATGTATGTGGACCTGTAGGGTAGAGGTCACAAATAAGAACTAGATCTACTTGGAAGTGTTCAGTGTAAAAGAAGTCATTGAACTCATGAGCAATGAGAGATATCAATTACACAGAGTAGGTATAGTTAGAAGAAATGTGGGACTAAGACAGAATTTTAAGGAGTACAAACATTAAAAAAAAGTGAGAAAGATAGGACTGGTGGTAGAGTGCCTGCCCTCTGCATGAGGTCCTGAGTTCTATCCTCAGAACCACCAAAAAACAAAACCCAAATGAAACAATAGAAAGACATTTAAATTTCAACTTCAGATAAACAACAAACAATAAATGGGAATGAATAAGATGAATGAATTAAGCAATGAGAGCAGACAAAAATAAATAGTACCTAAAGAGTACTTGAAGAGTATGATTGGTCTGATAGCAACAAGAGCCAGAAAAATTCAGAAAAAGAGAGTAGTCTGGGTTCACTAACATAAAAAATAAAAAGGTCACAGAGCATCACTATGCTTTACCACCAATAGCAATAATATTTATCATTGCTTAGTGCCAATTATATGTCCATAACCATGCTGAAACAATTGCTAGGCATTATCCAATTTCATGCTCAAAGCCATCTTATTATGCCTTCTATGCCAGATGCTCAAAGTGATACTTAAAGTCAGAAACTTGCCCAAAGTCACATTTCACAAGTGGTGGAGCTAAGATTAGAACTAGGGTTTATCTGATTCAGAAGTCATATCTCTGAGGCCAAGAATTAAGGCGGTATTGAGATTCCACCTCACCCCAGTTAGAATGGCAAAAATCAAGAACTCTAACAACAGCAGATGCTGGAGGGGATGTGGACAGAAGGGAACCTTACTGCATTGCTGGTGGGAGTGTAAACTTGTTCAACCACTTTGGAAAGCAGTATGGAGGTTCCTCAAAAGACTACACATAGAGCTCCCCTATGACCCAGCAATCCCAATTTTGGGCATTTACTCAAATGATCACAAACAAGGCCATACTAAAGCTACCAGCATAACTATGTTTATTGCAGCATTATTTGCCATAGCTAAAATATGGAGCCAACCCAGATGACCCTCAGTGGATGAATGGATAAAAAAAATGTGAGATTGTGTGTGTGTGTGTGTGTGTGTGTGTGCACGCGCGCACGCGCACACGCGCGCATAATGGAATTCTATGC
The DNA here is from genome assembly GCF_000151885.1 of Dipodomys ordii. Classification (NCBI taxonomy): domain Eukaryota; kingdom Metazoa; phylum Chordata; class Mammalia; order Rodentia; family Heteromyidae; genus Dipodomys; species Dipodomys ordii. The sequence goes on along the minus strand of NW_012267220.1, from coordinate 26,366,812 downwards.
CTCCATTAGAAAGAATGACCCCATCCCATTTGTTAGGAAATGAACAGACTTGGAAAAAATTATATTAAGTGAAGTAAGCCAGGCCCAAAGAAACATAGGACCCATCATTTCCCTTATTTGCAATAACTAGGATAATCTTACCAGACAATCAGAAAAGGTCAAAAGCTATGTGCATATGACCATATAAAATGATTCTAAGCAAAATGAACTCCAAGATAGGGACACAAGTGGTTTTATCTTTGTTGCTGTTGTTTTTAATATATTTGTGGGGGGGTTGTTTCTTTTGTATGTTCTTCCCCCATGGTATAACCCCTGTTTTCACTGTATTTGATTCTGGTGCCCTGCATCTTGTATATACATTTTTTCTAATTTGGGAAGCAGAAAAGAAATAACAAAATGCTGAAACAAGGATGCATGGTGACCTATTGTAACAATGAGATACTATATTGTAACAATGAGATACTATATTGAAAAAGATCTTTACAACTTGGGGAGGAGGGGAGACAAAGTGGGGAGGGGAGAGGAGGGAAGGGATACTAGGGGAAAAACAAAGGAGGGGGTAACAATGATAGGAAATGTACTCATTACCTTGCTCATGTAACTGTAACCCTTCTGTACAGTATCTTTACAATAAAAAAAATATGTTAAAAAAAAGAGTTAAGGCAGAACTCAAGGATACATACTACACCTTGATGAAGCCAGGCTACAAACAAAAAGATTTAATGTGTCTTTGGTTCCAGATCTTATATTATAGTTTTCATATAATAGTTGCCCCTCTACTAGGCCCTCATCACACAGCACAAAATTACAATATTTTTTTCTGCTGAAAGGACTTTATAATATAACTGAGAAGATCAAATAGTCTTGAAAATGCAATGAGTTATATAAGGTAGCACACAATGAAGGGTCAAATGGCAGATAGAGATTAGAAGTACCATTGGGAGGGAAGAGGGAAGAGAGATTAAATCAAGCTGGGAAGATATGGAAAGATTTCAGAGGATAATCTTGAGTTAGCCCTTGAAAAATGGCTCCAATTTTAACAGGAAGGCAAAAGAGAGAGGAGGATATGAAAACAATCAACCAATATGAAATGAGGACCAAAATGTTAGTGAGAGCAAGACAGGAAATGAGCAGGTCATTGCCATCTGATCTGGATGGGGGCAGTTTTTCTCGTCGTGGAAACATCCACAGCCAAGCTAGGGGCCATGTTCTTCTCAAGCTCCATTACAGATTCCTCAGTTGGTGATGCTTTCATTTTCTCCAGAGTTAATAAATAGCTTTTTTTTTAATCATGAGATACAGCTCCATCCTGCCATTAACCAAACTCCTGGGCAGGTTGTTTCAGGATGTTGATTTCTCATATTTCATAAGACTCAGTGGCAGATTGAAGGAAGAGATTTAAAACCATTAAAGCTTTTACATTAAACCTTTAACATTTGTTGCCCAAACTTTGTGGAAGAAGGAAACATATATCACATAAACTTATTGTGTATTATATGTGTGTTATAAGCCAGATGATATCATTACATTTTCACAGAGTTGAAACAAACTAAAATAAGAATAATTTTTAAATAACTGCTTTATTGTCCAAATCTCCCAGTTCAATAAATGAGCAGAGGAAATTGTCTTAGAAATGAAAATCTCTTAAGAAGTGGGCATTACACATAATCCCCGGCTGTAATAAGTTGTAAGAGCAATAACTACTCAGTTTATTTAAGAAATAATTAAATGAGATGATGGTTTCTTTAGTTCAGCTTTTGTTATTCCAATTTAGTAAAAGTGAAACAGGGGAAAATATTGGCCTGTGCCTGCAAGTGCAGGATTTAGGAACAAGCATGAAATGACTAAACCTGCTATTTACAAGGTAGTAATGCTCTCAGTCATTATCTAAATGCCTTTCTTGGCATTAGTAATAGAAGTAAATAACAAATAATAGGAGAAGCATCCATGTTTATAAATGTTTAAGCCTGTGTCAACCTTTGAATGTACATCTTTGGGTTTACAAAGTAGATGTAATTTTTTACTGGAAATTTCAGTTGGAGGATTAGATTTACCACTACATGTTACATGTTATATAACCAGCCAAACTCCATTTGGGACCAATGTCCACTGTTAATTGTTAGGTGTAAGATTTTCTGTGGTTAATTATGATGAGCAAATACTTGTTCCTGAAAATTAATGTGCTGGATATTAATTCATCTGAAAACATCTACTTTGTGAAGTAGAAACTATTCTAAATAGAAGATGTAGTGGGATATCCCTGTAATCTCAGCTACTTAGGAAGTAGAAGTAGAAGGATAATAATCCAAGGCCAGCCTGGATAAAATTAGTGAGACCTTCTAAAGAAACATAGGTCCCATAGTTTCCCTTATTTGCAATAGCTAGTATGTGTCTGAGTCAAGCAGCAAAGGTCAGATAAGATGATATTAAGCAAAATGAACCCCAAGATAAGGACACAAGTGGTTTTTTCTTTCTTGCTATTGCTTCTTAACGTATTTATAAGATACCACGTGGTTTTTTTGTTGCTTTGTATGTCTCTCTCCCCCACAGTATAACCCCTGTTTTCACTGTATTTGGTGTTGGTATAATTTGTGGAGAGGAAGGGAAAAAACTAATTGTTTAAACAGGAATACAGGTGGAACCATTGCAACAATGAGATGTACAAGACACTATGTCAAAAAACGAACTTTACAATTTAGGCGGGGGTGGGTTGGTGGGGGGGTGGGGGTGGGGGAAGTATAGTTTTGAAGATGGGAGGGAAGGGATGGTAGGGGAAAAACAAAGGAGGAGACAACAATGCTTGATAAGAAATGTACTCATTACCTTGCTCATGTAACTCCTCTGTACAGTATTCTCACAATAAAAAGCTTATTTAAAAAAATTAGTGAGGCCTTATGTTAAAACCAAGCTGGATATGGTGGTACACACATTTGGTCCAATCTACTTGGGAGGCAGAGATAGGAGGATCACCATCGGAAGTTAGTTGTGGCAAAGATAGTGCTGGGTTCTTATTTGAAAAACAAGCAAAGCAAAAGGACTGGAAGCATAGTTCAAGTGGATCCAGATTTGAATCCACCTTTCAGCTACGGCATCGCTAGATGATGTAATCTTATGGTACCAATGTTATTCATGTTGTTTGTCATTGAGCAAAAGGACATTTGCAATACATGACTCAGTAGCTTTAACTAAGAAAATAGTCTTGAAGAAATAATTTCCATGTTGCTAGATTTTAAGTCACCTCGTAAATTTTTTAACCTTATAGTTAATGAAAGACTGGATACTGTTCAGTCACAATAGGAACAGGTAAATGAAGTCTGTTCTCAGCATATCTATTCTATCCTGTAGTGCAGGCCCCAGCCACTCCAATATGCCAACAAGAGGAAATACAGATTGGATACAAAGAAAGTAAAAACAGTCTTGATTCTTAGTCAATATAATCATGGACTTAGTAAATTCTAAGGAATTAACTAAAATCTATTGTTTTAAGTGACCTTAGCACAATGTGAAAATATAAGACCAATATATATCATTGTCATTCTATAAATAGCAATGAATAATTTAATGAAATTTAAATTTAAATATGTCACTTGCACCAAAAACCACATCAAATACCTAAGGATAAATGTAGATTCAGTGTCCTAGGCCTAGCCCAACCGACACTGGATGTGCCAGTCTGACCACTTTGCACTCTCTTACAGGCTCAAATAGACAATGCTTCAGAATTACCCACAGCATACATGTCCATGCGAAGAATGTCAGATATGGATCAGCTAATAGGAAAAGTTTGGGGGAAGCTACTGCACTCCTCATGTTGGCAAGCCTGAACATGGGAAGCACTTACAGAAACTCAGTTTAGACTCCTAAAAGGAAAAGCTGGACAGGGCTTCAGCAGAAGTAGTGTGACCCTCCCCCCACCCCATTTCACAGACGCTGAACAGAACTAAGCAAGAAAAAGTTAGTCCAATGGCTCTGAGAGAATGCTAGAGAATCACTGGCTCTCTGGCAGGGGTAGCAAGCTCCTTGATGACTCTGCCAATCAACAGTATATGACCACTATTTCTAGTGGAGTCTCTGCCACATATACTTACACACAATGTATGGAGAGAACACAATCCCAATGAAAGGCAGCAGAGATATTTGAATGGAACTCGCCAATCAACTCTAAAAATTTGTAGTTAGTGGCAGATGTTAGGATGTACTGAGCCTCAGATGCTTTTTTAAAAGGAAAGGAAATAAACCTTTAGCTGCATGCAAGTAGCACTCAGATCCCCTCCTCATTGGGAATTGCCTCAGGCGAGTTGCTTCTCCAAAACCATGCTCCCAAGGACTGCACATCTCACCAACAAGCAGCTTAAAGGTCATTCCAGCCTCTGAATCACCTGCAGCACTGGCAGAGGCACTACTGAAACCATTCCAAAATTACCTCTTTCTCCGACAAATCCTGCTTTGTTTCCTCTTCTTTACAAAAAAGTGTTGATTCCCAAAACGTTCTTTAATGACTGTCTGCGGTGTAATACCTGTTTTAAACATCCACATTCTGGGGAGCCCCACTTCTGATATAGTCAAGGTACAAACGTCTCAGGAACTCAGGGTCAGATTCATTATAAACAATGACTGCCTAACAATTAAAATATTCCAGAAATGGAAGGCTCTGCCTTGAATGCAGCCAAAGCTTTCACATGGAAAGATCTGAAAATGATTGCTAGAGCAATTGTAAAGTTTTCCACTTGAGAAAAGATTAGCCCATACCCCTAAAAAAATCCTCCTTCAATTAAAAAAGTCTCCAGTTCATTATATCACAAGTCATATATTTTTTGTGGGGGAGGGGTTGGCTCTTGATAAATCACATATTAACTTGAGGCCATTTTCCTTTTGGAAAAATAAGAGTGTTCAGATGAACACCAAAATCCCCTGTAGTCCTCTGATTTTATAACTTATAAAGGTTTCCTAAGATCAAATATGTAAAGCATAGTGACTAATAGGCAGGAAGTAAATAGTTTATATTTCCATCAAATAAGCATTCAAGAAGTGTATTGCATTTATAGTCATCATCAAGTCTAGCATCACCTTTATCATCATATCTTTTATTTGGAAGCTATTGTAGCACTGAATATATAAGATCTTTGATCTAAATAATGAAATGGGGACACAGAAGGATGCTTTGACTTATTCCAGAATGATCTCTCTCTTTGCAAAATGATTCAAGGCGCCCATAGCATCCAAGGAGCGAAAGACATAATTACTTCACTGAAACTGGAAAGATCAAGTGAGATTCACAAACACAATGACAAAACCATGAGCTGGATGATGGCAGCAAATGAGATACAAAATATTGCAAAAGAAGAAAAAAAAGAGAAAAGAAAAAGAATATAGAGAAGATAGAATTAAGAAATTTCCCCTGAATTAGAGGTAGAAGATAAAGAAAGGAAAACAATAAAGTAAAAGATAAGAGACACAAAGAACAATCCTCCAGTTTCACAAGCATTTCACATTACTCACAAAGGAATAATGATCACTCTGGCCAAGGACTCAGTTTCTTAAAATGGAATGCCAGAAGACCCAGAAATAACATTTCTAGAATTTCTATGAATACTGTGGAAACCAAAAAGTTCTGTACAAGTTTTAGTGCTCATTACCATGCAAATGAAGCAAAAAGTTGTTCTGAGACATGAAAGAATTCAAAAAAAAACCCCATAGTAAGTATCATTCCAAATAAGTTCCTTGAAAATGTTTTCCTCAACAACTGAGGAAGAAAAGTAAACATTTGCGACTGAGAATATTAAAATAGCATTTTGAATCAATCCAGACTCTTGCAATCCAAAATGGTATCTGGTTGCCAGTCTCCAAATCTGCTTCTCCCAACCAACTATTAAATACAAAGGTACACACAGGGAAAGAATGCAAGCTTCCCAAGACTTTGAAATCCAACAGATGATTGGAAGTCCACATGAAGAAAAAAAAGGAGTCAATTATAAGATAGTAGAAATAGCCTGGCACTGATGGTGCACTCCTATAATTCTAGATACTCAAAGGATTGAGATCTGGAGGATCGTAATTTGAAGCCAGCCAATGCAGAAAAGTGTGAAATTTCATCTCCAAAATAACCAGCAAGGTGCAACTAGAAGTGTGTCTCAAGTATTAAAGTGCCAGCTATATAAGCAAACTGAACAAGTTTGGGACCCCACATTCAAACCCCAGTGCCAGAAGCAAAAAAAAAAAAAACAAAGATAGTAAAATGAAGGAGGAAGAAGAGGAAGAAGAGGAAGAAAGAGAAGATGAAGACAAAGAAG
>NW_012267220.1:26325333-26359687 GCF_000151885.1 Dipodomys ordii | reverse complement strand
AGGGATGTGAAGGGTAAACAAAAGGAGGAGGCTGCAATGCTTGGTAAGAAATGTACGCATTATCCTGCCCATGTAATTGTAACCCCTCTGTACAGTATCTTCACAAATAAAATAAAATAATTAAAAAAAATCTATTCCAGCCTGGACACAGGCTGTTGTATTGGACAGGAAGTGTACTGCATTTTCATTTAATTCCATATCATTTTTCTTTATCCATACAGAAGAAAGTCCTATGAAGTCAGGAGAACAAATGAACAGAAATATAGAGAAAGAGCTTTCTGAGATGTATCCTTTCCATTCAGAAGGCAGTAATGACACAGGAGGGGACTAACAACAATGTGCATTAGGTGCTCTGGCTTGTTTCTCTGTCCTTCCAAAATTCATACTGAAGTTTTTGTAATTTGTTTTGGGAGGAGTGCTGGAGTTTGAATCCATAGGCTTGTGTTTGCCAGGAAGGTATTTTACTGCTTAAGCTATGACCTCAACCCTTTAAGTTTCAGTTATTTTTTTCCAGAGTCTCATGTTTACACATGTATCATGATGGACCGTGATCTTCCTATTGACATTTTCTACATAGCTAGGATGATCTGTGTGTGCCACCCTGCACAGATTTTGTTGGTTGAGACAGGGGTCGCATGAACTTTTTGCCCACCCTGGAATTGAACCACCATCTCCCCTATCTCTAGTGAGCCAACACAGTGAGACACTGTGCCTGGCTGAACATCATTTTTAAAGGATTGTTTATTAGTGCATGTTAATTGTACAACATAAGGGTTTATGAGATTCAATCTTCACATTAGACCAACAGCTATTTAATATATTTCCCATCTAAGAGTATTATCCTCTCCTATTTGGCTACAAAAGAGGGAGCAAGAGAAGTGTACATTTAAATGTAGAAGATGCATGCCAGAAATGTAAAACAAGTTTCATCCAGGATATGATTAGAACTAGAAAAGAAGAGAGTAAAGGAAATGGAGAAGCCAGATGCTGGTGGCACACATCTGCAATCCTACTTAAGACTGAGATCTGAGGATCAAGATTTGAAGCTAACCAAAACAGGAGAGTCCTTGAGAGTCTTATCTCCAATTAACCACCAAAAAGACAGAAATGGAGCTATAGCACCAGGGGTAGAGTACTAACCTTGTGTGAAAAACGCTCAGGAACAGCACGCAGGCCCTGAGTTCAGGCTCAGGACAGACACCAAATTTTTAAAGGATTGAGGATGGGGGGAGGAGAAAAGAAAAGGTCAAAACATGGTCAAAATACTCTACATACATGTGTAAACAAGGAACAATGAAGGTCGTTGAGAGGGATTTGAGAAGGGAGAGAAGGAAGACAATGAGTACAGAAGGGATGAGTCTGAATCCCTCTTATGCAACTAACTGATGCTAATAAAAAATATGAAGTAAAAGAATAATAGGTAGATAGGGAGTGGATGAAAGAAAACTACTATTATCAAACATCACTTACATTCTTTGTAAGTGAACATAATGTGAAATAAATCAATTGTATTATTGTAATAGAATGTAAATAATTTTAATAATAACAGAATTGCTTTGAGTCCTGTTATTCTTGAGCTTGTACTCATGTTATTCCAATCTCTTCTTCCACCTGCAAATGCTGTTCAGTGCTTTTGTGTCTCTGTGTTCACTATCCTAATTTATAAGGATATTTGTAATTATTAGGACCCACCCTAATCTAATATGTATGACCTTGTCTTAACCAATTACATCTGCAAAGATCCTATTTCTAAATAAGCTCACAGTCTGGTGTTTGGTGTGGATACAATTGGTAGAGGATAGACATTCAGCCCAGCACATCATAATAAGGAAATACACCTGTTCAAGAGCCCCAAAGTATGATATATTAAAGCTGAAAAATCTAGCATTTTAGAATTTTCTCCTAATTTACTCTCAAGTAAAAGAGGAAATGAAACCTGCAACAATATTCAGTTTTTAAGGGGAACTGAGAATACTATTCAGTGGTAGAGCATTTGCCCTTAGCTCAATCTTCAGCCCCATAGATAAATAAATAATAAGTCATGAGAAGCACTGCAGAACTATAGAAGATACTGCTAAAATGCATTCTGATGTTGCTGAGGATGTAGGGGGGAGGACGGTGAAAAGAATCTTTATTCATTTTTGGTGGAAATGTAAATTAAATACCAAAGCTATGGAAATCAATCTGGACGTCCTCAAAAGAACTGAAAATAAAACTACCATATTATATTGCTAAACTATTCCTGAGTATATAGCCACTGGAATGTAAGTCTCTACACAAAAGAAATTCTTGCATGCCCATGATTGTAATTTTTTACTACTCACAATAGCCAAATAGAGCCCATAGAATTGGACAAGGTGTCCATCAACTGATGAATAGACTTTTTAAATCTATTTACACACCCAACACACACACACACACACATACACACAAGTATTATTCATCCAGAAAGAAGAATCAAATTAAGTCATTTGCTGGAAAATAGATGAGATTGAAAATCATTGTGTTAAGTCAAATAAGCCAGACTAAAGAAGACAAGCACCATAAATTCTTCTCCTTTGCAAAAGGGAAACAAAAAGGGATCTGTTTGAGGGTGGGCACCAGCAGGAGGGGAGTGGAGGAAGGGTGAATATGATACAAGTACTTAACAGTCATGTGTGAAAATGGAATAATGAAGCCCATTAAAATAGTTTTTCAAGGGTGTGGAGGGGGACTAGTAATTAGTAATTAAGGGGGTGAATTTGATCAAAGTACATTGTACGCATGTATCAAAATTTCAGAATGAAAGCCCTTTGAACAATTAATATATGCTAATAAAAAGAAAATTCATTTCAAAAAATGCATTTATATTTCTAAAGTATTCTGTAAAACAAAATGACTGCATAAAATGAGCTACACATTCAACTCAAGACACTAGAAAATAATAAAATGAAGTAGAAAGAATATTAGCAAAGACAAAAGAAGATACACAAGATATAGTATCTAATAAAATTGATAAAAATCTAATTGCAGTTCATCAAAAAATGCCGATGAAATATCCAAACTTCCAACCAGTATAACTGAGACAGAGATCAAGAAAGAAAGGAAGAACTAGACCAACCACACACACACACACACACACAGAACATATATTTTGTTTAGATAATCATGATATCTAAGTGATAAAGAAGAAAAACTATTTTGAATAACACATAATTGGCTACTTGGACAATTTTTTCATCATGTAAAAATCTTAATAATTAATAAATGAAGTGGTCAGTTTAGCTAGCTATAGTTCATGTGCATCTACCATACACATAAATACATCACTGGCTGTATCTATCAGTCAAGCAATGACAAATGTTGTAAATCTAAAGATTGAACACATGATAATCAAAAGGAGAGAAAGAAATGCAGTTTTAAATTTGGAGGCATAATTAAAAATGGCAAATAATAGACATATTTATGTATCACTGCTAATAAACTATAAATATTAATATATTATCACCTATAGGCAATTTTAGTGGTGATCATCTTATTAACAAGATTGATCAATGATATCAACACATTATTAGTCATTAATATTTTAATAATTGACCATTTGGAAAATCAAGTGAAGAGGTTTAGCTTCACACATTTCACCTAAATAAATTTAAGATAGACTGTAGATTTCAATGTTGGATAATATGAGGATAAAGAAGTCTCTCTAGGGTGTGATGCTGTGGCTCAAGTGGTAGAGCATTAGCCTTAAGCAAAGAGTTTAGGACATTACCCCGGCCCAGAGTTCAAGGCCCAGGACCAGCAAAAAAAATAAAAATAAAAAAGTTAAAAGAGAGCTCTCTATAAGCCAGATTCAGAGAAACAAAGAAACATAGGATGCATGGTTTCCCTCATTTGTAATAATTAGAATGTGCCATAAATCTACAAGTACACCTAATGAATAGCAAAAGACAAATAATTACACTTGGACATGATCAATTAAACAGCACTCTAAACATTCATACAGTCAGAACAAAGGAGGATATTCTTAGGAGAGGATCACAAGGGCTCAGTAGTTATGTGCATATGATCATATAAAATGATGGTTATTGAAATGAGCTCCAAGAAATAGAAAAAAGAGGATTTTTTGTACTGTTTGTGGTTCTTTTTCTTTCTTTTTCTTCTTTTCTTTTTCTGTCACTGTTTTTGATTTCTTTACCCTTTGTCGTGTGTGTGTGTGTGTGTGTGTGTGTGTGTGTGCGTGCGTGTGTGTGTGTGTGTGTGTGTGTATGATTTGGGGAGAAGAAGGGCAAGCAATGTTGGGATAAAGGATGAATCAATTCAGCATTGATACTCACTGGACACTATGTTGGAAATGAACTATTCAACTAGGGGAGGGGGATTCCATGGAAAAAACTGGGAAAAAATGAGGGAGAGGATGACACTGTTCAAAAATAAATATAATCATTACCTGATGAATGTAGCTTTAACCCCTCTGTACATCATCTTTACAATATTTTTTAAGTAGGGCTCTCTAAGCAGTAAAGCAAGCATAAGTGGAGCAAGCATTGCTTGCTCACAGATAATTGAAAAATATACTAAAATATACCTCAGTAAGTTTATAAAGTAAGCAACATACCAACAAGGTTTTAAGGTATTATAAGCAACTACATTGTCTCTGATATGTAAAATATTCATAGAAAATTGGTAAGAATAAGTCAAATACCCAGTGGAAAAAGAGGTATGACTAGGTAATTCACAAAAAGAGGAAATGGAAACAGCTATTAAATATATGAAGACAGAAAACATACATTCAGCTTTACAAATAATAAAGTTATAAATTAATACACCGCACACATGCCTCAGCAATATAGACCTTCTGGAAACAGATGTTGGAGGGGTAAATCCTTCCAGCCTCTCAAGGGGATCTAGGCAACATTAATCAAGCCTTCAGAGGTACCAGTGCTGGTTTAGTAAGTTCACTTACTGGAATTTAAATAACATCACACAGGAAGAGAATATGCTTTTTAGTCTTATTGTGGATAGTATTAAAGTGAAAACAAACAAAATATGATTTTAAAAGTTGTGTTCTATACGTGTAGGATAATCTTAACAGATGAGCAGAAAAGCTCAAAAGTTATGCACATATGATCATATAAGATGATGCCAAATGAAATGAACCCCAAGACAGGGACACAACAGGTTTTTCTTTGTTATTGTTTTTAATGAACTATGTGATTTTTTTTGTTTCGTTTGTGTATCTTTTCCCCTATGGTTTATTCCCTGTTGTCACTGTATTTGATTTTGGTACCCTGCACCTTGTATATACATTTATCTAATTTGGAGAGGGGAAGGGGATTTAAAAAATGCTGAAACAAGGACACAGGATGACCCATTGCAACAATGATACTCACAAGACAATTGGAAATGGACTTACAACTTGGGGGGGAGGTGGGGAAGGGAAGTGGTAGTAGGAGAAAAACAAGGGAGGGGATAACAATGTTCCACAAGAAATGTGCTCATTACCTTACTCATGTAACTGTAACCCTTCTGTACAGCATCTTTACAATTAAATTTTAAAAATTTAAGTTGTGTTCCATTACATGATGAAACTATTTACTGCCTTAGAAAATAGTTTTGTGCTGAAGATATTTGTGATAACACATGAAAAAAAAAAGCAAATTACCAGTAGGCATCAGTGGGCTTACATCTGTAATTCTAGCTATTCAGGGGACATAGCTGTAAAGGAGAGTAGTTCTAAGCCAGCTTGGACAGAAAGGTCTGAAAGACTTCATCTCTAATTAACCAGCAAATTGCAATACTGGAAGTGTGACTCAAGTAGTAGAGTACCAGGTGTGAGCAAGCAAGCTGAAGAAAAGCATGAGGCCCTGAGTTCAAACCCTAGGAGTGGCACTGAAGACAGGAAAGGAAGGAAAAGGGAAAAGAAGAGGAAAGAAAAGAAAAGAAAAAATGGAGAGAGAGAGACGAGAAAAGAAGAAGAAAAGCAAGGTACCTCACCATTTCTGCTATATTATGATTGCACCTAAAACACAAAACTTCATCTGAAAAAGGCAGCAAAAACACAATGCAAGACCAAGAGTATATGGAGTTAGTTGTCTTTTTTGCCTTTCTGTATTACTTTGCATTTTATAGGTTTCCTATTGCTTTTACAGTTAGGAGGCGAGCACATTAGAAATCACATCAGTCTGTTTCTCCTACTCTGAAGGCAAAGATGCCAGACAGCCCTTTGCCTTTTTCCCTCATAAACTTTCTGTTAGAAATAATCTATCACTGATCTGGTCTGTCAGCCTCATATTCTTCTTGACATCTGAGTGATGTACCTCATTAAGCAGTTCTGAGTTTGGGGAAACAATAGGTGAGGCAGACAAGGCTAAAATCTCACGAGACTTCCAGGTCATACAAACTGTCAATGACCTCCAGGGCTCTTAGCAATCTATGTGCGCTGATATTTTACCTGGGCAAATAAATCTCTAAGGCAAGAGCCTTCCATAGCCTACCTTGTCATTTTCGGTTTGGAATATTCAGATCAGATGGAATTTGATGACATTAAACTTAGCAGACAATTTTGAAAGATTAAAATGGAAAAAAAAAAGATGGGAGAGAAGGGAGAAAGGAAGGAAGGGAGGGGAGGAGAGGGGAGGGAGAGAGGGAGGAGAGAGGGAGGAAAGAGGGAAGGAAGGAAGGAAGGAAGGAAGGAAGGAAGGGAGGGAGGGAGGGAGGAAAGAAAGAAGGGAGGGAGGAAGGAAGGGAGGGAGGGAGGAAGGAAAGGAGGGAGGGAGGGAAGGAGAGAGGGAGGGAGGGAGAGAGGGAAGGGAGACAGTGATAGAAAATTAAGGAAAGGAGGTGGGGAATGGAGAGAGGTTTTAAAAAGGGGGATTGAATCCCTCTACGGTTAATACAGCTCCAGGACTTCACTCCAGGACAGACAGAGCAACCTACTCTGTGTCTCTCAACTGGACTCTTCCTTAGCCCTGCTTTAGAAAAGAAGAACCTTTGAAATTCATTAACACAATAATAGCTCACCCATTCTTTGCTTGGTAAATAAGCAAGTGGAAAGAGAGCCAAGCTTCTGATCACCTGTCTTGTATCAATTCTAAAGGAGTGTGTCATTGCATATTTAAAGACCTCTAGTGCACTAAAGCACAGGAAACTAATTGGAATCATTCTGGTTTTCGTGACTCATAAACTTAATGCTCTTTTAGCATCATTTTGGCTGAGCACATTTCCTAACCACAGTTTAATAGCGAAAGGCATTTAAAATAACAGCCCCAAGTCTTTCTCACCTCTCCAATTAAAGTAAAATAAATTGGCTGTGCTTCCACAAGTTATGGAATTGCTCATTTGTTTCTGATATCTTAACTAAGAAAATGACAATTACTGATATGACATTTTCATCTTGCCCCTAGATCTCAAAACCAAGACCAGGAACCTGCCTGGTTAAATACATCAATGTTTATCTTGGCATTTATTTTGTTGAGGGTGGGTTTTGTTTTTATTATTAAGTAGTTGTTCAAAGAAGTTGCTCTTAAGTCAGGTTGTGAGTACCATGCATCTTGATCAAGGTCACCCCTTCTACTGTTCTCTTCCATCTCTCCCCTTCCCATTTCTACCCTCAAGGTATGCAATTCAATTTTTACATACTGTATATTGAAGACAATGACTACATGTGTTCACTCTTCCTTTCTCCATTTCTGTGCTCCCCATCATTGCCCTCAAACATATTTCCGCTTCCTGATACTCACTTTGGTAGCAGTTCATTAGTTTTAGAATTTTTAGAATTAGTCGTTTTAGGTTTTATTTGATCTCTAAGAAAAGCTATAGAGCTGGATTTTAATCTCTGGAGCAGTGAAGATGTTCATGTGATTATCACCAAAGAATGTTTATTTAATAGATTCTACTATATCAAATAAGAAACAGCCCCCTCCATAGTTCTATGTTCTATTTCGTTTTTGTCTGTGTTCTGGTACTGAGGCTTGAACTCAGGGCTTTTGCTTGGCTTTTTTTTCACAAGGCTAGTGCTCTACCACTTGAGCTTGAGCTACACCTCAATGTCCTGCTTTTTTTGGGGGGGGTTGGTCGTGGGGCTTGAACTCTGGGCTTGGGCATTGTCCCTGCGCTCTTCAGCTCAAGGCGGGAGCTCTACCATTTGAGCCACAGCACCACTTCCAGTTTCTAGTGGTTTATTGGAGATAAGAGTCTCACAGACTTTTCTGCCTGGGCTGGCTTGGACCGTGATCCTCAGATCTCCGCCTCCTGAGTAGCTAGGACTACAGACATGAGCCACCAGTGCCCAGCAACATTCTAGAAATAAGGAAGGAAGGAAGCAAATATCTGGTCACTTTATAATGTTATTATGATCTTTTCGCCAACATAGTTTACTAAGTGGAAATAGCCCCTGATCCAAATCAACTCCTTAGCCAAAATACCTCATTAGTAGGTCAATAAGTTTGAGGTTTTATCTTGGGACCTTACATTTGATTAGGACTGAACAGTTCTGCTTTACCTCAGTCAATCTTTATTGCTGCTTTAAAAGTTTGTGAATTGAAATGGAGGGACAAAGAGTGAACAAATGCAGCAGGAGTATACTAGATACCACATTGAGAATGAACTATATAATTTGTGGTAGGGACAGGAGGAAAAAACTGGCAGTAAGGGAAGAAGTGACATTGTCAAAAAAATGTACTTTTTATCTGAGTTATGTAACTATATTAACCTCTCTGTAGATCACCTTTATAATAACAATAAAAAATTTTAAAGTCAAAAGTATATGAATGTCTGGGAGCCAATGGCTCACACCTGTAGCTACTCTGGAAGCTGAGATCTGAGGAGCTCAGTTAGAAGCCAATCTGAGCAGGAAAGTCCATGAGACTCTTATCTCCAATTAACCACTAAAAAAAAAAAAAAAACAGAAAGTAGAACTATGCTCTAGCACTTGAATAAAATTCTCAAGGACAGCTCCTAGAACCTGAGTTCAAGCCCCAGGACTGGCACGAAATTCAAGTTCTTTCCTATGGCCTAGCAAACAAAATAGCTAAAATAAAACCAAGTAAGTAGTGATACAACCTTTTACTTGAACATAGTGATTTCATACAAATACAGATGCATTTGTATATAATAGGTATGTATCTGCTGATAATCTCTCTTCTGTAAGGTGCCAGACACACCTTTCTAGACACTGTTTTAGGCTCTACATGGTTCATACTTCTACATGGAATGATCAGAACTTAAAATACCAAAAAAAATCCTATCAGGCCAAATGCTATCTCAGCTACAGGCATGCAACTTTTACCACGGCTGCATCTTCATATGCTCCAGACTTGTATCCCTACTGCTCTCAGCTTCTCCCTATAAGATGGCACATTGGCTTTCTGACATCCAGTCCTGGTTTTCCATAGCTTCTATTCTGTCTCAGTGTGCAATGGCCCTTACTCTGCTTTTAGCTATTGATTTGATTCAACCTCCCTATTTCCCTTAGTTTTGGACAGAAACTAAGTTACAACCCTGCCGTGTGAGTGAGCCTCTTCTCCAATGCTCCTGAGGGTTGTGCTCTGCTTCCTATCACAACACATGGTGTTTGTAAGAGCAGTTTCTGATCCTTTTTCATATTAAGTTCCTTGTGGATAGATTTTCTACATTGTACAATATTCTATGTGGTAAAATATCCTAAGTAGAAAGTAGATGATGATGATGATGATGATGATGATGATGATGATGATGATGATGATGATGATGATGATGATGATGACAATGAAGATAGATGGTGCATAGATAGTAAAGAAAGAAGGAGAGAGGGAGAGAGGAGGGAAGGAAGGGAAAAAGAAAGGAGGGAAGGAAGAAAAATGAAAGAGGGGAAGAAGGAGGGTGTTTGGTTTTGCTTGATTAAAACCCAGTAATTTTGTAAATCTATTCTTTCTGTTTTCTCCCTTTCTTTCTTCCTTTTTTTTTTCTGTCAGTTGTGGGGCTGGAAATATAGGCCTGGGTGCTGTCCCTGCGCTCTTCAGCTCAAGGCTGATTGAGCCACAAGGCCACTTCCTGTTTATTGGAGATAAGAGTCTCATGGACTTTCCTGCCCAGTCTGGCTTTGAACCATGATCCTTGTATCTCAGCCTCCTGAGTAGCTAGGATTACAGGCATGAGCCCCCGGCACCCGGCTTGTCCTTTTCTTTAGATCAGTTACAGACAGGTTTTCTGAAATTCAAAATTCCCAGGACTATTAAGCAAGGGAGTTCTCACTGAGAAAAGGGCAATTGATTTTTCTTTGAACTCAGGTTTGTCTGCGATTCTGGAAAACAGAGTTTTAACTTCTCCACTATTCCATGTCCTTAGAAGAAAAACTATTAAATAACATTAGTTCTGAAGGTCTGAAAGAAATGGCCTTTCACAATCAAATGTAGAATTGCAACTATATTACTAGACAAAGTTTTGTACAGATGGAGGTGTGGTAAAATGCTTGCCTAGCAAGCAGGAGGCCTCAAATTCACTCAATTACCACTGAATATATGCATATTTGCAAATCTATGCACATTTGCATATCTGTGTGAATATTGCATAACCTAAGCAAGCAGCTCACAAGTACTTCCATCTACACACATGAGCCTTGTTCAATTTTGGAATCAGTTTTCTCATTCGGCATTTTATTAAAGTGTGCATGAACTCATAATAGCAAGGAAAAATACCGTGAGGGTTCTAAGCCATCCCCAAAGCACCTGCAGACATCACTAGCCCTGTGGAAAGGATGAGGGGCAGCCACGTAACCCAGTAGGTATCATCTGTGCTGGACTTGGCTTCCTTCACACAAGGTTTACTTTTGTTTTACTTTAGCTGCTAATTTAAGAGCATCCAGAAGGAGGCAGTACAGGCTAAACAACTAAACCATTACATTTTCTTTAAAGTGAAAAAGAAAAGGCCTAGTAGAGATTCATTAAGTCTAAACCTCCATCAATATTGGGGACACAAATGAGCCCTCTCCTGCCCTGTCCTCATCTGCTACCTTTCAGTAGCTCTCTCTTCATTTACCAGCCAACTGCCTCATTCACTCACTCTTTTTGTTTTATTGTTTGTGCCAGTCCAGAGACTTGAACTCAGGCCCTGGGCACTGTCCCTGAGCTTCTTTTGCTCAAGGCTAGCACTTTATCACTTGAGCCATAGCTCTATTTCCAGCTTTTTTGCTAGCTTATTGGAGATAAGAGTCTCACAGACTTCCCTGCCTGAGCTGGCTTTGAACCATGATCCTCAGGTCTCAGTCTCCTGAGTAACTAGGATTATAGGCATGAGCCACTAACTCCTGGCTCCTAATTCACTCTTGTACTTAAAATTCATGAACTAAACAAATGGGAGGGAAGGATAAAAAATTTTAAAGTTTCTCAAGTCTGTCTTAAATTCTCTAACTCTTTTGCCCAACATCAATACCAGTAAAGTTGTATTATTTTCATAGCATTTTTATGAATCTATATTCTTTTTACATTGCAAGACGGTCTTTATCACAAGCCCTGAAGACTCATTGCTTAAAGGCAAAAATGTTCTAAGCATCTCAACTAGTGCAATTTCCTGCTCATTATAGAACTTTCTTCTCTCCAAGAACAGTGCAATGTGAACATTGCTCACTAGAAACAAGGGGGAGATTTCTAATTATAACCTCAGCCTATGCCACACCAGGAATCTATTCACTGCACCAGCTGCCCAATTCCTCTAGCAGGTGAGGCAGAATCCTTCTGCATTCTGCATAACCGCAGAGAGAGAGGGGGAGGAGGGAGGGAGGGAGGGAGGAAGGGAGGGAGGGAGAGAGAGCACCTGAGCACTACACAAGTGTAGTTCTAACTTATTTAGGTAGTTGAATTTCCTGGGAGAGTTATAAGTTGACAGCTCTGTGGAACATTGTTGGTTTAAGTCTTCAGGCCTTTCATCTGAAATCCATTCCTTCCTTAATGCCACCTTTATTACTTCCCTCTACCCACAGGGCCTCTACCCATCTTGACTGATGATGGCCCTCCTAAAATCTTGTCTCTTCTTACCTTCCATTTTCTTGTCCAACATAAACATACTTTTTTCTGAAGTCCTTATGTGAATAATGTCGGGGTTTCTGAATTTTGGGGTGCATGATCTCATTCTTCTACTCAAAGCTACACTTGATTTGCATGGGATTTTTGAGTCCTTTTCATTTGCAAGCTAATGCCTAGATTTTTTTTCCATCTTTAAATCTAGTTAAATGATTAAACCAAGCAGAAGACTTGAAAACATCTCTTACCCCATAAAGCTGTCAGATCTAAGTTAGAGGCCAACTTTCCCCTTGGTCCAAGCCCACCTAATGGTATTAGTTTTTTTATCATACTCATTTAAAGAAAAGTCACCCAGATATTAGCCCACATAAAGACAACTAATCTTTGATAAAGGCAATAAGGACACACACAATGTACTACCATTCTTCCCTTCAAGAATTGGTATTCCAGAAACACAACAAATCAAATAAAGTTTGGACCAATGAGACTGCTGAGCTTCTGCATGGCAAAGGACATAGTTAGAAAGATCAATAGAAAGTCCATGGATTGGGAGAAGATCTTCACTAGCCTTACAACCGACAAGGGTCTCATATCTAAAATATACCTGGAACTCAAAAAATTAAATCCTCCAACAACAAATCCTAAGAGAAACAACTGCCTGATACAAAAGTGGGCTAAAGACTTAAAGAGAAACCTCTCTGACGAGGAAATAAGAATGGCCAATAGACAGATGAAGAAATGCTCAACCTCTCTAGCCACAAAAGAAATACAAATTAAAACAACATTGAGATTCCACCAGTTAGAATGGATATAATCAAGAACTCTAACAACAACAGATGCTGCAGGGGATGTGGCCAGAAGGGAACCCTACTGCACTGTTGGTGGGAGTGTAAACTTGTTCGATCACTTTGGAAGTCAAAAGACTCCACATAGAGCTCCCCTAAGACCCAGCAATCCCACTTTTGGGCATTTATGCAAATGATCACAAACAAGACCATACTAAAGCTACCAGCATGACTATGTTTATTACAGCATTATTTACCATAGCTAAGATATGGAATCAACCCAGATGCCCCTCAATAGATGAATGGATCAAGAAAATGTGGTATATATACACAATGGAATTCTATGCCTCCATCAGAAAGAATGATATCACCCTATTTGTTAGGAAATGGAAAGACTTGGAAAAATTATATTAAGTGAAGTAAGCCAGGCCCAAAGAAACAAAGGTTCCATGGAACCTTTATTTGCAATAACTATTATATGTCTGGGACAAGCAGAAAAGGTCAAAAGCTATGTACATATGACCAGATAAGATGAAGTTAAGTAAAATGAACCCCAAGATAGGGACACAAGTGATTTTTTCTTGCTATTATTTCTAACATATTTATAAGATGCTATGTGATTTTTTTGTTGTTGTTGCTTGGTATGTCCCTCCCCCATGGTATAACCCATGAGAACAAAGGAGGATATTCTTAGGAGAGGTTCACAAAGTCTAAATAGCTATAATCACATAAAATGTTTATCAACATGAACTCCAAGAAGTGGAACAAGATGGTTTTGTTATTTTGTTTTTTCTCCTTTGTCACCATTTTTGACTTCTGTACTTTCTGCCTCGTATGTAAATTTATCTGTTTTGCGGAAGGTAAGGTGGAGCATAGACATGTTCTGAAAAAGGGTGAACAAACACAGCAGAGATACTCACTGGACACCATGAACTCTACAACTTGAGGGAGAGATGGGTAGAGAGGGAAAAAATGGGAAAAACAAGGGAAAAGGTGACATTGTTCAAAAAGAAATGTACTTATTACTTGACATGTAACTGTAACCCCTCTGTACATCACCTTTACAATGTCCACAAAATAAATAAATAAAATTACTTGAAACTTAAAAAAGAGGTGATGTTAAGAAAATTAGATATGCACATGTGCAAGAACTGATGTTTATCTTACATCACCTACAAAAAGTTTAGGCCTGACCATAAAATTCTGGAAGGAAACACATGGAGAAGCTTCTTGACTAAGATCTGAGCAGTGATGTACCAGACAGAAAGGCAATGAAAGCAAAAATAAGCAAGTGAGACAACATCAAATACCAAGTTCTGGATGTATATCTAGTAAGGGGATTCGTGGGTCATTTGGTTGTTCTATTTTTAATTTTTTAGCAAAGAGAACAATGCATAAAAGGAAATTTACAGAATGGGAGAAAATATTTGTAAATCTGATAAGGGATTATATCCCAAGGAAATTATACAACTCAATAGCCAAATAGCAGTAATAATTATAAAATGGGCTGATAACCTGAATAAACATTTCTCCAAATGAGAAATGAAGACATAAAAATCGCCAATAGGTATGTGAAAATGGGCTCACCACCACTGGTCTTCAGGAAAATACAAATCAAACCTCAATGAACTATTACTTCATACTTGCAAGGATGTGTTTGTGGTATTTGTTTTTTTTTAATATGAAGTAAAAAGTTTTGGTGAGGATTTTAAGAAAACACACAATGTTGGTGAGAATGTCAATTGATACAGCCATTAGAGAAAGCAGCATGTAGGTTTGTCAAAACATCAAAAACAAAAACTACCATATGATCCAGAAATCTCAGTACTGGAAATATATCAGAAGACTCTCAAAGAGATACCTCCATATTCATTGCAGCCTTACTCACTAGCCAAGACATGAAATCACTCTAAATGTCCATTAATGAATGAATAAACAAAGAAAATGAGGTATATATACATAAGCCTATATTTCACCACAAGAAAGAATTCCTTCCACATGTAGCAACATGGATGAATCTAGAGGGCACTGTAGCAATGGAAATAAGCCAAACACAGAAAGGCAAATGCTTCCTGACCTCACTTAAAGGCATAGACACAGAGAATAGAATAGAAACAAGAATAGAATAGCAATTGTTAGGAGCTGGAGGTGAAGATGAGGAATAGGGAGAAATTAGCCAAAATGTCCAAAGTTTCACTTAAAATGAATAAGGTCTGGAGATATTGACTACAGTATATTATATGTTTGCAAATTGCTGAGAGAGCAAATATTAAGTGTGGGATAATGGATACATTAATTATGTTCATTGTTTGGGGTGGATTATGTGCGTACGTTTCAAAATATCACACTTTCCATTGTAAATATAGTTTTGTCAATTAAATAAAAATGCTATGATAGGAAATACTAGTTAAAGAATTTAGAATATATAATTATAAAATGTCCAATATAATTTTACATATAAGTATTTGACTGTAAATCAATATCAATTTCTTTGGATTATAAATAATATGGACACAAGAATTATCTCTTTTCAAAACAAAGTGTTTAAATAGGGATACAGGTTGACCCATTGCAACAATGAGATGTACAAGACACTAGGCTGAAAACGAACTTTACAATTTAGGTGGGAAGTGGGTGAGGGAAGGAGTGTAGTTGGGGAGATGGGAAGGAAGAGATGGTAGGGGAAAAACAAAGGAGGCAACAATGCTTGATAAGAAATGTATTCATTACCTTGATCATGTAATTGTAACCCTTCTGTACAGTATTTTCACAACAAAGAAAAACCAGTAAAAAAAAAAAAACAATTATCTCTTCTCATTTTTGTAGCTGACACCTAACAGTTGCAGTTTCAGTTTACATTTCTCTAATCAGTAATTACGTGGGGCAATTTCTTGTGCACCTGTTGGCATGTCTGCTTTTGAGAAATGTTTATAGTATCCTTTGCCCATTGTTTTTTTTTTAATTGTGAAAATACTGTACAGAGGGTTACAATTACATGGGCAAGGTAATGACTACATTTCTTATCAAGCATTGTTGCCTTTGCCCATTCTTATATCAAGTTATTTGTTATTTTGCTTTTAAGTTGAATGAGTTGTTCCTGATTTATTTTGGATAATAATGTCTTGTGAGACATTCTCATTCTGTAGATTTCCACTGCACTCTGCAGAAACTTTTCAGTTTGACTCAATCCCATATGGATATTTTTGCTTTTGTTGCCTGTGCTTTTGGTGTCATATAGCCAAACATAATCATGGTCAGGACCAATGTCAAGACAGCTTTTCTCTGTTTTATTTTATTATTAGTTTTATGTTTTTATTTTATACCACATTTATGTCTTATATTTTTAAACCATTTTAAGGACATTTTTATATGTTGTGTAAAAGTCCAATTTCATTTTTTTGCAGATAGATTCTTCCTGACTGTGTATTATTGCTACCTTTGTTGGAGATCAGCTGACCGTAATGAATAGAGGCATTCCTAGGCTCTCTGTTCTGCTTCATTTATCTGTATGTTTGAGTGCTAGTACCATACTGTTTTGATTACTACAGCTTTGTAGCAGATTTTAAGATTAGGAAGTATTGTGTCTAATACTTTCTACCTTACACTTCCTGTTCAAGATTGTTTAAGCTATTTTTGGTCTTTTGTGATTCTATAACCATTTCCATATTAATTTTTCTATGTCTGTAAAAAATTTTTTTTAATTTTTCTAGATAATTGCACTGAATCTGTAAATCACTACAAGTAGTTGTTTTATTCTATGAGAAATATCTTCATTTGTCTTTCTTCAATTCTGTTTACCAATAACCTAGTTTCCACCATCAGAACTTTTACTTCTTTAGCTAGATTTATTCCAAAGTGTTTTTCATGCTGTTATAAATGCGCTTGTTTTCAGTATATCTTTCTAAAACAGGTTGTAGATAATATGTGGAAATTATTTTTGTGTATTGCTTCTTTACTGAATTTACTAGTTATAATAGTTTGAGTGAGTCAGGATTCTTATATGCAATATTAATATTATATTTTCAAAATTTATCAATGTTCATATCTATCTCTGGTGTATGCATTTTTAGTGATACAGAATTCATTCTGATGAATGAAACATAATTTATTCTTTTTAATTAGCATATATTAGTTTGACAAGAAATGATTTCTAAAATATAATTTTATTGTTATCTTAAGGAGTTGTACAGAGAGATTACAATTCCATAAATCAGGAAGTGAGTACAATTCTTGGACCATGTAGCCAGCCCTTCTCCCCTTCTATCCCTGCCCACAAATTGCATAGTTCATGTTTTACATAGTTTATATTGAATATCATGATTGCATCTGTTCACCCTTTCCTCACAAGGGAAGATTTTTTTTATTTTTATTTTTTGTCAATCCTGGGGCCTGTACTTAGGGCCTGGGTGCTGTCCCTGAGCTCTTTTGCTCAAGGCTAGTGCTCTACCACTCTGAGACACAAAACCACTTTTGGTTTTTAAGTGGTTCATTGGAGATAATAGTCTCACAGCCTTTCCTGCCTGTGCTGGCTTCAAACCATGATCCTCAGCTCTGAGTAGCTATGATTATAGTCATGAGCCACCACGCCAGGCTGGAGGAAGAATTTTTATTGTAACATCTCCACAATGTATGGGGATACAATTTACCCTGATCCACTTTATCCCCTCTCGCGTGCGTCCTCCCTTTTTAAAACAATTTCAACAGGCTTCATTTTTCTACTGTCATAGATGCAAATAAACTACATCAACCTCTTCCTTCAGCCTCTTTGTTGGGTTTCCCCACTCCCACTGGTATCTATCCTCTCCATCCGAGCCTGTGTTCGTTTTCTGTCTTTTTTTGGTCTTTAGTGTGTACTCGTTGCACTAAGGGATATGTTATGGCATTTCTCACATTCATATGTTATATGTTGCTCACCATATTCCCTTTCTGTTGTTTCCCTTCCCCCAACCCCCAACAGCTTTCATGGAGAGTCTTTATACCATCTTTGTACATAGCTGCAGTGTATTTTACAATTATTCATCATCCATCTTCCATCTTGCTTTTTCCTTCTCCCCCTTCACCCATCCTCTTACGTAGTCCCATAATTAAAATCATGTTCTATGTATATATAGATACATATGTACATGTATGAATGAATAGACTCATGAACAGAAATATAATTTATTCTTTATCTATTTGGTGTACATTTAGAAAAGCTATTTCAAAGTCCACTTACTTCCCTGTTTGTACATGCATGTTTTTCTGGCATGTATGTAGAACAGCTGGCTCACTGAGTCAAAGAAATGATGCATCTACAATTTTAGTAGACATTAACAAATTGCTACACAGAATGCTTATACCAATTGCCAATCCTACCAACAGTTTGAAGTTACCATGGCTGTAGAGCCTTTCCATGTATTAACCTTTGCAGAAGTTATCAGAATAAAATGGTACATCATAGTGGATTGGATTCCTACTACTAAACAAATAAATAAAATGATTTTGACTATCTTAGCACCAGAAGACTGTGATGTTCATAAATTATGGTTGTATTTACTAGACAAATCTTGCATATTGAAATAATATTGCATTCTGAGGGGGGGGAAGTAGGAGACTAGAAATCACATTTGCTTTCTAAATCCAAAATGCATGTGCATGTGTAGATGTGTGCTACTTATTAAAATTGCTGACCTAGAAGGAACCCCTGAATCAACAGCTAGCAGATTCATATAAGTTATCCAGGCAGTAGGTCTGCCTTTAGGTATCTAAAAATGACATCTAGAATCTTCTCAAATTCCTTTTTACTATCTCTAGTTTCTTAAGGGTGACATCAGATTAAGTCAGCTTCCCTTGCATCTACCTTTCAGGCATTAAATGAATTTTGAGTTGGGTTTGGTTTCCAACTGGTTGAACCCCACCATCACCAATGTAAGACATAAGCACTAACTTTTTCTTCCCATATCTCAACAACTCCCCAGCACTTCATGTACTGGCCACATGAAGCACGGGGCCTTCCATGACAAGAGCATTACCTGAATTGTTTCCTTTTGACCTTAAAAGGACCCTGACCATGGCACGAGAGTCTGCACCCTACTCTAGAGACAAAACTCTATGCCTGTAACTAGCGGAGAATTTCAGCATTCAATTTTTCCTGATTTTGAAATTCTAAATCTTCATCGTTATACTATTTTTAGAATTCACATACCTGTCACTGTTTATTAGAAGTTATTCTCCATGTTAGTAATATACACTTGTTATCTATATTTCTGTCCTAAATTCTGACCTCCACAAGCAATCCTTTACACACGGGAAGACAATTTGTCCATCTCTCTGAGGCCTCTCTTTGGGAAGTTACATACTTCCACGTTCCTTTGTCTGTCTTTGTGTCCTTTTGCTCCATCACACCTAGTTACTTTCCTCTGTATGAGCTTTTACAATGCTGCTCTTGCACCAAGCAAGACACTTAGAACACAATGCAACATCACATGCTGTGCCGTTTTTGGTAAGACAGATTCGTTGCAACTTGATTCTCGATCTTATTCACAACACTCTCCTAAATGATACCTGGTCTCTTCAACAGCCAAATCACACATCCAGGTCTTTCTCATCCTGTATTTCATATATTTTTATTTTATCCAAAATGTTGGAAATTACCCATTAAGTTATACTTGCCAAGCTAAAAATCTCTTTTTTTTTTAATTCCATCTTTCAATTCACCAGCATTCCCTCCAACTTTCCATGATCTAACTTTCCAAGTATTACTTTTGTCTTCATCAACTTCATTAATTAAAATCCACCCAGTACCCTAGGGGATGTGCTTTGTAAATGCTTATCAACACATTTCTTCCTATTCAAATGGTTCCTTTTAAAGGCCATGCTGTGAGATTCTTTCATTCTGTAACTGTCTCAAAGTATGAGGATTGAGGTCCCACGTCTTTATAATGACAGTAAGTACATCATAAAGCCTCTGACAGATAATTTTCTGATTTATAGAAAGATTATCTTTACAAGCCCACCATTAACATTATAAATTAATTTAAGAAGCTTTCTTAGTATCTAAAAATGAAAGTCATTCGTTTATATACACTCTATGCTGTCTTGAAATTCACTTTGCTCTTATTTTTTAACAGAGAATGAACTTCCCTTTTCAGAAAGAAAAAGTTGATTTTTGTGAGTGGATGGTTTGGATCTGTTTTGAGTTTGACTCCAGAAAGTTCATGTGGAGGTAGAAGAGGCAGTGTGGTACTTTTATGAGGTGGAGCCAAGTGGGAGTTCCTTAGGTCAACTAAAGGTTCTGCTTTGGAAGGGATTAAGGTGGTTCTTGTGTGGCCTGCCTTGGTAATTCTCACTAGAGAGTTGCTATTAAAAGCCTGAGCTAGTGCATCTAGCTTTCTGGGTTCCTGTTTCACAAATGTGATTTTTATTTCCTCCCACATGCTCTTGCCATTAACCATGAGGCCTTTACCAGAGTCTGTGCAACAGTGTTGCTTGGGACTGTTGCCTCTAAAACAGTAGCCAAATAAATCTGTTTCTTTATCAAGTTAGCCTGCCTCCGATATTGTATTGTAGCAAGGAAAAAAAAAAAAGACCAGTATAGTAGGTCAATAAACTTGAAAAAAGATCATGTGTTTCAAGGCATCTAACAATTGTGGAGTCACTGAGGTCCACAAGAACAAAAATGTCCCAGTCAAAAGTGCTGCTCCCTGGGGTGGGGGGTGGGAGGGATGACAGTCACCAGCTGTTTTTTCTCTTAAGCTCCTTGAACAATTCAGCAACTGCCCCCAGTGGAGGGACCCCCACTGAGAAAAGGAGACCGCAGTTGTGAATTAGCGGTGTCACAGCTGCTGGCTTTCTCAGGAATCTAGAGGACCCCAGGTGTGTGTGTGTCAGCTTTCTTCATGGGTCAGTTCTTGACTTGTAAAGCAGCACAAGAGGCTGGAGGGGCTAGAATGGAAAAGCACAGTAAAATCTTCCCAATATCACGGGTTTAAGGATATAAAATACTACACAATGGTAGTTTATGACCTACTTCATTTTAAGATGTTTCCCAGATTTTGAAGCAGGGAGAAGCTGTGTTCAAAAGCGGCAATGACCAGGACTGATTTCCCTTACTACCTCAATAATGAGGAGACACAGACCGACCCATTACATTTCCAAGCAAAATCCCAACCATGTCATGATGCCTGTGAACTCATGCCAATTCATTTGACCACACAGATTAAGTAGGCAAATTCCTTGAGATAAACAGGTACCAAATTTTATTCAAGAAGGTATAACAACAAGCAATTAGTTCTATATCTATTTTTAAAAAAACTTGAGATAACAATCACTTTTCCAGAAAGACATCTCCACACTTAGATTACTCAGCTCTGTTATACATTTAAGGAAAAAACACAATGACCAGTTGTTGGTGGCTCACAACTTGTGACTCCTTAAGAGGCTGAGATCTGCTGAGAACCACAGTCAAAGCCAGCCTGAGCAGGTAAGTCCAAGAAACTCCTCTTATCTCCAGTTATCCACAAAAAACAGGAAATGGGGAGCTGTGGCTCAAGTGGTAAAGTGCTAGCCTTGAGCACAAAAGCTCAGGAACATTGCCCAGGTCCAGAGTACAAGCCTTAGGACCAGCAAAATAAAATAATAATAATGATGATGATGCTAAGCAAAATGAACCCCAAGTTGGGGACACAAGTAGTTTTATCTTTCTTGCTGTTGTTTTTTTATATATTTATAATGTACTATGTGATTTTTTTTAGTTTCTTTTGTATGTTCTTCCCCCATGGTATAACCCATTTTCACTGTATTTGATTCCAGTGCCCTGCATCTTGTATATACATTTTTCCTAATTTGGGGAGGGGAAGGGAAATAACAAGAGGCTAAAATAAGGATACAAGCTGACCCATTGTAACAATGAGATTTACAAGACACTATGTTGAAAACAAACTTCACAACTTCGGTGGAGGGGGAGAGTGTAGTTGTGGAGGTGGGGAGGGAAGGGATGGTAAGGGAAAAACAAAGGAGGAGGTAACAATGCTCCATAGGAAACATACTCATTACCTTGCTCATGTAACTGTAACCTGTCTGTACAGTATCTTTATAATAAAAATATATGCAAATAATAATAATGATGTCTTTCAACAGAAAGCTCTCATGTTATAAAATGAGACAAAAATCTGATAAGAAGAGAAATGACAATCTACATTCCCTCATAAATATCAATGAGGAATCATCCATAAACTATTAGTATTGAATTCAGAAAAAAAAGAAAGAAAAAACCAACTAGGCCCTCTTCAAGTGCACCCCAGTCTCTGTCCTGCATGCTCTGGACTGTGGCTTACATTGTTCTTTATACCAATCTTAGGATACTTAGTCTCTAATTCCAGCCTATCTGGTTGTCTCCTTTTTGTCCATTTGTACTCTAAACCCCTGGAAAAAGAGTTCTCTACATTAGCATATTTGGTGCGGACCCATTCCCTGGTGAGCTCTAACTTATGAACAGTGAAAAAATGTTTGCCTTTGTTTTTGACATGTTACATATAATTCTCCTTCTGCCCCCAATGCCATCTCCTCTCCCCCCAACTTCTCCAAAAGTTTCACCATTGTCTTCGTCTATAGGGCCAACTTAACAGAATATCTTGGGCCTAGTGACTTAACAAAAACTTATCTTTTCACAGGAAAATTTGGTTTCAGGTGAGCTGCCTTCTTACTCTGCCTTCCATCTGTACCTTTGTGCATGTGTACAGAAAGGGACAAAGGAAATGTGCTGGCATCGCTTCTTAGAAGGCCAGTAATCCTGTTGGACCAGGATGCCACCCTTATGATTTCATTCAACTTTATACATTTAAGTTTACTGTTTCAGAATTCTTCCATATCCAACCACATTAGGGTTTCAGGCTTCCACATACAAATGGGGTGTGTTAGGGTGAGGAAGTACTTTGGACCCCCAAAATGCAGCTAGTACAGATGTCTTCCTCTGAAATCAATCTGCTGGTATGGCTATTGTTATTAACTTGTTAGCATTCATATTAACATATATACACACACACATATAATATGCATACAAATTTATGCACATATACATTATATATGAACCATATACATATACTTATATATATTAGGATACATTTGTTATGTGCGGAAGTTTCATCTTGGTATTTCCATATATACACACAATGTACATTGAACAAATTCATCTCCTCCACTATATACCCGTGTGTGAGTGTGTGTGTGTGTGTGTGTGTGTGTGTGTGTGTGTGTGGCATATAACACTGATGCTGATGCTGAATGAATCAATGTAGGTATATAGTAGCAGGAAAAGATTTGTTTGCAAGTCTAATCTTCAACCCATGGAAGTAACATTTTCCCAACCTGCAATATTGCATATCTAAATTCATTAGTCATATGTCTCATGTGACTAATTCTAATAGAAATATAACTTTGAGAAGCAGACAATGATTAATTCATTAACTCTCTGCCAACATTTGAAATGTGCCTGTTCATGCAACCTTGTGAAAAACATAAAAATACCCACCAGTAAAACCGTTTAAACAAAAAGTCCACTATTGCTGCCATGATTCACAAGCAACAAAGTGAATGAGGTCAAAATTATTTTCGATTCACCTAGCATCAATTGTTAATAAATCTGGACAAGTGCAAAAGTACTGGCTATTTTCCAGGCTGAGGTAATCCTCTATTGCAGCTCATACAATGACTTCAACCATGAAATGTGGTTGAAGGTTTTACATTTCTGTGCACCTGCCAGAGGCCATCATCAGATGAGTTCCCAAACAGGGACCTGATCCACTGAGCCAGGACATCCTTAACACCATATTGCCCTGCCAGGAGAAAAAAAGAGGGTCCAACTAGGAAGCCATTGGATGTGTCACTGCTGGTTTAAAACATGTCTAAGGAGGGGTCATGGAAGGAGGAAGAGACAAGGAGGGGACACTCCGGAGTGAAGAGGATCAAAAGATATTACATATATCTAAATATTTACACACACACACACAGATAGATAGGTAGAGAGGGAGGGAGAGCTAATGAAATTCACCAAAGGCAGTTTGAGAAAAAGCAGGAAGGAGGAAAGAAAGCACTGGGAATATGTTGAGAAGGTGAATTTGTTCAATGTATACTCTATGCATGTATGGAAATACTGGTAGGAAAGCCCCTGACATTACAAATATATTTTAACATAAAAATTCCAAAGACTAAGCTGGCCACAGTGGCTCATGCCTATAATTCTAGCTGCCCAAGCAGGATGAGACTCTTTCTTTTCTCCAATTAAATATCAAAAAAAAAAAAAGAGCCGGAAGTGAGTGTTAGCTTTGATTACAAAAGCTCAGTGACAGTGGCTAGGCCCCATGACTTGTACCAAAAAAATTAAAAAGAAAAATAGAACTGTGTGCAAGTAAAATACAATGATGAAATCCCTTTGCACAATTAACTAACACTAAAAAATTGAATGACAGGCTCTGCTGGAGGAAGGTACCAGCAGGTTGAAGGATGTAGAGCATAAATATAGTCAAAGTAATATATATATATATATATATGTATGTTTGTATGTATATATATATGTGTGTGTGTTTGTATGTATATATGTATTATGTATGTATAAAAATAAGACAAAAATATCACGGTGAAACCCCCCAATGTAACTAACATATGCTAAAGAAATATAAAGAAAAAAATGATCATAACTACAGAAGAAGCTTTCTGAGGTCAGCCAGGTCCTTCCATCTCCATGAAGCCTTTGAGAGCTATATAAACCCATTGACCTCATGCACTTTGATCTATATATGGCCCCTTGGATATGGGGAGTCCCTCAAGTTGTTAATATTGCTGAGTGCCTACAACTCTGCTGTCTTCTGCAGCCCATGCAAGCTTCCATCCTCTCAAAGAGAGATCTATTAAATAACTGAAGACATAGACTATTGAAAGAGTTCACTATTAGTTTCATTATAAAGATGCTCAAGCACCATTTACTGAAGAGGCTTTCTTCTATCTGATGCATTTGGCTCCTCTTCAACAAATGGTTCTGGCAAAATTGGCTATACACATGCAGAAAACTGAAGTTAGATCCTTATATATCACCCTGCACCAGAATCAATTCCAAATGGATCAAAGACCTCAAGATACCCTGAACAGATACCCTGAAAATATTACAGGAAGGATTGGGGAAACACTAAAGCTCCTTGGTACAGGTCAAAACTTCCTAAATAAAGATCCAGAAACACAATAAATCAAAGAAAGGCTGGATAAATGGGATTGCATTAAACTGCAGAGCTTCTGCATAGTAAAGGACATAACTAGCAGAATAAATAGAAAGCCCACAGATTGGGAGAAAATCCTCACAGCTATACAACAAGCCAAGGCCTCTTATAAAAAATATACCTAGAGCTCAAAAAATGAAATCCCCCCAAAATAAATCCTCAAATAAACAAAGTGGACTAAAGAATTAAAAAGAGACTTCTCTGGAAAGGAAATAAGAATGGCCAGTAGACACATGAAGAAGAAATGCAAATCAAAACAATATTGATATTCCACCTCACTCCAGTTAGAAAGGCCATTATCAAGAAAACAAATGATAGTAGATGTTGGCGGGGATGTGGCCAGAAGGGAGCACCACTACACTATTGGTGAGAATGTAAACTTGTTCAACCACTCTGCAAAGCAGTATGAAATTTCCTCAAAAGACTAAACATAGATATGTCGAAAAACAAACTTC
Organism: Dipodomys ordii; assembly: GCF_000151885.1. Lineage (NCBI taxonomy): Eukaryota > Metazoa > Chordata > Mammalia > Rodentia > Heteromyidae > Dipodomys > Dipodomys ordii. Next base: position 26,334,227 of record NW_012267220.1, on the reverse strand, counting down.
ACAACTTTGGCGGGGGGTGGGGGGGACCTGCCAGGGGAATGGGAGGGCAAGGATGGTAAGGGGATAAAAAAAAGACTAAACATAGAGCTCCTGTATGGTCCAATAATCCCATTCCCGGGCATTTACCCAAATGATCACAAACAAGGCCATACTAAAGCTACCAGCACAACCATGTTCATTCCAGCATTATTTATCATAACTAAAATATGGAATCAGCGCAGATGCCCTTCAGTAGATGAATGGATCAAGAAAATATTACACAATGAATATATATATGTATACACACACACACACACACACAATGAAATTCTATGCTTCCATCAGAAAGGATGGCATCACCCCATTTGTAAGGAAATGGAAAGACTTGGGGGAAAAATCATATTAAATTCAGTAAGCCAGTCCCAAAGAAACATAGGCTCCATGGTTTCCCTCATTTGCAATAATTAGTATATGTCTAGGATATTCCTCTCAGAGGTTCACACAAAAAAAAATTACTCAATAGATGTGATAGCAAAGACAAAAAGAGTTGAGCTGGGAAAGATCTCACCAGGAGATATCTTCCTTCTTACATTTCTCACTTTGTTTTTTTTTTTAGGCTTGATATTTGGATTTCAGAACTATTCTAAATAATTATAAAAGAACTTCCATGAACCTAACCCAAATATAAGTCAAATCTCACCTATTACTCTTTTTCATTCAAATCTCATAATACTTATTAAATTGTGCTATTGAAAAATTTCCTGTTCCTTCTGAGCTGTGAGCTTACCATTTCTGACAGTGAGTTGGGCAATTACATCTCCAATAGCTTTTCCCCACCAAACTCTTGTTTCATGAAAGCAAATTCATAGGGTCATGCATAAAAAAGAATCTAAGTATTTGTGGAGTGGTTGGATGGAAATATGAAAGGGATTCAGGATCAGACGATTGCAATAGCTAAGGGGTGCTGTGCAGCAATGATTCTCAGTAGGGCTTTTGATAGACTTCTAAGAAGAATTTTTAGGATAGAGATGAGTTTGAAAGCCCCTTTGAGGGAGACATTGCTACTTCTGAGAGCCTAAGGAGATATACCAAAGATGTAGTACTCAAATAGTTCAGATTTCACACACACGCACACACACACACACACACACACACACACAAAAGGCAAGGATACTTATATTTCTTTCTTCTAGCTGACCCATCTAGTTCACAGCAAAGGAAAGAGGCAAGGACTCAAAACAGAAGCTCAAGTCAGAAACAAATACTGTGCATTTATTTAGTTAGAATATTCTCTGTATATTTTAGGGTCCTACAGTATTAGCAAGTGATACAAGAGACTTGATTATGCAAATGGACTAAAATTTCTTCAGGACAGTTCTGTTTACATTCTGTGGCATTCTTTAAAGTGTTTTCTCTTTGCAATTACTTCTTACTCGGTGCTTTCCCCCATAAATAGGTATATATTATACCTATTTAGTATATGTAATAGATATTATATCTATTTAACATATAACATTTATTTAATATATGTAATAGATATTATATAATATATAAGAGATAATATAGGTGATAATAGATAATAATATATTATACACTTATATAGTATATGGTGTAGCATAGTATACATAACAGATAATAACATATAACATATAGATAAATATCTGTGCATATAAATGTTCAAATATGTGTATATGTATGTAATCATAAAGATACATAATATGTGAATGCAATTATACACACATGGAATATATAAAGTACACAGATGTGTGAGAGATAACAGTCACTGACTGAAGTATCTCAACTACCTGTATTCATGTGTTCTTGCAGGATGCACAGTCACTTGTGACGAAATGACTAAAGATGCTGGAGACTTCCCCAGATTATTAGGTATGTGTGACAATTTAGCAGCTGCCTGCCACTGCTGTTTCTATGGAAACAGACATTGGATCTTGGAAACCAGGAGTGTGAGAGCTTAAACTAATCACTGTGACAAAAAAATAAAAACTAACAGCTTCTTTTCTTCTCACAAGGTGGACATGGTGATTAGGTTAGCAGACCCTGATCCCATTCCTAAGGGTGTGCTTCTGTAAAAATAGGAAGAACCATCCAGCCTATTAAATGCTTTCACTGCACCTGTTCCTTCCTAGCTCTGTCAAGGTCATTTGCTCATGAACAGTTCAGTTTTAGAGGACACCAACCTAAGAGTTAAGAGGAATTCGAATATTTACATTTGTTTTGGATATGTATCCATTTCTTTTGCATCCCACTATTACAAGAATTGTTTGGAAAATGTTTTTGATGAGAACTGTTGTTTTCAGCAAATCAGAATTCTTTGTGAATACCCATTTTTATAAGGCATATATCATTTCTCCTTACTTGTATTTAATTGAACCAAGCCATAAAAACATAGATAAAACTCTGATCAGGGTAAAAATTGAGAACCATCCTGCAGTTAACACATGTTCAGATTTGCACGATACTTATTTCCTTACTGTATAGTTTTAAACACAGTATGCTGGAGTTTATTATTTACAGGCAAGCTTAACTAGCCAACAACTACACTGCAAAACATGAAAAACATGGCATATATTTCCCTGAATGCTACTTGAATGGGAGTAAAGTAAGTCCTGTAGGCCTCCCTGCTGACCCTAATTTCACAGAATGAAACAAAGTTGTTAGTGTGTATCGCGATTAAGGGAACAAATACTCTGGAATATAAAAACACTAAATCTAAATATATAGTTGCAACATTCTTCTTTAACAAACAGAAAAATAGACACCAACTTACAGTGTTCTGAGTTCAGCAAGAAGATGGTGCCAAGTTGCTCCTGCTTAAGTAACAACAGTCCTTGTGGGTTTTCTCCTCTGCCCATCCTGGTTCCAGGTCATGCTCATACCTATCAACTCACCCTCATCCAAGTCTTTACCTCCAAATGGTAACCCCGACAATGGCCTCGTTTTATCATCAACCACATGCAGCTACTACCTCACTGACAAGTAGGTACTATAATAAAAAAAAAATACCTTGTTGGCCTGGGAAGGTGGCTCAGTGGTAGAGCGCTTGCCTTGCATGCCTGAGGCTCTGGGTTCGATTCCCCAGCACCACATAAGAAAAAAGAAAAAAGCCAGAAGTGGCGCTATAGCTCAAGTGGTAGAGCGCTAGCCTTGAGCTGAAGAGCTGAGGGACAGCACCCAGGCCAATTTCAGGCCCCATGACTGGACCCCCCCCCAAAAAAAATACCTTGTTGATTTATTTCATGTTTCCAAATATTATTGGCATGACTCATGTATTTGTAACATACTTAATGGCTTAATTATATTACAGTACATGTCTCTCATGATATCAAAGAAAATGTTAATTTCTAACACTATATAGTGGTTTATTTTCATGATGTATACAAATAGAACCATCTGTGGCTTCATCAAGTGTTAAGTCATTAGTGTTTTAAAAACCTTAACATTTGCAGAAATTCTATAGCTACATAGGAACATTTTAGTAATATTAGAGGAAATGGTTGAGGCTTTTTTGTGAACAGAAAACATTATTTTTATACTTAAAATAAGGAATTATAAGCTCACTGTACTAAAGAGTTTACTATCTAAATCATTACTCAAAAGAACAAATACTTTAAAACATGGACATTGATCGTGTATGAATTATTTGATTATAAGTACTTTTTATTTTAGGATCTTTCTGGGGTTTTTTTTGGGGGGGGGTCCAGTCATGGGGCCTGAACTCTGGGCCTAGGCGCTGTCCCTCAGCTCTTCAGCTCAAGGCTAGCGCTCTACCACTTGAGCCACAGCGCCATTTCCAGCTTTTTTCTTTTTGCTTATGTGGTGCTGAGGAATCGAACCCAGGGCCTCTGGCACACAAGGCAAGCGCTCTACCACTGAGCCACCTTCCCAGCGCCAGGATCTTTCTGTTTTACATCTTTCCCTTATTAAATATATTTTTCCTTGGAATTAGAAAAACAGCATTGTAAATATACAAAAGTTAATATTCAATAGGTTTTACTTAATATTAACCACATGATATTGTTATTCTGAGACTATTATATATAGGGGAAATTAACTGAAGATATAAATTTAACACATTTATATAAAAACTCCAGCCCTGAATTTTAACTTGAAACATCTGTATAAACCCTCATAGGCATACAAGGCCTAAAAACAAGGACAGCTAGGCCGCTAACAATACCCCTGTGTCTCAGTTGGGGTCTCTTAAGTGCTGCAGCAATTCAGTTAGAAATGACCCTCCACCCCCATGGTATAACCCTGTTGTCACTGTACTTGATTCTGGTGCCCTACATCTTGTATATACATTTTTCTAATTTGGAGAGGGGAAGGGAAATAACAAAATGCTGAAACAAGGATATAGGTTGACCTGTTGTAACAATGAGATGTACAAGACACTATGTTGAAAAGGAACTTTACAACTTGGGGGGTGGGGTGGGGAGGTGGGAAGGGAAGGGATGGTAGGAGAAAAACAAAGGAGGGGGTAACAATGCTCAATAGGAAATGTACTCATTACCTTACTCATGTAACTGTAACCTCTCTGTACAGTATCTTTACAATAAAAAAAGAAAAAAGGAAAAAAGAAATGATCATCCATTCAGAGTTTCCAGTGACTCCTGGAATCCTAGCTATTCAGGAAGCTGGGGTTTGAGGATTGCAATTTAAACCCAACCCTAGCCAGGAAGTTTGTAAGATTCTTACTTTCAATTAACCAACAAAGGCTGGAAGTGGACATTTGGAACTCTAAGTGTTAGAGTAAGAGCTTTGAAAAAAAAAAAAATCTATGGACAAAGCCAGGCGCCGGTGGCTCACGCCTGTAATCCTAGCTACTCAGGAGGTTTAGATCTGAGGATCACGGTTCAAAGCCAGTCCAGGCAGGAAACTCCGTGAGACTCTTATCTCCAATAAACCACTAGAAAACTGGAAGTGGTGCTGTGGCTCAAGCTGTAGAGCGCTAGCGCCCAGGCCCAGAGTTCAAGCTTCACGACCGACAAAAAAAAAAAAAAATCTAAGGGACAGTGCCCAGACCCTAAATTTAAGACCCAGTACTGGCATGAAAAAGAAAAGATAATCCACAAAAAGAATAGTTAAAAAAAATGTGTGAAGATTTACAGAACAGGAAAAGCCATGGTGCTACTCAACAAGAAAAACAAGCCAATTTTCTTATCAGGAAAGTACAGAAGAGACGACATCATATCATCATCAGGGCCGTCAGTCTGCAACCATCATGAGGATTTGGTTAGAAAGAAACACAGACTAGTGTTCAGAGTCAAAACTCATTTAATCACTTCTTAAAAGCAGTTTTATTGAGATATAATCCATACATCAGCATATAAAGTGTAAACTTGAGCAGTTTTTAGTAGATTCACAGAAATGTTTAACCATCATCCTAGCCAATTTTAAAACATTTCCATCACCTCAAAAAAAAAAAAAACCAAAAACTCCACATCCTGTAGCTACCATTCTTGTCTTCACAATTCCCTCTTCCTGAAAAACTTGGTTTGCTGTCTCTCAGCACTCTTCTTCCCTGAACAGTCCATCTATAATATGTATATTATAATCGTATATTATATTATAATTATATAATATGTGGACTTCTGTGACTGGCTTCTTCCATTTCTTTTTAAAATTTTTATTGCATTGTAAAGATGCTGTACAGAGGGGTTACAGTTACATGAGTAAGGTAATCAGTACATTTCTTGTGGAACATTATTACCCCCTTTGTTTTTCACCTACTATCCCTTCCCTTGCCTACCTCCCCAACTCCTCCCCTGCCAAGAAGTTGTTAAGTTCCTTTTCAACATAGTGTCTTGTAGGTAACATTGTTACAATGGGTCCATATCTTGGTGCTCATTTCATTCAAAATCATCTGTTTATTTTTGCATCCTTTTATGGCTTAAAATATTCTCGTTTATAGATATACCATATTTTGTTTATGAGTTTATCCACCTAGGGATAGTGTGTACCCCCTTTCATCTGAGGAACTGTCTAATATGTATAATACTGTCATCAACTAAAATACCAACAGCAGTGTAGGGAGACATGTTCACTGAATCGCAACATTAGGTTCACTTGTGACCTGGTCGTAAGTACTGGAGAAGAGGACAGTCATGTCCCCACAGATAGAAAGAGCAAAAGGGAGCATTTCTCTTCTGGGGGTACCTTTCTCTCAAGAGGATGATGAATGGAATGGTGTATGCACAATTAACCTCACTACAATGGGTCTAATATGCTTATCAGATCCTCTACTGCAAAACTCATCAAAACAAAGGAAGAAAAGGGCAGAATTAACCTAGTCACACTCTTTTCAGAAATAAATAAACAAATAAACTTCAAAATGTGGAAAGAAGCATTCTCCTCTATTGTTACCAAGAGGAAGAATGAGAAAAACGTCCTGCTAAAAAGCTCCTCTAAGGAAATATGCAGAGACAAATGCAGCGGTGGTACTCACTAGATATTATGTTGAAAATGAACTATACAACTTGTGGGCGGGGATGGGAGGGAAAAACTGGGAGAGAGCGAGGGAAGGGGTGACATTGTCCAAAAAAAAAAAGCACTATCTGTACCTAACGTATGTAACACTATGTGCATCACCTATATAATAACAATAAAAAATTAAGAATTTATGTTAATATGACACATTTGTCCTAAGTAATAAATCAATATGGATACATGAAAAAGAAAAGAGGCAGAGATGGGGGGGGGAGCAGAGGGGAAGGGAAAGGGAGAGCAAAGCACAAAAGTGCCTAATAGAGAAAAATACGTATACATACACACTCACAGAGACAAAGAGCCAATTTGTTTTCCCCATTTGCAGACACTACTCAATATATTATGAGATAACAGGGTTAAAAGCATAAAAAAACTTCCTCTCAGCCACCTTAGAGAACCTCCATTCCAGAGCTTTCTTTTTTTTCTCATGCATTTTTGGATATTCATTATTATTTTTTTTTAAAGAGGTCTTCTCTTGACTACATCTAGCAAAACTCTCAAAGCCGTGGAGTTTGACAGCCAAGTGGAGCACTGACAGGCTTGCTATATATTTTGAGAAACATTCACAAAAGAATGTTCTGTTTGTAGCCGAAATGTGAAAAATCCTTTTCTAAGCCTCATAAGCCCAGACTTAATGGAGTGAAACACATGGAAAATGAGAAGGGAAAACAAGCAATCCTATTACCCCCTGAGATTCTCCCCCTTTCTCCCTCCCCCACCCCACCCCAAAATTGATACAAACATTTGGAAACCTTGTGGTAGTATAAAATGTTTTCTAGAGATTAATTGGAAGGCTTGGATATGGGGAGAGAAAAAATGTGGCTTGCCAGACAAAGTGATATTTGGCACACTTTTCCAGTTGGGTAACACAGCATTGCCAAAAGTAGTCTGGTTGAATAAGCAGTGATTCATTCACCAATAGATAGATCACACTTTGCCCGGCCATGTAATATTCTAAATTTAACTTGTTTAAAGAGAAAACAAAAGAGCATAACTTTTAAAGAAGACAGAGGGAAAGAAGGAAAAAGTAATTAAAGTAGTAATCTTATCGCTAGGAGAAGCCTGAATGTATCATCCCACAACTGTCAAGGAAGTTGTCATTATTTATGTTTTTATAATACCAGGTAATTAAATCAGTAATTAAAAACAGACTTTACTTGGGATTTCTGGCAACAGGAAAAGAAGTGGGTTCAACTAAAAAATCAGCAAAGTAGGGATTTAGAGTCAAGGTAAAGTGTGGGTTCAATAGATGGAAATATTACTAAGAGGAAACCTCAGGGGTGTGCCATCTGAGTTGCTACCTCTTGGTAAAGAAAGACCCCAAGCAAAGGTTGACTACTGGTCAGCCTTTTCCATCCTTGCTATAAAGCAAAAGAATATCTCTCCCTCGCGCAAGTTTACCAAGCTGGCAGCTATGCAGACAACCTTGAGGCTTATCACCAGCTGCACTGAGTTGCTGTATTAGTCAGGAGCTTATACTAAAAGTCATTTCTGTAATAGTGTCAATAGCACTGATAGCATTGGTCATGCTGACGAAGTCAAGATCATGTTTTGCTTATGCTCCTGTGACTCTAGGCTATGTTTTTGCTATGTTATGCTTCTGTAACCTTGCTTGCTTGCCTCACCACTACTGTCCTCCAATTGAAGACTACCACTGACTGAGTGGTCCCACTATGAGTGGCCTATTGCAAATGATTACATATGATATTTACCATAAAGAACAAATGAATTTAAAGGTCACATAACTATAACCAATGAAGATGTGCCAAACCTGCCTTGCATGGCTCATCTATGTAACTCTGCATAACCTACGCCTATAAAAACCCATTCTACCCTGAGCTCAGGGCTGTTCTCCTGCTTTCCCAGTAGTAGGAAGCAGACTCCTTGTGGCTGTAATAGAGTTCCTAGCTCCTTTAACTGGATGTCTTGGAGTTTCTTTTGGATCCAAGATATAATGAGTAAGGAATTCTGGCTAAGTCAACTTGACAGGTTGCTGAAGGCAGCCTAAAATGATCAACCATTGTATATTTTAACTCTTCTAAGTGAGGCTGAGGAATTTGGTTGCACACAGTGAATGAGCCAACATCCCGTAAAATTCTTGCTCAACAAACTTCAGCAGGACTCTGGTTACAATTGCTACCTATGAGATCACCAACACCCACTCTAAGGTTGAGATCTGAAGGACTGAGTAGAACCTGATGTGAGTCAGGTCAAGGAAACAGTCTTTTTCAGTGGCCGGAAGTGATATTTCCAAAGGGAAGTTGATATGGTTTTCTTTTTTATTTATTTATTTATTTTATTTTATTTGTGAACATACTGTACAGAGGGGTTACAATTACATGGGCAGGATAATGCGTACATTTCTTAGCAAGCATTGCAGCCTCCTCCTTTGTTTACCCTTCACATCC
>NW_012267220.1:26290914-26324013 GCF_000151885.1 Dipodomys ordii | reverse complement strand
CAAGTCTTTCCATTTCCTAACAAATGGGGCAATGTCATTCTTTCTGATGGAGGCATAGAATTCCATTGTGTATATATACCACATTTTCTTGATCCATTCTTGATATGGTTTTCAAACCAAGAGCACAATGACCATGTCTGTTGTCTGGTTTGTATTTCCAAAACTGGGCACCAACATGGAACAAAGTCCCCCAAAAAGGTTATTTTAAAAATCTCTCAATTTTGAACATTTAATTGACAAAGACTGAATATATTCCAGGTATACAATATGACAATTTGACATATGCATTTACCACAATGAAAGTGATGCATCCACCTGCACTTTTCTCCCTTCTAGACCATACTCTCCCCATCCACATCTTCTCAGCCTCTAGATGCCAATGTACTCTCTCCCACATACAACTGGGATTAAAAAGCATTTGTCTTTCAGTATCAGGCATGTTTTGGTTACCATCTTTATTTACAGATATGCAGGTGGTTCATTCCTTCAATCCATGTGGACTTCTATCTCTCAATAATAGATTCCTGAGCAGCTCATCCTACCCAACAAACTACTCTTTCCTTACCTTGCTTCCTTCTGAGTGGCCCTTACCATGTTAAATGATCTATGTATTTATTTTCAACATCTCACACAATAATGTGAGTTTTGTGGGGGTAGACTTTGATTTGCTCACTGAAGAGTTCTTAGAAACTAAACCAGCACTAGCTGACTGAATTCATGGGTAAACATTCATATGTCATTACTCTTTAAATAACTGGATTATATCTTCTATCTATGCAAAGTATTTCTTCCCATGGATAGGAGACTGAATTACTTAGCATGTATTATTGATAAATTTAGATTTATTTCTACCATGTTATTTTATTTCTTAATATGCAACCTCTTCACTTCTCTTTTTCTGTTTCCCTAACTTTCTGATGCATTAAGCTTTAAATTTTTCTTCCCTTTCCTCCACTTATTTAGATGTTTAAAGTTCCCATTTTATTGTTTTATTTCTAAAATTTATTCCTCCAAAGATCTCTTCAATGACAAAAGCAGTATATTTTTTTTTATTAAGTAGATAATACAGTACAAATAGGTGGTAGTAAGGAGATTCTGAGAGGTCCTCAGTTCTGTTTCCCTCCCCTTTATGTGGGCAGAACAATCAAGCAGTAATAATGTCAGTAACTATGTGATGTTACATAAAACAACATCTTGGCAGACGAGAGAAAGATCATAGTCCTGGATTGGAGAAATAAGATAGCCATGTGGTAATAAGTTTATATGACTAACCATCAAGAATCAACTCTGGTCCATACCAGCAAGAACCAGACCACAAGAACCAAACTCTTAGAAGAAAACCTCTGACTCTAGACAAGAACACACTTGATAGACAACTTGATTTTGGTTTGTGAGACCCTAAGTAAAGAAACCAGATGTGCTATGCCCTATAGAACTTCTGATCTACAGAGCTATGAGCTAAAAAATGGATGTTGTTTTAAGTCACTAAGTGAGTGGAAATTTGATGCTGTGAAACAATAACTAATATATATGTCTATATGATTTTTGTTTTCTGAACAAGTGGAAGAGTGGACCTATACCTAGCCAACATGAAACAGACTGCAGATGTCATGGTAAGATTCTTCTCACTTAACAGGAAAGACAAGAAGGCAACTGTAAGAGTGAAGACCATCTCTATGGAGCTGGAAGAGACAGCAACAAGTCTCTACTATAGAATTCTATCCATAAAAACTTTCAAAAGGATACTTGTCTCTCGACTTCACTGCTTACCCCAAAACATCAGTTCCTGACTAAATAATAAAAAGGCTTTCTTAGGCAAGTGGAAGTGTACTTGAGTAGAATGTAGAAAGAACACTGTTTCTTACTTACTCCATAAGCAAATACACTTCTCCAAGCATAGAATCAAGTTTCTCGACTATGCTCTTAGTATAGATGGGTTTTTTATCTTATAAAGCAAAAGCATGGTAGATGTTGCTGATGCTTGATGGTGGCCAACATAATATTTGCCAAAGGCTAAATGCCTTCCATGGGTGGACTCAGCAGAACTGCATACAAGTTCAAACAGGTGCTCTTTCACTGACAAATAACTTCATTCCTCTGTATGTTTCCTAAGATGATGGATCATTGTTCCACCCAAAATATAATAAGCATATCCTCTACTCTCTACTTGCAGCTATCAAAGGGAGTTAATAATTTCAAATAATTCCAAAGATAGCTTTCACCATTGCCCTTTGGATCTTTGGAAGTAATCTCTAAGCCTTTCTGATAGGAATGCATAGTCATGCATGCCAGATTATCTTAGCAAGATAGTTTATAATACAAGTTTGGGGTCACTCAGTATTAGGTCTACTCTAGAAAGTCTAGACTGAGTTTACCTAACTACATCTCTGAGCCTTGGTCACCGGTACTCAATGTTACACAGAGCCATGTTACAAGGCACGCATACTCACACGAGTATGCGACAATGCTGTCGAATATCATTGCACATGCTTCTAGGTACAGTTAATACTGTTCATGACCAAATTGTGGGAAGATAATTAGAAACTCACAGATTTTTCTTTCTTTCCTTCTTTCTTTTCTCTCTTCCTTCCTCCCTTCTTTCCTTTCCTCCCATTCTTCCTTCCTTCCTTCTTTCTTTTTATTTTCTATGTAGACTTTCAATAGCCTCCTGCCTTAGCCTCCCAAGGGCTGAGATTATAGATGTGTACCACCACACCTAGCCATCTCTACTTTTCAGCTCTGATATTCTTCTCATCTATCTCATTCCTTGGCTGCTTATTCTTTTATTTTAATAAATGGTTACCATACAGATCATTTATTTCAGTAAGTTGTATGGGTTGTTCTAGCAAATTATCAAAATGCAGTAGTCTTGGGGAACACCAGTTTTCCTAACTGTGGATATATGAGAACGTAGGTTACATACTAAACAGAAGAAAAAAAACTTTATTCTTTATAAGGAACAATAAACTATATTATCTGGGAACTTATAATCTGTTGTCATTTTGATTTAGGATTTATCTTGTGAAGATGTAATGACATTCAAATAAATATTTTATGCTGTTTCTTACAATAATTATTTTTAATTCCTAAAATCTTAAATATATACACTAGTCAATAATAGATTAGTTGACTGGGATGTTAAAAAAAAGTTCCTAAAGCTAGATGCTGGATGATGGTACTTAATTTTTAAATCCCAACAATTTGAAACAGAAAGTAAAAAGCTACTTCCAGCAATCTCAAAAAAAAAAGCTATATTTGACCAACTTACTTATGCCTTTAAGAAGCAAACAGTCTGTGACATCTCATGTAAAGGAGCAAGATAAGTAGATCTGACCACTTTTCATTTCTATTTCCTCAGTATGGTCTACATTCCTAGTACATTTGCAGAAATGTCCCTGTGAGATTATTATCTCCAATTAACTATTCAAAAACCAGAAGTGGTGCTATGGCTAAAAGTGGTAGAGCTTTAGCCTTGAGCAAAAGAGCTCAGGGACAGCACTCAGGCATTGAGTTCAAGTCTCATGATAGACAAAAAATTAAAAAGTGTATTTGTTCAAAATATTTGCAAGAGGGAGAATAAAATAACTCAAGAACTGATGTTTTCTGTGGTTTTCTGACTCCAAAGATGATCATAGAGTTACTGATCTACCATCTTCTAAAGTTCAGACAGGGCAAAAGGTTATAATCAGCACACATCGATGCTGGGTATTGCTGAGCTAAGCTCATAGACTTGGGAGGATGGTGAGACCCTCAATATTGCCAATGTAGAGTTAGATCCCAAACTCACATGCTAGAAGTCTTTGATGTTCCCTTTTATGCTTCAAAACAGTGAAAAGCCTAGAGCAAGATACAGTGCCTTGCATAAAAAGGGAGAAAAGATGTATCAAAAAAGACAGTTTGAAAAGAAGGCATGGAAAAGGAAAAATCAATATTAACTTTGTATTTACTTTCATTTATGTTGAGCCTATTCACTCCAAACTTGCTTTCTAACAGCCAAGGGTAAAGATAAAAATGTTCTTTCTGTAATCAAAAATTGTTAGTTTAATACCAGTACTATGGTTATGGTAGATAGTTTTTGAACTGTTAAGCTGGTATGAAAGAGAACTATAAAGAAGCTAATAAACCTATGAAAAGAGAATGCATATGAATTAAAATATCTTAAACCACTCTAAGGTATTTACTAATAGCATAAACTAGATTGGATCTAAGGTATTTACTAATAGCATGAACTAGATTGGACCTAGCAACTTAATATTCTTTATAAAAATGAGTTAAAATTTCACTGTTTATACCTAGGCTTCAAAAAATAGAAGGAAGATGGATGCAAGTGGCCTACTCCTATAATACTACTTACTCAAGAGGCTGCGATCTGAGGACGGAAATTCAAAACCAGCCTGGGCAGACAAATCCAAGAGATTCATATCTCCAGTTAACCAGCAAAACTGTGGAAGTGGAGAAATGGCTCAACTCATAGAGCCCTAGTCTTGAAGGAAAAAGCTAAGCAAGAGTACAAGGCCCTACAAAGGAGGAGGCTACAATGCTTGATAAGAAATGTACTCATTATCTTGCCCATGTAACTGTAACCCCTCTGTACAGTATTTTCACAGTAAAAAAATAAAAACTAAAGCTGAGAAGATGACTGCAGTGATTTAATGCCATGGAGTATGAGTTGCATCTATTGTTACATTCCTAGCTTGAGGACGAATGTGGCATACAATAGGTGTTATCTAAGTAGTTTTGTACAAATCAAGTGTTCTATTCCCTACTATTACTACCATCACTTTACCTTTTATCATGGTGCCAAATTTTCTGACCCAATATTAGATGTAAGATCTTTGGACTACACTATCCAGAAAGAACCCTATCTCCTACCTCTCACAAAAGAAAAATGCAATTATCCCTCTGAGCAAAAATAGGAAGATCCCTGACTTTAAGACACACAAGGAGTCACAGGGTATCATACCAGATTGATTCACAGGGTCAAAGATCTGGACCTGTGGGCTGGAATCCTCTATGTGGTTAATTTCAGAAAAGTTAGTTTGTTATCTTAGCTAAATACACAAATTTCAAAGAAAAAAGAAAAAGAAAAGAAAGTTAAACCATTCTCCAAAGAATGGAACACAGTAAACCATTTGCTGGACTCTGGGAAAATACTGGATTTAGATTGTTTCTTCTCATTTTAAAATAATTGAATAAAAATGGTTAACTTTATAGTTACTCTTGAAAGTACTTCAGTAAGAAATTTGCATCCAGCCATGATGAAGCATTAATCTAGGCTTCCTGCAACAGTCACCCAGAAATGTAGACAAAACACTACTATTTTCAGACATTCAATAACTGGCAGAACAGGTCTCCAAAATGTGGGAAACAAATAAAGCAGGTGAGACCTGTGATTTCAAGTTGGGGATACTTCTCTGGGAAAACCAAGAAAGGCAGTAGTCTCTCTGGCTAGAGAGAGAGAGTTCATGAGACCATTGCCACTTGTGGTATAGAGTGATGAGCATTGAAGAAAAGGGAGCCATGAAAACCTGCAGAGGGGCCTCCTGGAGTCTCTAATCCCATAATGTATTGTGTTTCCCTATGGTCAAGCATACTGGAGGCTAAGCAAAGAACAGCCTTCAGAGAAAAGCAACTAGTGGGAGGTCAAAGGTGAACCCCGTAGGGCAGTACACACCTAGAGTGGACAAATACTTCAGAACACCTTAGAGTGCCACAGACACTTCTAAAAAAATTTACAATTTAGGATTAAGGCTAAAATAGTCATGAAGTAAAGATAACTAAAGAAACAAGAAAAGAATGCTCAGAAGTATAGTCTAGAAAACAAGTTAGCATCCCAAATCAAAAATGTTCCAAAAGCTTTGGGGAGCAGGAAGCAGATGATCCAGACCCCTCAACTATGTCAGCAATGAAATGAAGATTATGGTGAAAGAGGAGGAAAATGTCACAAATATCCAGTAGAAAAACCAGCTAATGGAATGAATAAACCACAATGATGGAATTAGTAGGCAGGGACTTTGTTAAGGTTATTAGAGACAAAAACTTAAACAAAAGGAAGTTGAAACATAAAAACACAATTACTTAACAGCAATTTTATCCATAATTGTTCTGGTTTTGTAAATAACCTGAGTCCAAGAAATAGAATTAGCTTAGTCTATCTATTTCTATTATTATAATAATACCATAGATCACTTGTCTTAAACAATAGATATCTACTTCTTACAGTTTTAAAGTCTGGAAAGTCTAAGATTGGGCAGTGGGGGGAGGGTAGGAGGGAATAGCAAGATTGGTGTTTTGACTAGGGTCTTTCTGCTACTAGCTTGTAAACAAGCACCTTTTCACTGTTGGGATTGGAAGAGACAGCTGTGGCTTCTCCTTTTCTCATAACCCCATTAATCCAACCACAGAATACCTCATGACCCTTAGAAACCCGCCTACCAAAAACTTCATTTAATGCCCTCACACTGGAAATGAGGGCTATGATATGTGAATTTGGGGGACAAAACATTTAGTCCATAGTAACAGTGGAGAAACATATTGTATTCTGAGACAAAGGGAACACTCTACTTCTATGCATAACAATGCTACTGAATTTTTTAAATGTTAAGCTGAGAAAAAAGAAGCTAGAAAGAAAAATTCATACCAGATGGTTCTATTTTTATGAAGTTCCTGAGTAGACAAAACTAATCTATAATGAAAGAAATCTGATCAGTGGTTGCATGAGACAGATGTTGGGGGAATTAGCTATAAAAAGAACACCAGGAACTTTTAAAGGAAGCAAAAATATTCCATTGCTTGATTAAGGTGGTAAATACGGGTATATACAATGTACTAAGGCCATCCGTGTTCACTTAAAACTGCGTGTCTTTTAATAAGTGTAGATTATAGTTCACAAAAATTGAAGTTAAAAAATGCTACCCTGAAATCACACCCTAAAAATATACAAGGAAAAAAATATAAAGAGAAGTTTCCATTGGTTTGCTATACTTACCAAAATATGTGACCTTTAACAAACAGCTTTAAGAAAGCCAAGGTAGAGAATATGGAAAGTAAATGATCAACATGAGTAGGAAAGAAAAAGAGGCACAAGGAACAATAATTTTAAGGAAAATAAAACTCAGTGTTAGGATTGAAATGCAAATTGATTCATTGAAGCATAAGATTAAGCTTGGAAAAAATCTTGTCAAACAGAAATGAAATAACTTGATAGATTTTTACACAATGCAGTACAAAAATTCAGTGATTTAAAAAAAGTGATGGAACATTGACATATAAAAATAAAGGAAACAGAGATTGAATTTTTGAGAGTTGCAGGTATGCTTAGACAGATGTTACCAGTAGAGAAAAAGTAAACATGTACCTGGCACCAGTGGCTCACACTTGTAATCCTCGCTATTCAGGGGCTGAGATCTGAAGATCAAGGTTCAAAGCCAGCCCTAGCAAGAAAGTCCATGAGACCCTTATCTCCAATAAACCACCATAAAACTAGAAGTGGTGCTGTGGCTCAAGCAATAAAGCACTTGCCTTGAAGAGCTCAGGAACAGCACCCAAGCCCATAGTTCAAGCCCCATGACCAACAAAAAAAAAAAAAAAAAGAAAGAAAGAAAAGAAAAGAAAACACTCTATAGCTTCCAAGCAGGATG
Source organism: Dipodomys ordii (assembly GCF_000151885.1). Taxonomy (NCBI): domain Eukaryota; kingdom Metazoa; phylum Chordata; class Mammalia; order Rodentia; family Heteromyidae; genus Dipodomys; species Dipodomys ordii. The sequence continues at coordinate 26,316,373 of NW_012267220.1, read as the reverse complement.
TAATACCTCTGAAGACCAGTGCCTCCTGTCTCCATCTAGAAAGTGAGAGGCTTACAAAAATCAGTTTTTGTAAGCAAGAGAGTATTTCTAAGCCAATAAGAACTAAATGAACCAATATTTCATATAAGAGACAAAACAGAGAAGTGAATTGGCTATGTGCTCCTCCCCAGGATGTATGATGTTGAACAAGGGTAAGAGGCGCAGAATTTCGAGCAAAATCTAGGATAACACTTGGAGAATGGCTGCTACAGGAGAAAAAAGAAATCAGTAGAGTTTTGGTGGAGGCTTCAAAGGTTTCAAGCACATGGCAGGTTTCCCAAAATTTACAATTTGGGATTGAGGCTAAAATAGTCATGAAGTAAAGATGATCTAACCTAAAGAAACAAGAAAAGAATTCTCATAAGTATAATCTAAAAAATAAGTTAGCATCCTAAATCAAAAACATTCCAAAATCTTTGGGGAGCAGAAAGCAGATGATCCAGACCCCTCAACAATGTCAGCAATGAAATGAAGATTGTGGTGAAAGAGGAGGAAAATGTCACAAATATCCAGTAGAAAAATCAGCTTTTTCATGTGGTCCTGGGGTTGCAACCCAGAGTCTCCTGCATGCTTCGCAAGTGTTCTGCCAGTATATTATTACATACACAGACTACTCTAGCTTTTCTAATTGCCAGAACTATCCCCAGAGCTCCAAAAGAGGTCTAATGTCTACTTTGATGTAGCGCTACTTATGTGTATTTTCTAAGTTCTCTTGCTTTAGGGTCCCCAAACTTTTAGTTAGAAGTATATCTAGTGAGTGGTCTTTAGGGAATCTAGTTACAAAATCAAAATTAAATCTAAGAAGAACATGCTTGTTATGCACGCACACACACACACACACACACACACACACACACACATGGACTTTGCCTATTTAAATTGGTAAAATACTTTCCAGTGTGGTAGTACATGCCTGTAATCCAGGTACTGTGGAGACTGAGGCAGGAGCATTCCAAGATTCAGTCCAGCAGAGGCCACATACAGGACCCTGACTCAACAATCAAACCAAAAAATTTGTTGGTGTGAGATGAGGAATCTATGTAATGATGGGATTTCAACAGTATTGGCTAAGGAAGAAAGAGCATAGTATATAAGGATATATTATTAATACAGATTATTACTGGCCTTCTGTACTCTATGCACTTGAGTAGCTCTCTAAATATTTTCTTCATATTAAATAAAATTAGGCTCGATGGGAAAAGTACTCATTACCTTTCTTATGTAACTGTAATCCCTCTGTACAGTATTTTTTACAATAAAAATATTTTTAAACGATCTGAAGGAAAATAAACAACAGCTATGTGAAGAAAAAAATTAAATTGGGAAATCTGAGTATGACAAAGACTTCAATAAGCACTTAAATGCCCAAATCATGGCAATAATACTAAGAATCAAAATAAAGGGAGACTCTGATGAACAATCTAAGACGTGGAGAACTGAGGAGATCAGGGTTAAGGGGCATGGTTCAAGTGGTAGTGCACTCACCTGGCAAGTGCAAGGCCCTTAGTTGAAAGGTCAGTACTGCTAAAAAAAATTAATAAGCAAAACTAAGCTGAGAATGAAAGAAAATTAAGAAAATTTAAATGTATTCTAATGTCAATTATTCTTCTAGAGAGATCTCAGAGGAGGTCCAGAAAGGAGAAACATTTATATTTAACATGAATAACCCATGTCAAGCACACTTTTAATACAAAGATACCTTTTTTGAATCCATCCTCTCCCCAGGTACCATGTCTTCAGTTTATGGTGATGCACAGGAAGCTGTGTTGCTTTGTCATTATACTCTTCCCATTGATCAAGTACAATGGCTTGATTATGTGTAGTAGGCCCCAAAGACTCTTGCACTAAAGGCTTGACCCCCAAAGTGATGCTATTTGGAGAACCTCTGGACCTTTAAAAGGTAAGGCCTTATGGAAAGTCCTTGGATCACTGGCAGCACTCATGAAGAAAAATGTGGGTCCCTCATCTCAGTCTTCTCTCTGCTTGCTGGCTTATGATATGAGTGATTTATTGTGACACATCTGGTGTTGGGCCATCTGGTGACCTCACCAGAGGCCCAAAGTAATGAGGCTGCCTGAGCTTAGCCTGGAAACATCACAACCATGAGTTAAATAATCTTTTTACACTTATTCGTTAATTGCCTTGGGTGTTTTCTTGTTTCATGAAACCGACTAATTTACTAATTTGTCATTGATGCTGCTCAACTTTCTTGTTAAATGACCAGTGTGGAGTGCCAACTGCAATACCATACTTGTGAGAGATGGCTACTTAGCCAGATAGCTCACAGTAGGTTAGCTGTCTTCCTGGTAGAAGGGGCACTCTGTCCTCACTTTTCTGGATTTGGATTTGTTTTCTCTTTTGACAATCACCATTCCTGAACTGCTTATAAGAGGTATGTATTCCAAAGGATATTGTTTCTGACTATGGAACTCACTTTACAGAAAAGAAAAAAAGTAAGCAAACAGCCATTGTTTTTATTGTGGGTCCATCACCTGAAAGCAGCTAGACTTAGTGCACATTGTAACAAGCTACAGAAGAGTGAGTAACTACAGCTAAGAGACAATACTTCAGTTGTAGTCGACTGCAGCTCAGAAGGATACTGTCTCATTTGTTCCTTCCATAGTCTAAACATGGGTCCAGAAACCAGTAAGGGTAATACTTCTAAGAATCAACATTGATAATACGTTTGCAAATTCTCTATGTAGTTGTTATCTGATAATTTTGAAGGTTTGCTCACATCAAAGGAATCAACCATCTAATTGAATTCCTACTTGGCTATTTGTGCTACTAAAACTAGTGGGAAAATAGATAAAAATGAGGTGTTAACCATATTGTCGCTTAGCTGACATCAATGATCCAGATAAAATAAGGTTATTCTTTTTCCAAAATGGCAGCGAACATGGTTGGAGACTTTCTTAACATGTTCAGTGATGAGTTTTAAGCAGATCACTACTGAAGCCCTACAGAAGCAAGATGAACTAAGTCTCAGGTCCATCCTGAAGATGAGCAAACAGCTGGACCAGAAAAGAGCCTCATTCACTGAAGTATGACTGAAGGCTGAGAGAACAAGACCATCTTTTTACAGCTATATTGTTCAGTGTGAACAGCCATCTAAACTTAAAGTAATTGAAATGAAATACAACTAAAATATTAGTTCTTCAGTTTTTCTGGCCATATTCTATTCGCTGACATGGCTAGTGGTTTCTGCATTGGGCAGTGGAGGTGTAGACTGTCCTTGTTATTTCAGAAATTTCTACTGAGAAGTGATGACCTACAGTCCCACAACATAAGAGGAATGAGGACCATAACCTCTAATGATACTACCTTGCTTGCCATGAGCATATTTAAATTAACTTTCCTTTTCCTCCCTCCCTCTTTATTCCTTTATTGTTTGCAGACTGGAGTTTATGAATGCTAGGTCTTTAGTCTTGTTACTGTTATAAAATACTAAGAAGGGATAACAATGAAACTAGAGAAGGAACAAATTGAGCAGACATCAAAGACTCAGACAATGGTGCAAGCATGATCCTGCAGAATAGCTCAGAGACTTGCAGCTCCCACCGTGAGCTGGAGACTTAAGCTTAGCCCATTGTGTGCTCCTGTTTGGGATCCTACAAGAAGCCCAAGAATTCCCCAAACCAGAGATTAACCAGAAATCATTCTATCAGTGTCCATCCTGGAGTCTAAGGTACAGAGTGGTAGCTGGACAGGTGATGGAACAAATATCTAATGGCAGGGTACACAGAGGCCTGGGAGGCAGCAGAGCACTCAGGGAGATGCTGCTCTTGGGGAGGCCTGCCCTGTCACATGATGACCTAGCACATGACCACCTGTGGTTCTCCCTGAGCCCTGGAATTCCTCCCTTCCTCATCCTTGATCCCCCCAAAATATCCTTGCTGCTTTATTTAGCAGATTCACTTTCTGTGATTTGCAAACAAAACAGAATGACTAATGTGGTAAATATCATTTTCTGAACTCGAATGATTAAAATTTTAGGGAAGACATTTATCTTTCAAAAAATGGCAAAAAAGTTAAAGGCAAACAATACAGTATATGCAAAGTAAAAGACACAAACCAGAAACCAACAAGGCAGTATAAAATCTAAAAATGGAAAAGAAGACAACAGAGATTGGACCAATCATAGAAGTTTATGATAACAAATTTAAATTACTTCAACTCCCCACTTAAAGGAAGCCTTTCTTTAGTGACATTAAAACTGCTTAATTTAAAGAAACACATAAAGTTTACAAGAATTTTTTTAAAGGATAAGCAAGGGCTTGTCAGATAATTTGTTAATGAGGAGAATGGGAACCTTTTTATTTCAAACAAATTTAATATAAAGCCAAAAGTTTTTCATGGGAAAAAAGGCTATTCTATATTCATAAAAGATAAAATACACATAAAATTTATAACAGCCATGAACCTTTATGGTTCCTATAAAATTTTCAAATTATATAAAACAAAAAACAAAAATAGGATTTCTGTGAGGGATTGTAAAGCATATCTCTCCACAGTTTATAGACCTATTAGAGATAGATGATAAATGGAGACCAGAAATGCAAGATGGGACAAAAGTGGTGGCATAGCCCACAAATGCTCCTCCTCAAACCCAGTAAAATGACAAGAAAAACAGATAGTTAAAAAATAAATTTTCCAGCCAGGCTCCAGTGGCTCACACTATAATCCTAGCTACTCAGAAGGCTGATATCTGAGGATCACAGTTCAAAGCCAGCCCAAGCAGGAAAATCCATGAAACGCTTATCTCTAATAAACCAGAAAACTGGAAGTGGTGCTGTGGTTCAAGTGGTAGAGCACTCACCTTGAGCTGAAGCACTTAGGGACAGCACCCAGGCCCAGAGTTCAAGCCCCACGACCGACAAAAATAATAAATAATTTTTTTCAACTATACAGAAAAGAACTATTGTCAACCAGTGAGCCAGTAATTTTGGAATACTGTTGAGAAAGAGACTATTATGAATAGCAAAGTGAAAGAGAAATAATAGAGAGAAACTTCACCAAAATAAGAAAAAATATAAACTCTTGGAGTAAAAGCTTCAAGTGAAGTATCTAGCACTAGAAGAGGCCTTCCTTCCTTCCTATGGACTTCTTGATAATGGGCAGCAGATAAAGATGATTTCTGCCTGAAGAACAACTCCCAAGAACTTCTCTGAGAGATTGGCCAAGGCCATTTTCTAGCACTGTGGATGGCAATCTCGGTTGTAAATTGGAGTCAGCTGGGAAACTTTCAGAAAAATCCACGATCCAAGCTGCAACTTTCATCAAATAAATCATGATCTCTAGGGTTAGGATGAAGACTTCAGTAGTTAAGAAGGCAACTCAGTGTTTTCAAGATACACCTAGGCTGAAAGCAGCAAGCATGGTAGAAAATAAAAGAGAAGATGGGTGTGGTAATCCATGCCTGTAATCTTATTTCTCAGAAAGCTGAGGCAGGAGGACCAGGAGTTCAAAGTCAGCCTGGGATACAAACAAGACCTTGTCTTTTTTTAAAAAAAAGGTGTGTGAGTGTGTGAAGGAAAATAAAATAAGTGCTAAACTCCCACACAGACAATAAAGTAAGACAACAAGTGAAAGGGAGCAATGCATCTGGATTTCATAAAAGCAGGAAGTACAGCCCTGTTCCTCTGGAGTTTGACTGTCTAGATGCAGGCTTGACTTTCCCGTGAGAACTCCTGATCCTCCCCTTAATTCACAGTCCCCAGGAGTTCAGCACCCAGTAGATAATGGCCTTCCACAATCACGAGGTAGCACTTTTCCCATTCCCTCAACCACTCAAGACAGGCATCTGCACTCAGGAGCATGAAGAGGCAAAAGGAGAATTTCAATAAAAATGTGAGCAATCAAACAACAATCACCCAACATTTGAGGAAAAGCAATAGCCAATGGGGGGAAAAAAAGAGGATCCAAACCCCTGAATAGCCTAGAAGTCAAAGGATAGAGTTTGAAAATAAAGATGGTGAAGATCCTCAAAGAAACAGAAAAGGCTTCATGAAAATATAGCAGAAATATTCCAAGTTAGATATATGATCATATTTTAAATAGAAAATAATGTGCTAAGAACACAAAAGAGAGGTTAGAATCAAACTGGACTAAAAAATTCTTCCATAAAGCATTAAAAAACCAGAAACAACCAAAAGAAGTTATAAGTATGAAATAAAACTTAAATTATATGAAATATATCTACAAGTGCTACAGTTACAGGGAGAAAATAAATATAATACACACAGAAAGACTTTTAAATAGGTGTGTGTTACATATGTACTACAGAATACTAACAGTCCCTAAGTTACAAATGGTTCATTCACCCAACTGGATGTTTTCAACTTTATGAGCTTGTGAATGCATATATAATCAGTCAAAATTATACTTCAGATTTTGAAATTCAATCTTTCTTGGCCACCAATGTATGGTATAAATGCCTATGATATTCCATGTGGTCAGGAAGATGAACATACAACTTCCTACAGTGTACTGTGTGGCTAAACTCTGATGTTCAGTATGTCATATGTATTAAAAGCATTAGAGACTATGTGCATTGTGTATTATGCTTACATAGTCTTGTGTCTGTGTCTATATACATATATATAAACAGACAGACAGAGAGACAAATAAGTACATAGATACATAAACAGTAAAGCTTCCATAACTGAAAAAAAGCAAATTTTCTGAATGAACTATTTGCTGCCTATTTGTTTCCTCCAAATAGGAATGAAAAACAAGATTCCTGCCTATTAAAAATTTTTTCAAGGGCTGGGAAGGTGGCTCAGTGGTAGAGTGCTTGCCTTGCATGGCTGAGGCCCTGGGTTCGATTCCTCAGCACCACATAAGAAAAAAGCCGGAAGTGGCGCTGTGGCTCAAGTGGTAGAGCGCTAGCCTTGAGCTGAAGAGCTGAGGGACAGCACCCAGGCCCAGAGTTCAGGCCCCACAACCGGACCCAAAAAAAATTTTTTTTCAAGCCCCACAACTGACAAAAAAAAAAATTGGTGCAGTTCAGAGATTCCTGGATAGAGAAACAAAACCAAAAGCCACAAGAGAGAGATTCGTAAGTCTGCACACTGTACATAGCCTTACCTTGGTTCGTCTTCAGCAACATTGAAAGTGACCAGACAGTGAAGTTATGTCTTCAGATTCTGAAGAAATTATGTTCTAATAAGCAGTAGCCTTTAATAAGCAATAAGCATAAATGAGACAAATGAATAGCAGGTTAAAAGATAATAGGTCATAAAAGATAACGAAAAATGGAGGAAGAGGAAGAAACAATGAGGAAGTAATCATGAAGGTTGCAACCTCAGAAAAGTTGTCAGGGAAGAACTCAACCTCGAGGCTTTGGACAGACTTTTGAAGGAAAGGGGAAAGGATTCATCCAGCGAGCACACAAAGGAAACACAGGAAAGCTTGCTCATCCTTAAAAATTGACAAAGAAAATTAGTAGTAAAGAATTGTCATGTGTTTGAAGATTTGAGGGATAAGCAAGAAAAAGATAGAATCTAAGTATTGGACAATGGAACACATTCTACTAGGGATAGTTACGGTGGAGGAACTTTCCCTCCAGAAGACCTTCAGAGGCCGTGGCGTGGACAAGGGGGACTCTTGCTCCAAAGGGGAGGGCAGGGGCTCATGCTCCAAGTGATACTGCTCCGCAGTGAGGAGAGGAGTTCCATCAGAGCTCCCAATGTAGCCACCATTTCTTTTTTAATAGCTACAGGGCTTGTTTTACCTATAGTCTAGCACATATTGGGTGGTGTTTTGCCAAATACATAAAACAGGCATGAACCCCAAGGTAAGTATTCAAATATTTTCCCTTTCATGCAATGGTTTCTAACATATTTATAAGATGATTTCTTGTTGCTTTGTATGTCCCTCCCCCACGGTATAACCCCTGCTTTCACTGTATTTGATGTTGGTATAATTTGTGGAGGGGAAGGGAAAAAACAAATCGTTTAACTAGGGATACAGGTGGACCCACTGCAACAATGTGATGTACACGTCGTTATGTCAAAAAACGAACTTTACAACTTTGAGGGGTGGGAGGGGAGGCAGGGAGAGTGGGGAAGATGGGAAGGGATGGGAAGGGGAAAAAAAGGAGGAGGCAACAATGCTTGATAAGAAATGTACTCAATTTGTTGGTGGGAGTGTAAACTTGTTCAACCACTTTGGAAAGTAGTATGGAGGTTCCTCAAAAGACTACATACACATAGAGCTCCCCTATGACCCAGCAATCCCACTTTTGGGCATTTACCCAAATGTTTACAAACAAGACCACACTAAAGCTACCAGCACAACTATGTTTATTGCAGCATTATTTACTATAGCTAAGATATAGAACCAACCCAGATGCCCCTCAGTAGATGAATGGATCAAGAAAATGTGGTATATATACACAATGGAATTCTATGCCTCCATCAGAAAGAATGACATCGCCCCATTTGTTAGGAAATGGAAAGACTTGGAAAAAATTATATTAAGTGAAATAAGCCAAGCCCGAAGAAACATAGGTCCCATGGTTTCCCTTATTTGCAATATCTAGTATATGTCTGAGTCAAGCAGAAAAGGTCAGATAAGGTGATGTTAGGAAAATTAACCCTAAGATATGTATTTAAATGTTTTTTTTCTTTCATGCATTTGTTTCTAATGCATTTATAAGATTATTTCTTAGTTGCTTTGTATGTCTCTCCCCCACAGTATAACCCCTGCTTTCACTGTATTTGATGTCAGTATAATTTGTGGAGGGGAAGGGGAAAAACAAGTCGTTTAAATAAGGATACAGGTAGACCAGTTGCAACAATGAGAAGTACATGTTGTCATGTCGAAAACGAACTTTACAACTTTGGTGGGGGCACCGGGCGATGCTGGGAAGGGATGGGAAGGGGAAACAAAGGAGGAGGCTACAATGCTTGATAAGAAATGTACTCATTAGAGCCCACGTTATTGTAACCCCTCTGTACGGTATTTTCACAATAAAAAAAATTTCAAACGTATCAATAATAAAAAAAACCAGGCAGTATATAATTGCCTTAAAATATGTTTATTTTTGTAATGGGTCCACTTGTAACCTTATTTAAACAGTTTGTTTTTTCCCCTTCCCCTTCACAAATTATATGAACATCAAATACAGTGAAAGCAGGGGTTATACCGTGGGGGAGGGACATACAAAGCAACAAAGAAATCATCTTATAAATATGTTGGAAACAATCACAAGAAAGAAAAAAAAAACATTTGAATCCTTATCTTGGGGTTCATTTCGCCTAACGTCAACTTGTCTGACAGTTTCTGTTTGTCTCAGCCATTACAACAATGAGATGTACAAGACGTTATGTCAAAAAATGAACTTTACAACTTCGGCGGGAACGGGGTGTGGGGTGGGATGGTGGAGAGGGGAAGGGATGGGAAGGGGAAACAAAGAGGAGGCAACAATGCTTGATAAGAAATGTATTCACTATCTTGCCCATGTAATTGTAACCCCTCTGTATGGTATTTTCACAATAATAATATTTATTTTGAGGATTGGGAAGGTGGCTCAGTGGTAGAGTGCTTGCCTAGCATGCATGAGGCCCTGGGTTGGATTCTTCAGCACCATATAAACAAAAAATAAATTAAAAATTAAAAATATTTGGTTTGGAAAAAACTGTAAACTAATTGACTATGCATGAATTAGAGTTTGGTGCTGCCAGGCTTTGAGATAATCATTCTAGCTATTCTGTGAAGAAGCAAACAATACAAGATTTAGATCTGGCTTACGTCTATAAAAACAAATGTTTCTTACGTTCTGAGAATTGAAGTATATCATACTCCCTGATAAAACCAAATGAAATGTGCTGTACTTACAAGAAAAATAAATACATTATCATAGTAAAGAAAAACCATCACTCAAAATAATCTTGCCCTTGTTGTTCCTATAATATTTCATACACATCCACATTTTAGCTTATATCACTCTAAATTCTAACTACAGCATTTGTTTATGTCTCTATCTTCTATTGTAAGCTTGTGAAGGGTATCAAACATTTATAGCTCATTTTAGTACCCTAAATATTCAGAATAAATTTCTAGTTTATAACTAATAATCAATATATTTTAATGGTATATAAATAAATGTAAGAATAGAATTATATCAAGGTACCAGTGGCTTATGCCTGTGATCTACCTACTAAGGGGGCTGAAATCTGAGAATCAAGGTTTGAAAACAGTCTAGACAGAAAAGTCTGTGAGACTCTTATCTCTAATTAACCACTCAAAAGCCAAAAGTAGATCTGTGTCTCATGAGGTAGTGTTAGCCTTGAACTGAAAAACTAAAGGACAGTGCCCAAGTCTTGAGTTCAAGCCCACACCCCCAAAAAAGAAAGAAAAGCACAAAAAAGAAAAGAAAAAGAAAAAATAATGTAATTAGAACAATCTCTGAGACAAAAGAATAATCTAGTACAATTCATATTTAAGACTATATATTTCATTTTTAGTATCACAGTTATAAAATTTCAAAACTTCTGTTTTCCCCATATGTCAAATCACCTAATCAATAAAGAAATTAACTCAAAAGTATGTTTAAAAGATGATTAATGATTATCAAAAATCCTAGCATGGTAACTTAAGCCTGTACCCTCAACACTCTAGAAGCTGAGCCAGAAGAATTTCAAGTTCAAGGCCAGTCTGGACTGCACAGTGAGTTTGAGGCCAGCCAAGACTACACAAAGAAAGCTAGTCTGAGGGGGGGAAAACGATTGTTTAGAGATATTCATGAGCTCCATCACAATTCTTTTTACAGATGGATGAATCCCTAAATTAGAAAATGGAATAATACTAATTTATCATTTAGAATGACTTAGATCTTTTTTAAAGTATCTCACCCCTATTTTGCTCTGTCTGATTTTCTGACTCTCCTCCACCAAGAAAGCAAGATGGCTGGCAGCCACGGTTCCAAGTACAATGTTCTTATGTAATGATATCCATGGGCAAAATAAGAGTGAATGTTTCCATGGAGCTCTCTTCTGGGAGAAATATTTCTCCCAGAAGCCTCAGGCGTATGTCCCGTCTGTCTTGTTGGCTAGAGTTTAGTGATGTTCCCACTTCAAACCAATCAGCAGCCAAAAGAAATTGGCTTCTTTAGCCAAATAGTTGAGCATGGGGAGGTTGTACACACTAGTGTCTCCAGTTCTGCTAAGTTGGTACGAGTATACTCCACACTCTTACTCTCTCAAATTACGGGAATCTTGGACAGGACACATAAAGCAGCATCTGGGGGTTTTGATAAGTAAATAATAGAAAGTATGTTTGGGAGGAAAATCAAATCCCAAGAATGACCCAGATGGCAGTGAATTTCCTGACTTTCTATCGCTCACATCTGCAGATTAGACTCTAGGCAGTGTGAATCCAGGATTTGCACAGCAGTTACAGACAAAAAAAACTCCAAGAGAAATCCTCTTTCAAACCAGAAGATGGAACACACTATCTCTCTCCACTATTTCAATCCTCTTCAACTTCTTTTTCAGCATAAAAGTTTCAACATAGAAATCTTACATGGTGTTTTTTTTTAGATGTATAGCTAAGAATTTCATTTTTTCAAGCCATAGTAAGTGATATCATTTTAATTGATAGTATCTAATTAACTATTGCTAGTATATAGAAATACAGTTTCTACATATTAACTTTGTATTATTCTGCAATTCACTTATATAGCCTAGGTTCTTTTTGTTGTTTGTTGTTTCATAGATAATAGTGCTAGCTGCAAATAGGAATAATTTTCTTTCTTCCTTCAGCTCATGTGCCTTTATTTTTTTTATTGATTATTGCTCTGGTTTAGATAAATAGTAGTGTCTTGCATTGCCATAAATTTTAGGAGTGGGCAGCTGTTTCACTTCTTTATTTCGGTGCATAAAAGTCCAGTCTCTCCTCACTGAAAATAATAATAGCTACAAGGTTCTTAGATATCCTGTGCCAAAGTCTTTCTATTGCTAGGCTGCTAAGAGGGTGTTTGTTTTATTGTTTGGCTTGTTGTTGTTTTTGCTTTGCCAGTACCAGTACTTGAACTCAGGAACCCCGGAGCTCACTCCACTTGCTTGCTCTGCTGGTGCAGTACCACTTGAACCATGCCTTTTTATCTTCTTTTGGCTTGTTATGCTCAAGATGGAATCTCACGGAATTTTCTTTCTACATGACCTTTAGCTGTAATTCTCAGCATCTCAGCCTCCAATGTAACTAGGATTATAGGTGTGTGCCACTGGTTCTCAGCTGCTGAAATGTTTGATCATCCATGGTGAATTTTGTCAAATCCTTTTTTTTTTTATCTATTGAGATGACCATGTGGATTTCCTTCCTTAAATCATTAACAGATGGGTTACATAGCTTGATGGTTGAGGATACTTTTTATAGTTTGAAAGAGTACTGCATGCGTACATGAACATCAATTCATTCTGTAGTAATTTTTTATATTGCCAGATTTAATTTGCCAATATCTTTTTGAGGATGGTTATGTTAATATTCATGAGAGATATTGGCATGCTTTTTAAAAATTTTTCCTGGCATGGCCTTGTTCAAATTTTGCATTAAGGTAAGGTAGACTTCATAAAAATGAATTTTATGTGATTTTTCAAGTGGTTGAATTAAAACTGAGCATCTTGCTGGCTGTTTTAGATTGATAGCATTTGTTCTTCAGTTTATACTCTACTTTTTAACTTCCTCTCATGTGTATTTAATAATTCCATTCAATCTATTTTTAGTGAATTATCTTTTTTATCTTATCTTTATTATTTTAGTAGTTTTTAAAATTTATCTCCATTATTATTTTCAGCAATGGTTAAGACATACAAATATAACAAGCATCTCTCCTTCAATATATTATTTCCTGTGTTACATAAGTTATTACAATACCGTAGTCCCAATTCCTTTCTCCTATCATGTGTCCTATTTGTGCCTTGGTCCATTTTCTGTTAAACATCGAACACTGGGAAATTTATAAGAAAGGAGGTTTGTATCTCTCACTTCTCTGGAGATTGGGAGTCCAAGGTCAAAGGACAGCTTCCCATACCTCCAGGGAACACAGGCGTGTAAGCTGTGGGGAGGGGAGATGGGAGCAGACCTATTTTACAACAGCCCGTGGTAGAAATAATAAACTTACTCCCGTGAGGATTAATCTTGTCTTCTAAAGACTCTACCTCTGGGAGATGGCGAGCAAGATGGCAGAGTAGTAATACATTAGCCTGGGCTCCCACTGAGCAGAGAAACAGGGCCTTGCTAGCACGGAACTCCGCTACAAGAAACTGCATCACACAGTTTGGCACCAACCAAAAAGATTCAGACTGAAGCTTCTACAGGAGAGGAAACAAACTCAGAAACTGAGGCAGACTCCCAGTGTGGTTGTGCTGCAGACACAGGCTCCAGCCGATGAGCCATCCTGATTTTTTTTTCCTCTCCTTTCCTCTCTCCTTTTTGCCCCTTGCTATCTTCCAGCCACCCAACCATAAGGCAGACACAGCAGCATGCTCCAGGAATGCCATTTTTCAGAGACAAAGTAACTCCATAAGGTAACTACACAAGTTTCCAAGCAGGGCCTCTAACCCTGGGTACAGCCTCAGTGGGACCTTTAACCGCAGGGCGAGTGGAGGAGGGGAATGGGGGGTTCTAAAAATATCCCATTCAGGACTCTGTTAGTGGCCCCCGCCACCCCAGGTCTGCACCCAGCCCAGCCTGCCTGTGCATCTCTAAAAGGGATGCCTCTCACAGCCCCCAGCACAGGGAAGAGGCCTGAGCCCAGCCAAGCCTAACCTTATACCTCCCCGAGTGCTGCTGCTAGCTGCCCACACCACCTGGTGTCCATGCCCAGCCAGAACCAAAGCCCACACCATTGCATGTCCAGGTGGAGGGGATGGGATGTCTGTATCCACAGCATTCAAGGCTGTGCCCAGACAGTACATAAGAAAATAGAAATAGCTCAAGTGAACAACCTCATGATGCAATACTAAAGCTGCTAGAAAAACAGGAGCAAACCAAACCCAGAACTACCAGATGGTCGGATGCTGGTGGCTCATGCCCGTAATGCTAGCTACTCAGGAGGCTGAGGTCGGAGGATCTTGGCTTTAAGCCAAACCCCCAGCAGGAAAGTCGGTGAGAGTCTCATCTGCAATTAACTACCAGAAAACCAGAAGTGAAGCTGTGCCTTGAGCAGAAAAGCTCAAGGACAGTGCCCAACTCTGTTCAAGCCCCACAACAGACCAAATTAAATAATTAATTAATTTAAAAAATTAGTTAAATTAATTAATTAATTTTAAAAAGATTAGGGCAAAAAAGTAATCAACTAGAAACTAAAAAGAAATCCATGAAAATCACCAAAACAAAAATGTTCTCTGGAAAAAAAAAGAATAAAGTTGACCATTAGCTATATTGATGAAGAAAAGGAGAGACTCAAATCAACACAATTAGAGCTGCCATACGAAACATGACAACAAACATCCAAGGATGACATTGTCCAAAATGAAATGTACTCATTATCTGACTTATGAAACAGTAACCACTCTGTAAACCAGCTTTATAATGACAATGTTAAAAATACTTAATTAAAAAAAGGCTCCACCTTCCATTACTATATACACAACGAAATTTTAACATGAGTATTGGTGAGGGGGAAAAAAAGCATCCAAGCAATAGTACTGTCATACCCTTTGTGTTTGCATATACTCTACATACACAATATCGTTATACCTGATTTATTTGATGAGATGTGAGTCTCCTTGACTTTTTCTCTGGGCTGGTTTGGAACTATGATCCTCCCAATCTTTGCCTCTTGAATAGTTAAAAGCATGAGCCACTTCATCTAGCCTTTGTTTTCTTTTTTTTTTTTTCTTCAGGTAGCTGTTTTTTAGAGTAGTTTTTTAGAGAGTTTTTTTCTTCTTTCTTTTTTCTTTAGATTGCTGTTTTTCAGAGTAGTATTTCTTAAATTCAGCAATATTAATATTTGAGGATGGATAATTCTGTGTGGTGAGAATGTCCTTGCATTGTAAAATGTTTTACAGCAGCTAGACCCACTAGATAATGGATTAATAGCACCAGCCCAGCTATCTAAACAAAAAAATGTCTCGATATTACCAGTGTTTCTAGAAGGAAGAATGGTAAGGGAGAAGTCTTCCCTCAGTTTGAGAATTGCTGGTTTAGAGCAATTAAAGACAATATCAATAATAATAATAGTAACAATATATTTAACTTAAGTTTCATTTCATTTACAAGCGGGACACTGGAGACTCACACCTGTAATCCTAGCTACTAAAGAAGCTGAGATCTGCCAACCCAGGCAGGAAAATTCATGAGATTCTTTAACAAGAGTGCTAGCCTTGAGCAAAAAGACTCAAGGACAGTACCCAGACCCTGAATTCAAGCCCCAGTATCAGAACTCACACACAAAATATAAGAAAGAAAAAGGAAGGAAGGAAAAAGAAATAAAGAAAATTCTGACCATCACCTAATCAAATCTTTTTTTTCCTCCTTCTTGGATACCACTTTCTCACATAGTAATAGTGTCCAAAAACTCTTGGGTAAAGCAGGTAGCAGTCATATCTGCCTAGGTCATCAAACGTCCAAGAAAATATGTAAAGAGGAAACTTGATTATGTTGCAGTCTTTGGAGGAAAGAAGGAAGGACTTTGTCTCCCATTTCCTTTAGGGCAAGGTTTGCATGAGTAGTGGTGAGGGAAAAAAAAAGCATCCAGCAATTTTGTGTTTGCATATACTCTACACACACAATATAGTTATACCTGGCTTATTTGATGAGATGTGAGTCTCCTTGACTTTTTCTCTGGGCTGGTTTAGAACCATGATCCTCCCAATCTTTGCCTCCTAGGTAGTTATAAGCATGAGCCACTTCATCTAACCTTTGTAAGCATGAGCCACTCCATCTAGCTAACTACCCTACACACACACAATTGGATAATGACACCCAAGTCCCTTAAGTCCACTATCACAAACTAGGAATGTGGCCTTCCATCCATATCCAGAAAGAGACAAGATACTTGGTACATACCAACCAACAAGCTATAAAGAGAAAAGAGGATGGAAGGCAATCTGAAGAAAGTATAGCATAATCTCTCTACTTGAAGTTTGCCTCTTCTCCAGCCAAGGTGGCCACTGGTTGGCTGACTTATTTAATTACTACTGCATTTTCCCAACCTATGATTGGTTCAAGCCAGACCCTCAAGTCCACTGTTTCCTCCTCTGCTCTTTACTCTCCTTCACCTCTTCACTTCCTTATAACTGTTGTGAAATTTTTTGTGTAAGCTTCCAGTTACAAACAGCAAAATGACTTAAAGTCATTTTTTTCTAACCAGCCAGATTTTCTAGGAGGAAGGCCCCGCAGCTGAGGCAAGTCAAAAATAGCAAGACTCATATTCTGAATATTCAGATTGTATGGTTAATTAGACAAATATTTAGTGAGCATCGCAAGGAAAACACTGATCACACAAACACACACGAACATGTACACCAAACAGAGAAAGGGAGAGATTTCTCTTTATCTCTGAATCCCCTTCTATCTTATTTCTGATATTTACACTTGGTCTATTTCACTGCTCATTAGCAGACCCCAAAGAGACCAGAAAGCAGAACAAAGATTCACTTCAAAGTTGTAGACAGCTTTTAAGACAGTTCCAAAAAATTTTTTTTCAACTTTTGGCTAAAATTGATCTCTAACTTATTACAGTTTTATTGACCCTGTTTCCTTTCACCAATGAGCAATTGAAAATAAACTGATGTACTTTGACAAGAAATTATGTATACTAATAATTTCAATAGATTTTAGTCAGTGTAGAAATCATTTCAGATCCAGAAAAAAGTAATTTCTTGCCTTATCATCAGTGAAAGTAGGATTTAAAATGCATCTGGTTATTATTTGCCCATTCATGCTACTTGTGCTGATGAAATAGGTGTCAAGATCCCTAGATAAATGAGTTCTGCAGTTATTTCCCAATTTTCTAGCTCTGGAAAATATACTTAATGATGAAAAAGGTTGTTTTATTTGATTTTCTACTGGTTCACAAATACCCAGCATGTCTTGATTGTTTTAAGCATAGTTGTCTAAATGTCTTTCAATCAAAGGTCCACTTAACAACAGTGATTCATTTGGAAGAGTGCTTTGAAGTGGAAGAACTTGAAAGTAGCAAGATTAGATGTCAAATGAAAATGGCAGGTGGGTCACACTTGCTGACTTTTTTGCTTACAAGTTGCCTTAAAAAAGGAAAAAAAACTCAATTGTAACTCTGAGAGTGTTGTTCAGACATCAAAGTGAGTAACATAGCCAGCAAAACAAATAGTTATAATTCTACAAGGAAAAAGGATCTCTTTAACCAGCTCTCTTCCCAGGGAGAATGAATAGTGATGCATAATCAATGGCTTATCAGTCATTCCAATAGAAACCAAAAAGGTCAGTGGCTCCAGCAGCAACCTATTTTGGAGATCAGCAAGTACTGATCTCAGGGAATTAGTTAAGATTGTTTGTCAGGATGAGAGCTTGTATCTTTACCTAATAAAATCTGGCATTGGTTTAGATAGTTCTTCCCCTGCAATCTATTGCTAAAATGGAGCTAAGAGAATGGTGATCAATTTTTCTTCTGTAAATAAGAATAGCTAGCTATCAGAGAATAAACTTTAACTAAGGGCTAGGGGCTTTGGAGTTGGAAGAGCCAAGTTTGAGAGAGAATAGAATATAAATAACCTCTTTTTTGTGCCCTTTGAAGCATGTTCCTGAGACATGTAACTTTGTCAATCTGGTGGCATACAGAAATAAGAAGAAAATTTGAAATTTGGAAATGCAAAGTCATAGTAAACATGTGTACTCTGCTAAATCTATCTCCCTTAGCCAGGCACAGGGGACTCACACCTGTAATCTTAGTTACTCAAGAGGCTGAGATCTGAGGATCCTATTTCAAAGCCAGCCCATACAAGAAAGTACATGAGAGTTTTATCTCCAATTAATGGCCAAAAAGCAGGATGTGGAACTGTGGCTCGACTGGCAGAGCACTAGCTTTGAGCAAAAAAAAAAATGCTTAGGGACCACAACCAGTTCCTGAGTTCAAGCCCCAGGATCTGCATGTGCACACATGCACGTGTGTGTGCACATGCATACACACACACACATGCACACACACACACACACACACACACACACACACCTATCACCCTAGAAAGATGCCTGAAATTATCTAAAAATTAGGGATCTGAGAGCCCAGGGGTTAATAGAATCTTTAAATTATGATGCTTAAACTATATGAGGTTGCCAATAAAAGAAGTATCTTCTCAGAAAAAAAATCTTTATGCTCATAGTTCTCCATCATGAACTAAAAAAAAAATGCAAGTTTGTACAGAAGGTAAATGAATGTTTTCCCAGAGTATGGAAATGTTAGTGGTCTAATCAACCCATTGATAGGAGAGTTCTCCCTGCAGAGAGTTTAAAGGCAATGGAACAAAAGCAATTGGCATGGATTGACTGGAAGGAAAACAAAGCAAATTCATAAAGCATTTCTGGGTTTTTCTTTTCTTTTAGATTTGGGTGTCTTCTCTGTCCATCCTATTCTTTAGACAATAGGAAGGCTTGGCTGGATCTCTGTTCACAGTAGAAATGTTCCAGATTAGCAACGCTCTACTTGATTTTGTGACACTTTTTTTAAGCTATAGTTTCAGGCACTCAAAAAAAAAAAACCACTAACAGTAAACAAACCCAAAATATTTACAACACAAAAACTACTAGAAAAGAAGTATCTCTCAATCTTTGAAGGTGTCTAGATATTGCACCTTCATGCTTTCAGAGTCTGCCTTTTTTTTTTTTTG
This sequence comes from Dipodomys ordii, assembly GCF_000151885.1. Classification (NCBI taxonomy): domain Eukaryota; kingdom Metazoa; phylum Chordata; class Mammalia; order Rodentia; family Heteromyidae; genus Dipodomys; species Dipodomys ordii. Next base: position 26,297,519 of record NW_012267220.1, on the reverse strand, counting down.
AGACTATTGCTACTTTGTTCCCAGGACCCCTAGGTCAGCAGGCAACGTGCTCCAGTTTCCATTAAATGCCTAATGCTTGTGAGACACCAGCTTTGGTATCTAACATTAGCTTTGGTGCTGTCCTTCTGCATGCTACTTCCCACTCTCTACAGCTTTTTATATGACCTTATTTCACTGTTATTTCTAAGAGTTGGGATTCTTTCAAGATACAGCTATAGCTGTAGCAAAACTGAGTGGAAGGCTCATATTGCCACAGTGTCATGCAGCATATGGCATTCAGAATAGCTGTTCTAAACTCCTGTCCCCTATTCAAGCAGAAACAAATGTAGAGCCAGGGAGAAAGCACTGACTTGGAGTGGCAGTCACAGATTGGAAGCTGAATGTATTAAAAGGGAACGCTCCTTCTCTGGTAAACTTCCCAAAGGATGAATCCTTGTGTGGTGGCAGCCTAGAATCAAAACTACAGAAGAATGTTCCAAATATAGTATGGGACTAGGGACAGAATAGAGGTCAAACTCTGGGTAGTCTCAGCTAGAGCTAAGATTTTTCCATGGGTATTTGAATGTAAAGCTTTAGTCTAATGAGGGAGAAATTTTTTTTAATTGAGAATTCTTAGGTTCAGGATGCCAGACCATTCTCTGGCCTCATAAAAAGTGTGACTCTAATTTAGAAAGATTGCCAACTTAAGTCTTTTGTAACAAAATTTCTGGTTTAAATGCATAGTAATTTCCTGTGTCCCTATATCTGCAATGCTTCAAACGGAAAGTGTTATCATAGAGGAATGTTTTAGTGAATGCAGAGTTGTACAAAGTTATTCATTTAAAACACATACATTTTAAAAGGCAGTTCTTCTTTCAGGACTTGATAAGCAGAACATGGCAGTTTCTAGAATCTATTGCAAAATTAGTAATTAAGAATTAGGATTTAAGAATGGAAGAAAGACAGCCTCTTCAGTAAATGGTGCTGGCAAAATTGGTTAATTACATGTAGAAAACTAAAGTTAGATCCTTATATATCACCCTGCACCAGAATCAACTCCAAATGGATCAAAGATTTTGGAGGGGATGTGGCCAAAAGGGAATCCTACTGCATAGTTGGTGGGAGTGTAAACATGTTCAACCACTTTGGAAAGTAGTATAGAGGTTCCTCAAAAGACTCCACATAGAGCTCCCCTATGACCCAGCAATCCCACTTTTGGGCATTTACCCAAATGATCACAAACAAGACCATATTAAAGCTACCAGCACAACTATGTTTATTGCAGCATTATTCACCATAGCTAAGATATGGAACCAACCCAGATGCCCCTCAGTAGATGAATGGATCAAGAAAATGTGGTATATATACACAATGGAATTCTATGCCTCCATCAGAAAGAATGACATTGCCCCATTTGTTAGGAAATGGAAAGACTTGTTTTTTTTGTTTTTTTTTTTTGGGTCCGGTCATGAGGCCTGAACTCTGGGCCTGGGCGCTGTCCCTCAGCTCTTCAGCTCAAGGATAGCGCACTACCACTTGAGCCACAGTGCCTCTTCCGGCTTTTTCTCTTATGTGGTGCTAGGGAATCGAACCCAGGGCCTCATGCATGCAAGGCTAGCGCTCTACCACTGAGCCACCTTCCCAGCCCCAAGACTTGTAAAAATTATAGTAAGTGAAGTAAGCCAGGCCCAAAGAAACATAGGTCCTATGGTTTCCCTTATTTTCAATAACTAGTATAGGTCTAGGACAAGCAGAAAAGGTCAGATAAGATGATGTTAAGCAAAATGAACCCCAAGATAGGGACACAAGTGGATTTTCTTTCTTGCTATTGTTTCTAACATATTTATAAGGTACCATGTGATATTTTTGTTGCTTTGTATGTCCTTCCCCAGCGGCATAACCCCTGTTTTCACTGTATTTGATGTTGGTATAATTTGGGGAGGGGAAGCGATAAAACAAATTGTTTAAATAGGAATACAGGTGGACCCATTACAACAATGAGATGTTGAAAAAGGAACTTTACAATTTAGGCAGGGAGTCGGGGGAGGGAGTGTAGTTGAGGAGGTGGGAAGGAAGGGATGGTAAGGGGAAAACAAAGGAGGAGGCAACAATGCTTTATAAGAAATGTACTCATTACCTTGCTCATGTAACTGTAACCCCTCTGTACAGTATTTTCACAATAAAAAACTTATTTAAAAAAAAGAATTAGGATTTTGGCCTGGGACTGTGGCTTAGTCGTTGAGTGCTTCCTAACATGCATGAAGCCCTGGGTTCAATTCCTCAGTAGCACATCAACAGAAAAAGCAGGAAGTGGTGCTGTGGCTCAAGTAGTAGAGTGCTAGTCTTGAGCAAAAGAAACTCAGGGACAGTGCCCAGGTCCCGAGTTCAAGACCCAGGACTGGGGGAAAAAATTGGGATCTAAAAAGTTAATAAAAAATAAAGAAAATATAAGCCTTTGAAACCACGAGAGTTACAGAAATAAGTAGCCAGAAATATTAAAAAGCAAGGAGTTAAACATAGTTTAAGATGAGGAAAAGGCTTCCTTATGTAAGGCAATTAAAAAGGTAAGATTTATTTTTTAGGCAACTAAAGAGGTAAGATTTTTTTAACTACAATATAGATGAAATATTGTTTCTAAAAATATTTGGAGATATGCATATTTATTCAGTTATACAAATTATGTAATCAGATGTAAAAACAATAATTAGACTGACAGAATTATAAGTTTTGTTTTAATGTTCCCTGTCAACTACCGTCTGTATGTCTTACATTTATAATGAAATTATAAAGTCTTTCAGATTATAAAGTTTATGAACAGAAACTATTGTTTAAAGTATATTGGGTGAGGAATATCCAATCTTGTGTTGAACTAGAATGAATAATGATTTTGTGTTATGGATTCAAAATTTCAACTGTTGGTTCCCAGCTCCCATTGTGAGAGCAAGTAGAGGTGGGCCTTCATGAGGTAATCAGAGTCAGAGGAGAACGTGATGGTTGGGTTCTCAGGATAGAATTGGGGCCTTTATAAGGAAAGAAAAAGATCTCTCCATCACTGAGCACACAGGAAAGCAGCCATGTGTAAGCCAAGAGAAGGACTTTCACCAGAACCCAACCATGCTGACACACTCCTGCACTTTGACCTTGCATTTCCTCTATGAGGAATAAATAATCACTTAACCCAGTCTTTGGTATGACCGTCTGAGCCACAATAGTACATGGTGTCCGACAATCTGACACAGATTTCAAATTGCCCCTAATATACTGAGCAACCTTGAGGCTTTACTTCCTTTATCTGAAAAGTAAAACAGAACACAACCTACTCCAGACACTTGATTCTAAATAATCCTATAATCGACATGAATGGGACCTAGGGCCACGCTGACATCTACCAGATCTGTGGGTTTACTTACTGCCAGCCTCTACTTTCAGTTACATCTCGCCCTCTCTCCTTACTACCCTGCCTGAAAGTTAGTTGAACTATGAACTATTCACAGGTAGCAGTCAAGGGTACCCAGTCTGTGGTTTATTGTGAAGTAGAAATAATATCCCTCAGGCGAAAATACAGCTCCATTTTAACAGAAAAAAACTAACTGGATATCTTAACACTAACTTTAAACAGAATCGACTATAAACCACAAGCCATAGATGGAATAAAATACCCTGCAGTGTGATCATAAAATAGTGAAGACATTTGTTATGAGGCCTGATGAGGCCCCTCATTGCGTTTCTTCTAGGGCAGCCTCTACTTCAGAGGATCTTACCTGCAATAAAGTGTAGAACACTAGGTCACTGTTGCTTGCTTCATGTTGCTTTGTTGGTCTTATCAGGAAAAGCACCAGAAGCTCAATAATTTATTGGGCAAGGAATTCAAGGGAGAGGAATACAGGCCAAAGTAGGTCTGTAGGCTGGAAGATGCCGGCCTGAGACCTGAGATGCATGCATTGGGATCGGGGGCAAAAACAAGACAACCCCACCTAGGAAGCCTGAGAAGGAGTGGCTGAAGTGAGTGGCTAGACAGGTCAATTCTGGTGTGTGATTTGAAAGGTATTTAGACTGTCTGGAAGTCCTTAATGACAAAGGGAGAAGAAGAGAGAACCTGACTTCTCTGGTTCCTTGTGGCATTGGCTAAATCAGTACACATCCCAGACTGGACCATGTCCGGTCCAGCTGGAAAAATCACCTCTCCTGGTCCACCAAATTAAGAAACTCCTCAGACTGCAGAGCCCAGAGAAAACATGTTTTGGGCCACGGCCTTGACTTAGTTTAAAATTTTGAGCCAGGCCTGGGTGACTCATGCCTGTAATTCTAGATGATCAGGGTTCAAAGCCAGCTCAGGCAGAAAAGTCTGTGAGACTCTTATCTCCAATTAACCAGCAAAAAGCCAAAAGTGATAGAGTGAGAGCCTTCAGCAAAAAAAGATAAGGAACGCACCCAAGCCCTCAGTTCAAGCCCCAGTAAGGGAAGGAGGAGGGAAAAATACCTTTGAAATTAAATTTAAACCAATGAGAATCCACTTATACTCTTACACTAGATCCTACAAATATGAAGTTAGATCAGAATTAACTATAGCTCACAGAAACAAATCTACTTCTGTATAATTTCATTATAAAGACTGTCGTTTGATGATTAAAAAAATATTATATTCTCCACCTTAGGCTATATCCCTGGGAAACTAACCCCATGTTCCTACCAATCACCAAACCCATCTGAAAGAAGACAGGCTTTAGTGCAAGCTAGGAAACTTCCAAGATTCATACCACTTTGCAAGAGCAACTTGTGAGAATTTCTTTCTCCTATTTTTTTTTTTTACTGCAGCCTCTGATACAGTGTTTCCTATCTGTCAATCTATCTTCATATTCATGTCATGGGTTACAGCTCCCACTGGCAAAGTAACCTGTAAAAACCCCATAAAAGATAATTTGCTGAAAGTTTGCATGGTTAGTTCATTGACGGAGAAGTTTATAAGGACTCAAATTGTGACAACAAAATGGAGTTGTTGCTTTTTTGTGCTTTCTTTCAAAAAAAGAATCATGCATTATCTGGGCTTCCATGTTTGCTTGGGAATGAGAAATGCTGTACTGAGCTGGCAAATGGCTTCTGTCCTATTATGTCTTTGTAATTATGACCTTTACAATTCTGATCGTTAGTACAATGTTCTTAATCTGTCTTGGCCTGAATTTGCCCAGCTATACAGGGAAAGTACTGATATATAATATGCCTGCACCACAGGTAAACATGAGTTAAATAATACAACAAAAGTGAGGATATATGTAAACATATGTTAAAAAAATTAACAAGCACTTGGACAATTTTTTAAACTAAGCAAAATTGTTATTAATATTAAATATGCCAGTGCAATTCAAAAGACCTTTCTATGGCAGTAGAAAGAGTATATATATGTGCTATCCAGGAAGTGTTGCTATGGCTCAAGTGTAGAGCAGCAATCTTGAACAAAAAGCTAAGGGTGAGTGCCCAGGCCCTGGGTTCAAGCCCCAGTACTGGCTCATGCGCGTGCATGCACAACACAACACACACACACACACACACACACACACACACCACAGATAGCCACATAGAGCTATTAAACAATTAAAATGTAGCTAGCTCAATTAAGCCACTCAATTTTCCATGCTAAAGAACATTACTTGATGATAAAGGTCCGTACTTTTTAGTTGGAACAGCCACATGTAGCTAGTGGCTACTGTATTAGCTGCAGATAGGAAGCAGTGGTCAGATAGCACTTGAGCTTGCCTGACATCTGTTTGCTATTTCTCTGGAGATTGCACTCACCTGTTGTTTAAAGAGATTAGCTCTTGTTCGTTTCATTCAGTCTTTGGAGAACTGTCATTCAGGATATTTCATATTTAGTCCATTGAACATGGCCTCAGTGAAGCCAGAGACCTTCTGCCAGACTTTGAATTTTTTATTTTTATTTTTTTTATTGTGAAGATTCTGTACAGAGGGATTACAGTTACATGAGTAAGGAAATGAGTACATTTCTCGTCAAGCATTGTTACCCTCTCCATTTTGCACCTACTACCCCTTTCTTCCCCACCCCCCACCAAAGTTGTAAAGTTCATTTTCCACATAGTTTCTTGTGCGTATCATTGTTGCAATGGGTCATCCTGTGTCCTTGTTTCAGCATTTTGTTATTCCCCTTCTCCTCCCCAAATTAGATAAATGTATATACAAGATGCAGGGTACCAAAATCAAATACAGTGCCAACAGGGGATATATCATGGGTGGAAGAACATGCAAAAGAAACAAACTGAAAATCACATAAACATTAAAACAACAACAACAAAGAAAAACCTCTTGTGTCCATATCTTGGGGTTCATTTTGCTTAGCATCATCTTATATAGTCATCTGTACATAGCTTTTGAGCTTTTCTGCTCATATGATAAAATTATCCTCTGGAAAGCAGTATGGAGATTCTTCAAAAGACTACACATAGAGCTCTTTTATGACCCAGCAATCCCACTTTGGGGCATTTACCCAAATGATAACAAACAAGGCCATACTAAAGCTACCAGCACAACTATGTTTATTGCAGCATTATTTACTATAGCTAAGATATGGAACCAACCCAGATGCCCCTCAGTAGATGAATGGATCAAGAAAATGT
>NW_012267220.1:26276878-26287975 GCF_000151885.1 Dipodomys ordii | reverse complement strand
AAAAAAAAAAAAAAAGAAATGGAAAGACTTGAGGAAAAAATCATATTAAGTGAAGTTACCCAATCCCCAAGAAATTTAGGTCCCATGGTTTCCCTTATTTGCAATAATTAGTAAACATATAGATAATCTTATCGGATGAGCTGAAAAGCTCAAAAACCATGCACAAATGACCATATAAGATGATGCTAAGTGAAAAGAACCCCAAGATATGGACACAAGAGGTCTGACCTTATTTTTATTTTTTTATTGTACCATGTGATTTTATTTTTTATTGTTGTTGTTTTCTTTGTATATTCTTCCCCCATGGTATATCCCCTGTTGTCACTGTACTTGATTTTGATACCCTGCATCTTGTAAATACATTTGTCTAATCTGGGGAGGGGAAGGGAAATAACAAAACGCTGAAACAAGGCCACAGGATGACCCACTGCAAAGATCCCCACAGGACAGTATATTGGGAAGAACTTTACAACTTTGGGCAGGGAGGGTGGGGAGGAGGGAGAGCAGTGTGGGAGGTGAGGAGGGAAGGGATTGTGGGACAACAACAAGGAAGGGAAGGGGTAACAATGATCAACAAGAAATATAAGCATTGCCTTACTCATGTAACTGTAACCCCTCTGTACAACATCTTAACAGTAAAAGCTTTTTGAGAAAAAGAAAAAGAAGAAAGAAAATTTCGGCCTGTGCCAAGGAGCCCTAGAGTTTCTCCTATTCCTTCCTGTAATGTTTTCAGGGTGTCTGCTTTTACCTCAAGGTTTTTGATCCATTTGGAATTGATTCTGGTGCAGGGTAATATATAAGGATTTAACTTTAAATTTCTACAGGTGTTTAACCGATTTTTCCACCATCATTTACTGAAGAGACTAGTTTTCTTCCATCCTAATTTTTTGGCTCCCTTCTCAAAGATTAGGTGGCTATAGGTCTGCAGGTTCATTTCTGGGTCTTCAGTTCTATTCCATTGGTCCTCGATCTGTTCTTGTGTCAGTACCATGCTGTTTTGATTACTATGGCTTTGTAATAGAGTTTGAGGTTTGGTATTGACTTTAAATGTTAACTGCCTCTCAAAGTAAAACTGTTTAGGGACAATGACCTATGCTTAGGACTCTCTGGATCCTTCAACTGGGCAAAAGGGTTCAGAAATCAAACCTGTATATAAAATATTCTTCCAAATGGAAATCACCACAAAGGCTAAGGTGAGGAAACGCTCATAAATGTTAATGGAGTTACAGCATCACCTGCCATTTCCCTGATTTCTGCTCTTTTCTTTCCCTTTAATTTTTTTTGGTTTTGGTTTGTCTGTACTGCTACCTGAACTCAGGGTTGGTTGGTTTGTTTGGTTTCCAGTTCTGGGGCTTGAACTCAGGACCTGGGCACTGTTCCTATGCATCTTTTGCTCCAGGTTAGGGCTCTACCATTTGAGCCACTGCACCACTTCCATCTTTTTCTGTTTATGTGATACTGAAGAATCAAACCCAGAGCTTTGTGACTGCTTGGCAAGCACTCTAAGCACTACCGCACATTCCCAGCTCTGAACTCAGGGGCTTTGAACTTGCTCTTCTGTACCCAATCATAACCAGTGGCATAGGGTTAATACCATGAGAAGCAATCTTCACCCAAAGGAGATGGAAGTGAGTGGACAAATGGCCAAGTTTCCATGGCTTCTCATGGAGCCCACAGTTCCATGAGGGCCTCAGAGATTCTGACCCCTAATTGTCCTAGTGTGGTACCACACATTATAATATTCCGTTGTCAGCATTTCTATCTTCTCTGCTCCCATGGGTTCTTGGCATTGTCTTGCAACTCATCTGCCTACACCCAAGTCCTGGTCTCAGGTTGCAGAGTAGAGAATTGGAAGAAGATACAGTCTGAGACAGGGACTAGGACTGGAAGACCTGTAGGTGCTGTGACACTCCTGGGCCCCTGTGGGTGAGCAGAGATCTCACATTTCCTGTCCTAACTCTGGGAATTCTTTGTGGCAACCCTGAAGCAATCTGCCCTATAGTGAATACCAGGTCATTAACTGAACAGGGATTTTAGGTCAGGAAGAATATCTTAAATGTTGCTTTGAATTGTGGGTAACCATTTACATTAGTTCATTTTCTATCACTACAACAGAATACTTTAGATTGAGTAATCTACAAGAAAAAGAGATTTACCGGGCTCATGACTCTGGGAACTGAGAAGATCAAGAGCAGACTCACACAGTATTGTATCAACCCATGTGGAAAAGCAGACTAGCAAGTGGGCTCATACAGAAGATGAACATATATGAATATACATATTGGTGTCAGGAGGTACCGGGCTCAATTTATAACCACCCCTTCTCCAGGTAACTAACCCATACTTAATTCCTTCAAGAAGAGTGGAGTCTTTCCCAGGACATAAATATATTAAATGTCCCATCACATGTCAATGAAACCACATTGAAGATCTAATTTCTACTTGAGTTTGGGACTGTATCCAAACCACAGCTCAATCCTCTGGAGTATGGTACACTTAAGAGAATGTCACATTCCCCATTTCCTCCTTACACCAACCACACCTCTTCCTCTCCTCTCCTTAGTCCCCTTGCCTTCATTCTTACCTTTGGTTCAGCCTCCAGAAAAATACTATCAGGAAGGGTGAAGGGACTGAGAATCTCCTTAACTTTCAGGTTACAAAGGATGCTGACCGCTAAGTGGATGAGTGAATTGACCGTGATTCATGCCTCAGGTTTAGTACACATTGGCCTAACAAAGAAAAGAACAACCAGATCATTCAAAGCACATCCGAGTAGAATTTGCCTGGAATGACATAATTGCTGGACAACGTCAAGCCCAGCACCCATATCCACAACTGCTACTATCTGCAAAATGCAGTTAAGACTGATGGATTATCTTACCACAGATCATAAATCTTCATTTCAATTAACATACAAAACAAAGGAAACTATCTTACCTGTAACCTCCATGGAAAGTTGCTTAGTCTGAGGATTGATTCTTTTATTGTTAAAGGGACCCTGAAATTCTGAGTAGATAACAATAAAGGTCTCAATTTTTCTTTCTTTATTTGTGGGTTATGATTTTTTTTATTTTATGGAGATAATTCCTATTATTTAGTGCTGGGATAAAAAGGAAATAGAGCTACTCAGTACATCAAAAATTCAAACTCTGATTCAAAGCCACCCCCAGCCCTCTTTGCTTCAGCTTATTTCTGAGGTAAGGTCTCACACATTTAGCCTGAGCCACACTCAGACAATGATCCTTTCTGGATCCTTCACAGCTCGGATTCTAGGCATGTGTTAGCATTGACAGTTTCTGATAAAAACATACTTTTTTTTTGGTTCTGGAACTAGGACTTGAACTCAGGACCTTATAATCTCACTCAGATTTTTGGCTTACACACTAGACCACTAGAGCCACAGTTCCAATGCCAGATTTTTGTTAGTTAATTTCAGATGAATCTTGCAATTCTATTTGAAGTATCAGAGTTCTTCCAGAAATGATTTTGTTTGGGAAAAAATAAAAATTCCATAGTAACATTAAATTGGGAAAAGTTATCCTATGTTGTAATGTCATAGTTCATCAAGTGATGCTGATCTCAGGAGGAAATGTTCCTGTACTAGTTATGTTTGGGAATTTGTGTTTTTCACCTGCATTTTTATATCCTACAAATTCCTCTGTTACATGAGCCAGAGTGCCTTTACCATTCAAAGGACTCTGTTCTAATTTGTTAGGAGGAATGGGCATTTGTTGGTGACCTTTGTTTGTGGGTTAGTTAGATTTGCTGGGTTGGTACCTATTTCTCTAATTTCAGAGAAGCTTCTCACTGTGTGTAGACTTTGAAGGACACTGTGCCCTGCCCCAATCTCTGAGATAGACAAGATGGAACCCTCTCTCCTACCTCCAATGGCCACAAAATGTGACTGGTCCATTCAACTAGGTGCAAAGAGAGTTTCTGCTGTTCACAATCAAGCAGACAGATTTTATATCCATGCAGCAAACCATGGATGACAAATGTTTGTAGCTAAAGCTCAGTTGGCTGTGGGGCCTCTAATGCTTAGTTTATGAAAAACAAATAATTACAGCACAGACATGAGTGATTACATATAGCTTATGCTACTCTAATACAATAAAATCCCAAATCTCAGTGGCTTGGCACACAATTTCTCATTTACTTGCTTCTGATATAGAATAGATGACTCCCAGGAATACCATCTCTGTCTTTCTGTCTGTCCTTCAAGAAACATTCTACTTTATCCCACATGTCAAGTCTTTGTGGTTAGATGGTATCATGTGACCTCACATTCTTCTATGCATTCTCTGATTTTTTTAATTCTCCAAATAAGGATCTAAACATCATGAATACCAGCTGCTACAGTGCTATTGTTTTATATTATTTATGATTGCTATTATTGCTGTCAGAATTTATAGCAATCATAATCATTAGCCATGAGCCACTCTGACACTCTCAGCTGACAATCTGTCACTCTTTTCCTTGGTTGAAAGAACTAGAAAGGACATGGGCAGCTACCGAGTACTCAAAGCACCGGGTAGCCTATGGTAAGAATAATGTAATCCCAGAGTGCTGATGAGGTTTTGAAAATGCGATGAACATGGAAAAAAGAAAAAGAGAGAAAGGGAGGGGTGACATGGTTCAAAAAGAAATGTACTCATTACTTAACTTATGTAACCCTAACCTCTCTGTATATCACCTTTAAAATACCAATAAATTAAAGAAAGAAAGAAATAGAGATAAAGAAAGAAAAAGAGAGAGGGGGGAAGGGAGAGGAAGAAAGAAAAGGAAAGCAGGAAAAGGAAAAATGGAAATGAGAGGGGGAAAAGGAAAAGGGGAAGGGAGAGGAGGGGGAAAAGGGAAGGAGAAGGGAGGGAAAAGGGTAGGAGGAAAGAACTAATGGAGATCCAACATACTGTCAAACTCTAGAAGTCACAAGATCAAAGATAAAAGGGAGCAGGTCATAGCAAACCCAGGATGCAAGTATTTTAGAGACTGGTTGTACTCTGATCAGCAATAAAGGATGCTTCTGTTCACAAGAAACAACAAAAATAATGTACCAAAAAGGTAGGTATTTTTCTAAGGCCAGAAGCAACTCCATCTCCTTGATCCTGATTTAGCATTCATAATGCACCATCCATGCTTGCTCTGTGACTCATAAACTAATAAGAGGAAGACCTCATCTGGTCAAGAACATAACTGCACAATGCCAAAAGCATCCGTGTCAGACACAGCAATTAACTTTTCAGGTTAATTTTAATGGCTGTCAATTTATGGGCAACATTCTTTAGGAATACAAATTCTCAGCTCTTACCTGAATCCCTTACAGTCATCCTCTCAGTCCCAAACAGATCAAAATATACAAGTCAATTGTCATCCCAGGGTTGTGATGGTTATTAAGAAATGTAGTCTTAGGGGTTCAGAGAAGATGGTGTAAGTTAACAGGGAACCAACTGAGGTCTCTCTGAAGAAGCAGAGATTCAGTGTCCCATCAAGCTATCCACGTTTAGAGAGTCACACCAAGTAAGCTATAAATACAGAGATTTATACCAAAGAAGAAAATTATAAACCGTCTGCATAAGAAGACAGGATTAAGCGCCCACTGGCAGCTGTGGAGGTAGCACAGGGAGCTGAGGCAGAAGCGGCAGTGGGGGCAGCAGCTGCAACTCAGCCCCGCAAGCTTTCCACTCTCCTTCAGCGTGAATTTAAAGACCAGGAGCAGAAGCCAACATCCTAGCCTGCCACAGACGGGCACGGAGACAACTCCTCACATCACAGCTGGTCTGAAACACCAAGGGAAAGTATGAGTACCCCACAGGAGATATCCCCCTCCCTCCCAGAGAACATCATTTGGAAGAAAACCCTCACGCTACCTGAGAAAAATGCCATTGGGGAAAGTGGCAAAGAGCCTGCCAGAGCACCTGGCCAGAGAGACACCTGAAGACACTTGCCAGAGAAGTGGTGCCATGTTTGAAGAGGGCAAAGGGATCTGATATCCTTGCACCTCCCCTCTCCAGCAGAAAACAAAAGATTCATGGGGTGTGGGAGGGGGCAGCCCTGCCCCTGATTATGGAGCAAGGACAAGTTCAGCATTCCACATATATTGCAGCTACACGTGCCACTAGCCAAGCATCTTGGAATTGACTTCAGATATGCTGAGTGTGCTGCAGAGATTCTAGGTAATAGATGACAGCCCACTTCCTTCTGGTTTTAGCAGGCAAAGCCCCTCCCTCCTCTGATTGCAGCCTAGACTAAGCTAGGAGTAGGCCTGCAAAGACTCTGAGTTTGTAACTAGAACCCTATTATGGCCATCAAAACAAACTGATTAGATAATTCATCTGTTCACTTTAGGTTATAAGTATGGTTCAAACAGGCCTGAGTAGGGGAATCTAGGTAACGGCCATACCCCCATAGCAAGAAGGCTTCTAAATCCAACCCTGTATATGTAAGCAGTATGGACCCCAACCAAGAATAGTGTACCCAGCAAACCCCTCCTTCATAACCAAGGGACAAATAAAAACTCTCCACAACAAGAAAAATTGAAACAATTTATTTCCACCAAACCAGCATTACAGAAGATACTTAAAGACATGCTACATATAGAAAACCAACAAGAACAGGATATTGGCTAGAAACGGCACGTCAGAGAACTTGACAAACAAGAATTGATGAGAGAAGGCCTTAAAAAGGTGGACAATATGGCAGGAATTACCAAATACTTCTCAGTCCTAACTCTCAAAACTAATGGACTTAACTCTCAAATGAAATGGCAAAGACTGACTAGTTAGATCAAAAAGCAATATCCATACATTCATCTGCTGTCTTCAATAGTCACACCTTACCCACAAAACCAAACATATTCTTAAAGTAAAAGGCTAGAATAAAATCTATCAAGCAAGTGACTCCCATAAACAGGCCAGAGTTGCAATACTAATTTCAGATAAAATAGACTTCAAATTAAAATAAGTGAAAAAGAAGAACATACATACCAAATAAAGAAATCTCTCCTACAAGAGGATATAACAATTCTAAATATCTATACACCAAATGCCAGACCACTCAACTTCATGAAACAAATACTACTTAACCTAAAACCACACATAGATCCAAACTCATTAATTGTTGGTGAATGTATCACATCACTATCGCCTCTGGATTGATCAACCCAATAAAAACTCAACATAGAAACCTCAGAACTAAATAACGGCATCAACCAACTGGGCTTAATGGACATATACAAAGTATTTCACCTAGCAGCATCAGAATATATATTCTTCTCAGCAGCACATGGAATATTTTCCAAAATAGATCATATTTTAGGCCACAAAACAAATCTGTGCAAATTCAGAATTATTAAAATTATTCCCTGCATTCTGTCAAACCACAAAGGAATAAAATTAGGAACAAAAGCCACCATAGAAAATTCTCTAACTCAAAAGCACATCATTGAATCAGTGGATCATTGAAGAGATCAGAATGGAATTCAAACATTTATGAAAAATAACAATAATGAACACACAAAATACCAGGTCCTCTGGTTCACAGTAAAGACAGTACTCAGAGAGAAATTTATAGCTCTGAGTGCCTACATCAACAAATTGGAGAAATCTCAAACCAGCCATTTAATGATACACTTTAAGCTCCTTGAAGAAGAGGAACAAGCCAAACCCCAAACCAGTGATCAAACAAACGATCAAAATTAAATCAGAAATAAATGAGTTAGAGACCAAAACGCCAATATAATCAACAAAAAATTAACAAAATTGAAAGACCCTTGGCAAATATGACAAAAAAGGAGAGAACACATGCAAATAAATAAAATTTGAGATGAGAATAGGAACAACATGACAGATACAAGCAAGATCTAGAACTTTAAAAGGAATATTTGCAAACCTTTTTGCTAACAAATTGGAGAATCTGGAAGAAATGGAAGAAATCATATCAAATATTGATATGCCCAAACTAAACCCAGAAGATTTAAACCAACAAAAACACTCAGAACAAGTAATAAAATTGATGGCAGTTAAAGACCTCCCATCCAAGAAAAGCCCAGGACCAGAGAGTTTCACAGCTTTCAAAGGAGAATTCACTCCAAGACTCCTCAAACTCTTCAATGAAATTGAAAGTAAAAGATTACTACAAAACTCATTCTATGAAGTCACCATAAACCTCATCCCCAAACTAAACAGGAACTCATCAAAGAAAGAGAACTATAGACCCATCTGTTTGCTGAACATCGATGCAAAACTTCTCATAATATTCTGGCAAACTGACTTAAACAACTAACCAAACAAACCATATACTATGATCAAACAAGATTCATTTCAATAGATGCAATGCTGGTTCAATTAATGTAATTCATCACATCAGCCGGAGCAAGGACCAGAACCATATAATCATCTTAATAGATGTAGGAAAAAAGATGTAGAAAAAGCATTTGAGAAGATCCAGCACCCCTTTACAATAAAGGCTCTGGAGAAACTAAGAATCCATGAAGTCTATATATGGCAAACTTACAGCCAGCATTATATTCAATGGTGAAAAGGTTAAACCATTTCCTTTACAATCAGGAACAAGAAAAGGATGCCTACTCTCTCCACTCCTCTTCAATATAGTACTGGAATTTCTAGCTAGAGCAATAAGGCAATGCAAACATAAAGGGGATCCAAGTTAGGAAAGAAGGAAAACCCTCCCTCTTTGCAGTTGACACGGTCCTATATCTAAAGAATCAGCTCATTATTTGAGCTGATTCAAAACTTTGGCAATGTATCAGGGTATAAAATTAACCCACAAAAATCAGCAGATTATCTGTATGAAAACAATGAAAAGAGTGAGGCTGAAATAGGAAAGTAATTCCTTTTGTAATAGTCTCAAAAATGCCTAGGAATTAAAAAAAAGAAATAGAAAAAAATGCCTAGGAATTAACTTAACCAAAGAGGTGAAGAACCTTTATGATGAAAACTTTAAAAGCCTGAAAAAGGAAATTAAAGCAGATTTAAAGAAGTAGAAAAAAAACCTCCCATGCTCCAGGACTGGGAGGATTAAGGTTGTGAAAATAGTAATATTGCCCAAAGCTATCTACAAATTCAATGAAATACTCAACAAAATTCCAATCTTCAATGATAAGGAAGCAATCCAAAACTGCATATGGAATAATACAAGACCCAGAATAGCAAAAACACTCCTTGGCAGGAAGAACAGTGATGGTTGAATATCAATACCAAACTTCAAACTCTATTACAAAGCAATAGTAATAAAAAAAAAAAAACAGCTTGGTACACACAAGAATAGGCCTGAGGATCAATGCAATAGAATCAAAGACCCAAAAATGAACCCACAGATCTATAACTACCTGATCTTTGATAAAAAATAGTCAGAAAAACAGGATGAAAGAAAGACAAACTCTTCAATAAATGGTGCTGGCAGAATTGGCTATACATGTATAGAAAACTGAAGTTAGATCCTTATATATCACCCTGCACCATAATCAATACAAAATGGATCAAAGACCTCAATAAAAGCCCAGATACCCTGTAAATATTACAGGAAGGAATTGGGAAACACTAGGGCTTCTTGACACAGGTGGAAACTTCCTAAGCTCCAGAATCACAACATATCAAAGAAAGACTAGATAAATGTGATTACACTGAGCTGAAGAACTTCTGCATGGCAAAGGACATAGCAAGATAAATAAAAAGCCCTCAGAATGGGAGAAAAATTTTACTAGCTATACATCACATAAGGGCCTCATATCTAAAATATATTTAGAGCTCAAAAAATTAAATCCCTCCCAAACCACCCCATTAATAATTAAAGAGAAACAGCTCCAAAGAAGAAATAAGAATGGCTAATAGAAACATGAAGAAATGTTCAACATCTTTGGCCATGAAAGAAATGTAAATCAAAACAACATTGAGATTCCACCTCACCTCAGTTAGAATAGGCATTATCAAGAAAATTAACAATAACAGATGCTGGCAGGGATGTAGCCAAAAAGGAACAGGAATGCTACTGCAGTGTTGGTGGGAATATAAACTTGTTCAACTACTCTGGAAAGCAGTGTGGAGGTTCCACAAAAGTCTAAACATAGAGCTCCCCTATGACCCAGCAATTCCACCCCTGGACATATACCAAAACAAATACAAACCAGGCCACACTAAAGCCACCAGCACAATCATGTTCATTGCAGCATTATTTACCATAGCTAAGATATGGAACCAACCCAAATGTCCCTCAGTAGATGAATGGATCAAGAAAATTATACATGTGTGGATAGTGCGAATACATGCTTCCATCAGAAAGAATGACATTGCCCCATTCATAAGGAAATGGAGGAAATTATATTAAGTGAAGTAAGCCAGACCCAAAGCAACATAGACTGCCTGGTTTCCCTCATTTTTAATAACTAGAATATGTCTATAAATATACAAGTTAATCCAATGGATGTTAAATGGCAAATAATTACACTTGAATATGATTAGTTAAACAGCACTCTAAGCATTCACACAGTGAGAGCAAAGGAGGATATTCTTAGCAGATCACAATGGCTCAAGAGCTATGTGAATATGACAATATAAAATGATGCTTATTTGGTTATAAAATTAACCCTCAAAAATCATGCCAACAATGAGAAGAGTGTGGCTGAAATCAGGAAAGCAACCCCACAAAAAATAAAATACCTAGGAATTAATTTAACCAAAGAAGTAAAGGATCTCTATGATGAAAAATTTTAAAACCTGAAAAAGGAAATCAAAGCAGAACTTAGAAAGTAGAAAAACCTCCCTTGCTCCTAGATTCAAAGGATCATCATCGTGAAAATGGCAATACTTCCCAAAGCTATCTACAAATTCAATGTGATACCTATCAATATTCCAACCTCATTCTTCAAGGAAATAGAAGAGGTAATCCAAAAATTCATGTGGAGCAATAATAGACCCCAAATAGCAAAAACAATCCTTAACAGAAACAACAGTGCTGGAAGCATATCAATACCAAATTTCAAACTCTATTACAAAGCCATAGTAATCAAAACAGCTTGGTACTGGCACAAGAACAGACCTCAGGACCAATGGAATAGAATTGAAAACCCAGAAGTGAACCCAC
>NW_012267220.1:26250056-26275208 GCF_000151885.1 Dipodomys ordii | reverse complement strand
TTTTTTTCCTTTTTGCTTATGTGATGCTGAGGAATCGAACCCAGGGCCTCATGCATGCAAGGCAAGCACTCTACCACTGAGCCACCTTCCCAGCCCTGAAACAAGAGATTTTTGTATTGTACTGTTTGCAGTTATTTCTCTTTTCTTTCTTTTTTTCTTTTCGTTTATTTCCTTTTGTCACTGTTTTTGATTTATGTACCCTTTGTCTTGTATACAAGCTTCTCTGATTTGGGGAAGGGACAGAATAATTCTAGCTACTGAAGAAGCTGAAATCTGAGGATCAAGGTCCAAAGCTAGCCAGGGCAAGAAAGTCCATGATCTCCAAATAACCAACAACAACAAAAAAAAAAAAAAACAGAAGTGAAGCTATGGCTCAAAGTGGCAGAGCACTAGCCTTGAGCCAAAGAGCTTTGGAATAGCACCCAGGCCCTGAGTTCAAGCCCCGTGACCATGACCATCCCCCACTCCCCAGCAGAAAAAAGTAAATTCAGAAAAACTGTTCACTGAAAGGATTAGTAAAATAAAGTGAATGAGAGGCAGTTATTCCTATTTGGAAGAGAACTCTGAAATCCTGAGGAAGTGTTATTTGCTTGCGATCATGATGCCATTTTGTGGCAGCACAAGGTAAAGTGTCTCCTATCTCAAGTTCTTCTTTTTTTTTTTTTTATCGGTCATGGGCTTTGAACTCTGGGCCTGGGCGCTGTCCCTCAGTTCTTCTGCTGTCGACTAGCACTCTACCACTTGAGCCTCAGCCCCACTTCCAGCTTTTTCTGCTTATGTGGTGCTGAGGAATTGAACCCAGAGTCTCATGCATGCAAGGCAAGTACTCTACCACTGAGCCACCTTCCCAGCCCCAAGTTCTTCTCATTTATCTAAGTCTCAATGTTGAAAAACTACTTTTTATATGTAACTTCAAAAAAACTAAATGCATGTGAAGTACAAGCAACCGACACCAGCTAATCTCCTAATTTAAAAAAATCAGTATGCTGGTTTTTGTTAGTCCTATCTACCAATATAGTAGAAGGGGAACTACAAGCCAGCACTACTTTTCATTATTGAGTGGATGTTTTCAATATATTCAATTTTCTAAGAGAAATTGCTCTGACAAGATTCATGAGAAATGCCCTGGGCCTTCTGAAGAAATGCTTGGGGTTAGAGGAGAGCAAGAAAAGACAGAGGAAGGGAAGGAAGAGGAGAGAAGGAGATAAAAGGGAAGAAGAAAGGAAGTAGGGAAAGAGGGAAGGAACCAATAGGTTTTTCTGGGCTTGCATCTGTATTGTGATGTGGCCAGGGGAAGGTGACATATCTGGTGGTCACCACCTGCAAGTTTCAATGGCATCTCTCGCTGAAGAACTACAGGGCAAATTTTCATTACACTATCCCCATAAGCAGCTTTTGTGCAAGTTCCCCTGGTGCCATTCCCCTGGGAATGGTGCCCCCAGGCCAAGCAGAGGGCAGGTTTCATAGCAAATATCACCAGCATAGCTTCTCTCCAAAGAGGAGCCAGCACCACAGAGAGCAGCTTCCCAGTCATTTCAGCCAACGTGTATCTGGGAATATTTCTGTGACATCCACTGACCACACTCACACCCACCCTCTCTCAACTTGGGAGTCAGGATGGGGATGAGTTTTCTTCTTTCCTTGGGTATTCTGCTTCAGTCTCAGGAGTGTAGTTGTTCCTTATATATGCTATTATTATAGACAATCTCATTTATGATAGATCCCACTTATCTGCAGGAGATAGCTTGAGACCCCTAGTGGATGCCCAAAGTAACAAATATACCCAAACCATACATATGCTCTCTCGCTCTCTCTCTCAATAGATAGATAGATAGATAGATAGATAGATAGATAGATAGATAGATAGATAGATATAGATATAGATATCTATAGATAGATAGAAATGTATATTTATATATATATGTATACATACATTTTCCTCATCCTTACATAACTATGATCAAATTTAGCATAAATTAGATAAAGTGAGTGATTAATAACTTACTGTAGATCTTAACAACGTCAACATACAATTATTCTTTCCTTATTCAGTCAAGAATTTTCTACTTTTTCATTTAAAGGATGCATTTGACAGCATAGCTGAATTCCCAGTATTATACTACTCTTATATTTTTGAGGCCCTCACTAACTAAAATAAGGGTTACTTGAACACAAACACTGATATTCTGTAATTGATCTGACAAGCAAGATGGATATACCAAGTGTGAATTCTCTGGACAAGGTATTTTGCCACATGCCTCAAAATATGATTCAAAATTTATAAAATGTTTATTTCTGGAATTTTATTTTTTAAATTTTTGCTAGTCTACATTAATTGTATAAGGGGAGATGCTTCACTCAGACATTTCCGACCATGCATATATAATGTAGCTCATTAAAATTCTCCACTGCTATCTCTCTCCCTTATCCCTTCTCTCCCTTCTTTAAACATTTTCAACAGGTTTTACTGTTCTATTCTTGTTTGTGCATATGAAATACTTCAACCATACTCACCTTCATCCATCTTCTCTGTTGGTACCCACACTCCAATATAGTTGGTTTTACCTCCCTGTGATTCTTTCTTTCCTTTTCAATATATACCCATTGTGCAAAGGAGTTTCAGCATGGATGACTTCATGAGCAATATTTCAGACCATGAATGACACAAATAACCAAATTCATATAAAATGAAAACTTAGATAGAAGGTGGAGGGTTATTATAACAAATTGTTCTTTGTGTAAAATTTCCCATGCCAATTGTTTCTTTCTCCAGATGGAGTCATAACTGACATAGTCCCTGGAGACAAATCTTTAAAGATGGGTTTGCTAGTTTGGTTATAGACTTGAACTTGAGCACAGTGATAAGTTACTTGTTAAAAGGAACAAGATACTAACAGTCTGTGCCACAAGAGACACCACAGTTAACCATACTACCTCTGCAATAGCTTGTGATGAAGGTTCAGTGGCATTAGCACTTAACATAGTGATTGCTACAAAGGAATATCACCATATCTTTAGTGTGGGACAGCTGGTCCACAGTGTACTGCAGCACTTAAAGGAAAAGATTAGCTCAGCTTCTTTAAGTTACACAATTCATGTCTGAGAACGAGACAACTTCTTGTGGCAGCTCTAAGTGATCCTTTGATTTCTTATGGCACCGGGTTCATACTGTTGAAAATTAAGTACAAAATTGAGTGCATGAGTCGCTGAATGACATCACTCCAAGTCAATCTCGTGAGGCTTTTCCATGTGCAAGTGAGGTCCTCAGTGTGACAGAGAGTAATCCTGATCATTTAGAATGGAAACAGCTGGCTGAATGTCGAAATCCACATTTGGATGCCTCAAGTCTTTCTGAGTCCCTTGACAGTACATGTGACTTCCATTGTTCTCCAGAATCCTCTTGAAGGTGGAGCCAAAGTTGGCTTCACAGGACTTGACCTGATATCACTTTCACACAAAGCTTCTCTTCCCAATCCTATTTCTCAACCCACTTTCAGCTCCCCTGAGAATGCTCCTAATACTATTTTCATAGGAATCTCCTTCATCTGGATGTGAGTCTAAGAAATCCAGCCTTAGACAACTCTCCCTTTCATGGTTTTCAGTCACTTATTCAAATAAAATCCTGGTCCAAAGATTAGAACAATCCCTGATTTGGGCAATATTCCAAAGCAAGAGACATCTGGATAAAAATAAAACCCGTAATAACAGTAAAAACACTCAAATAAGATACCTTCATCTATCAACATGGATATCTAGAAAAGAGGAACAATTAACACCTTCAAATCAATTATTCTTCTCCAAACATTGCTAAAGACTACAGCAGAAGAAGGGACTATGTGGTCACGTAAATTCTTTCCAGGGGCATCTAAAGACATATCCATCAAACTCTGGAGATAAGAGAGAAAGCTCAGCAACGTAAGAACCAGGTAAGCTAATCAGTTTGTCAGGGGCTGTTTTCTTTTCTGGCACAAATGTCTGATTCAGTAGAATGAGTCTGTTCCTGAGTAGGCTGGCACTGTGAATGTTTGATACCTTTATATTAAATTAATATTTCTGAGTTCTTATGGAAAAAAATAGTTGAACACCTGAACTATTTCTTACTGTGTAATTTCTTATGTTTTTCTTTGAGGAAAGTAAACAGAGTTGGATTAGCTACAAATGTTTGCAAACAACAGATATTTTTCGAGTCAGAATGCTACTTTACAAAGAGAGTTTAAATACATCCTTTGAAGTCACAAGATCTGGAGACAGCTGTTTTCACTGCTTTCCTGTGCAACTTTATGTTGTGAGTGTAAGGGAGAAGCAGATTTATTAGGAGCTTGGGCCTGCACCAGATGGAGATGTGCAGAGTGAGAATTTATGGGGTAGAGAGATTATACAGGGGAGAGCAAGGGGGAGGCATGATGGGGCAGTTGAGAAAGTGATCTCAGAGAATGAGGAAGTGATTTCAGAACCTGGGCGGGGGGAAGGGTTCCCACTGGCCCCAGGTGTACCAGTTACCTGTTTACAGGTGCTGGGCAGGGACTTCTAGGGAGGGTCACATGCAAGAGAGAACAGAGGGAAGGGGCCATTTTTCCCTGGCAGACCTACCAGTGAGCAATGTTTTATATCTTTGGTCAATCACATGAACTGGAAACATTTATGAAATGAGGAATTCAAGCATCTAGCTCTGGCTGAAGCACTAAAAACTTTCCCATAACTTTAAACCTGTTCTCGTCTATGGCTTTATGGCTAATTTTATCACCTGGGGCAATATTTAAGAACAGCTTGTGTGCCTATTCACTCTTTCCCCTCCTCTCCACTCTTCCTATCCTTTACTAATCACTGCTACATTGCAACTGACTTCATAAAACATTCACATATGAGAACCTATGGTATTTATGTACTTGATTTATTTCACTTAATATCCTGTAGTTCCATCAGTTTGCTCCTAATGATAGGATTTCATTCTTCTTCATGGCTGAATAATCTTTTATAGGGGATATTTATCAGGTTTTCATCTATCGATGGGCATCTAGATTGATTCCCTATCTCACCTACTGTGAATAATGAAGCAAAAGCACGGGCATGCAGGTTTCTCTTGGAAATGCTGCTAGCAGTTCTTTGTATGTTCAACCAGGACTTGGATACCTGGATAACACAGACACCAACACAAGTATGGAAAAAAACAAATTCAAAACAATAGGTTGACGATAATTTACAGTAACCTATTGTGTAGATTATAGAAGAAACAAGTTTGAAGGGTTCAAACACAAAATAATGATAAGCAGATGGAAACATTTAATTGTCCTACCTTAATCAGCATATATTGTGAACCTGTGCTGAAATATCACAGTTGCTCATAAATGTGTGCAATTTCACATGTAAATCCAAAACTTTAAGTGAGATGGCAATGTTAATTACCTCAATTTGATTATTATATACTGTCCATTTACATTACATTATTACATTGTACCCTATGTACTTGAACAATTGAAATAATAATTTAAAAGAATACATTTTTAAATAATAATTTCAAAGAAATTGTGTCTATTGGCAGGACTAATTTTCTGGAGAAAATTCTGAAGTTTAAATAGCACAGTATATACTTAATAAATAATATCTTCTTCCTACTAACCTACTTGATGGGATCCTGAATAAAAGTCACCCCTTGATCAAGAAACATGGAGCTGAAATAACTTATTATAGTTAATGGAAGAAAAGTGGTATGTTAGGGCAGAGAGGGAAAAATGAAAACCAACTATTTAAATAGGATTCAACTAAATTTAATTTCATACATAGTCAAAATTCAGAAAGTGCATTTACAGATATATTTGATGCCACATAAAATGATTTTTAAAAATTAAGTATCTTAAAACTGACCAAGAAGTCCCTAACATTTTAATAGTCATGCACTGGCAAAGAAGTCACGAAGCCATGTGTATGCTCTCCACTCTCTCAGACTCTTCCATCCTCCTTTGCAGTACATCACCCTGGGTTCAGGTGCATCTGCTGGCTCAGAAGGGACTGTGTAGCAAGAAAGAGACCAAATGTGGTAACAGGGAGAATACCTGGAGCCCTTGTAGGGCAAATCAAGTGGCACTGTGCAGGAAATTGGCAATTCCAGGCAGTTCACATATTCAACATGTTGCTTTTCACAAAGTATATCAACAAAAGAAGCTATTTCCCCCTGGACAGTTGACTTTAGAAGAAAATGAGAATCATCATGCCCTAAATGTCATAGGGTATAAGCAGCAAGCTTTCATATACAATAACTCAAAGGACTACATAACATAGTTAAACATTGCGAAACCTATTCAATTTAAGACAGTAGTGATACCAATGCTTTTCAGAGTTTGAAGCTCTTGAAGATAGTTTTGGTTAAAGTTAACATGCACTGGACTCATAAACTGATATGTTGAATCAAAACACCTTTGTACAACTACTTAAGATATAATAAGAATCAAAATTTCTATCCTTCAGATGGCCAAAAAACACATGAAGAAATGTTCAACATCCCTAGCCATAAAAGAAATGCAAATCCAAACAACATTGAGATACCACCTCACTCCAGTTAGAATGGCAGAAATCAAGAACTCTAACAACAACAGATGCTGGAGGGGATGTGGACAGAAAGGAACCTTACTTCATTGTTGGTGGGAATGTAAACTTGTGCAACCACTTTGGAAAGCAGTATGGAGGTTCCTCAAAAGACTTCACATAGAACTCCCCTATGACCCAGCAATCCCACTTTTGGGCATTTACCCAAATGTTTACAAACAAGACCACACTAAAGCTACCAGCACAACTATGTTTACTGCAGCATTATTTACCATAGCTAAGATATGGAACCAATCCAGATGCCCCTCAGTAGATGAATGGATCAAGAAAATGTGGTATATATACACAATGGAATTCTATGCCTCAATCAGAAAGAATGACATTGCCCCATTTGTTAGGAAATGGAAAAACTTGGAAAAAATTATATTAAGTGAAGTAAGCCAGGCCCAAAGGAACATAGGTCCCATGGTTTCCCTTATTTGCAATATCTAGTATATCTATGAGTCAAGCGGAAAAGGTCAGATAATGTGATGTCAGGAAAATGAACCCTTAGATATGTATTTTAATGTTTTTTTCTTTCATGCATGTGTTTCTAATGCATTTATAAGATTATCTCTTTGTTGCTTTGTATGTCCCTCCCCCACAGTATAACCCCTGCTTTCAATATATTTGATGTCAGTATAACTTGAGGAGGAGATGGGGAAAAAACAGTTGTTTAAGGATACAGGTGGACCTGTTGCAACAACGAGAAGTACAAGTTTTCATGTCCAAAAGGAGCTTACAAAGTCGGTTCTGGGGGCGGGGGGAAGGGGGGAAGGAGAAGGATTGGGATTGGGGGGGAGGGGGGAGGCTGGGAAGGGATGTGAAGGGTAAACCAAAGGAGGAGGCTGCAATGCTTGGTAAGAAATGTACGCATTATCCTGCCCATGTAATTGTAACCCCTCTGTACAGTATGTTCACAAATAAAATAAAATATAAAAAATTCTATCCTTGATTTTTATCTCTTGTGTTTCTCCACTGTGATATTTTTTTACCATAACATTTTTTATTGTGAAAATACCATATAGAGGGGTTATAATTACATGAGCAAGCATTGTTGCCTCCTCCTTTGTTTCCCCTTCCCATCCCTTCCCATCTCCACCCTTCAACCCTCCTTCTCCCCTACCCCCACCCACTCCCGGTAAAAGTTGTAAAGTTCATTTTTTGACAAAACGACTTGTACATCTCATTGTTGCAATGGATCCACCTGTATCCCTATTTAAATGATTTGTTTTTTCCCTTCCCATCCACAAGGTATACCAACATCAAATACAGTGAAAGCAGGGGTTATACCATGGGGGAGATGCTGTACAGAAGAGTTACAGGTCTATGAGTAAGATAATGAGTACATTTCTTGTTGAGTAGCATTACCTCCTCCTTTGTCATTCTCCCACTATCCCTTCCCTCCCCCACCTCCCTCACTTCTGCCATTGTCCACTGTGATATTGTTATCCTAAGATTTTATAATTACACAATGAGTAAAAGCAAATATCCATGGAAGTGACTTACTTCCATGTAGCTACTCAGTGCTTACTCTTGATATGTCCTGATATGTCCATCCAAATCCATTTGTCACAGTTTCCACCTAACTTTGCATTCAAGCAGTCCAGCTTCTCTGAACCACATAAACTAATTTTCTTTGTCTGATAGCAGCTTGGGTCAATGAAAGGCAACAAGAAATTACAAGGCAGAAAAGGAAGGTAATGATGTTTATTCCCTGGCTCCTTCCTGCTCTGCCACTGCTCAAAGGAGCTGTTTTCCTCTCCAGGAGTTGGGAAGTGCAGGCAAGAAGTAAAGAACCCAGCTTCCTGCCACAAAGCACTTGCTAACAATTATCAACCACAGCTCTCTCTGTTTGCTCATAGCTGCTCCCTTCCGTTTCCTCTTCTGTTAGTAGTGGGAGTGCCTGTGCTATTGCTAAGCCTCAGGATAAAGAGGTAGCATCAGGTTTGGAATAATCCAGACCCGTGTTCTTACTAAACCACACTATATCTACAAGCGCTCCTTTGGTATCCTTTAGGTGTCTGCCTTTCCTGACAACCAGAGTTTAAAAGAGATGTTTTAAATTAATTTTACAGAATAGTGGGCTCCATTATGGAATTGTCATACTTGTGTGTTATATATCATATTCATACCCCTATGTCCCTCTTCTTCTACCTTCTTTCCTTCCCAATTGACTGCCTTCTTTCCTGCATTTTTTTTTAACTAGATTCTGCATCTGAGAGAAAACACCTGTATCTGTCTTTCTGCCCTGGCTTATTTCATTTAACATGAAGGTCTCTGGTTACATTCATTTTCCTGCAAGCAACATAATTTCATTCCCTTTTATGGCTAAGTAATACTCCATTGTTTATAATATACTACATTTTGTTGACCTATCCTTCTGTAGATGAGCTCCTAAGCAGATTCCATTACTTGGCTCTTATAAACTGTTACAATGAGCATGAGTGTGCAGGTACATCTACCATATGTTGACTTTGAATCCTCTAGCGTGTATACCCAGGAGATACAACAGAAGCATACAGTAGTTTCCATTTTTATTTTTTGAAGAACCTGCATATTCAGTTCCATAGTGACTTGACTAATTTATGCTCCCGTCATCTGTGTATAAAGATTCCTTTTCCCCTGCATCCCCTTGGCTCTTTTAAATAATACATCTAATTTTTCAACTCTAAAACTACAATAGTCTCACCATTAAACTGACACAGTAAGGCCTGACTTGCCATGTTAGTATTTAAATGATGGTAGCTGTCTATAAGTGAAGGCTTGCTATATCGATTGTCATGGATAAATTCCACAGTTTTATATGTCTTGTGTGTCCTCCAGCACTGGGGAAGCACTATACTGCTGTTGAGGGACAGACAGTAGAATGAATTACCCCCACATTACATGTCTTTGACATTATTCTCTTCAAGCTAAAGGCAATTAAATGTAATACATAGAGGAAGGGCTATTTCTATACTTCTGTTTTCTACCCCAAGGGCAAATATTCCTTTCGCTTGACTGGAGGCTGATCTTGTCAGCTCAGAGACAACGCCAGAAGAACCTGCACATGAGCTGTTAGCTACAATTTACTTGCCTATATATTAACCTCTTAGAAGCCTCCCCGTCACTTCTCTAAAGTCTACCATTCTTGGTTGAAGATCTCATATAACCCAGTTTCCAATCACAGGTTTGAATTACGTTCCTTTGGAGTTTCTTTCCAATGATTGCACTACATACATGAATAATCTGCTTATTTTTCTCTTGTTATTCTGTTTATCTATAAGAGCCTTCCCTAGATACATGTTTATGAACACAGAAAAAATATATTTCAACTTAAAGACATTCAAATAAAATGACTGAAGATTCTAGCTTGTACAGATTGCCTTATGTGGCTATTGGAATCCCAGAGTCATATCACATATTGCTCAGGATGTTGAGGAGAGGACGTCTGATTCCTTTGCTGCCACATGCATGCTGTTGGTTCTACTGAATGTCACACCCAAGCTTCCTTTTAACCACTTCTTTCTTCACTACTTCCTGTACTTGTCCCTGTAGTCTTCACCTTTTATCCACACATGGATGCTGCCACCATGCACTGCTTACCACAGGCTGTTGTATAATGAGCTTCAGTTCAAATTTTACACTTAGAAGTATTTACAAATATATTCTCATTTGCAAACACCATCACTGTTAATCCCATAAGCATCATGTGAAAATCACTACCCGCTTGTTATTGACCTTGATCTTGCACTTTTACCAAAGATTCAATGGCAATGGATTAATTCATTCTCCCCTCATGACTGCTTTGTGATGTTATATTCTCCACAGTTACATTCTTCCCTTTGATAAAAAAAATAGATCAGCAAACTCATAATACACAAACCAAAAAAAAAAACATAAAAAGCCACTTAGTAGAAAAATTAAAACACAGTCCATGCATCCTTTCACTAAATGGCTGTTACTGCAGCTATGTACAACAAATATTTATGGATGTTTTAGCTGCTAGGTTTTAGGGAAAATGGCAAATAAAATAGTCAGATTCTCACACCTATTGAGCAGGTAATCCAGCAAAGTCAGTCTTGAAAATTAAAGCTGCAAAAGACCTTCAAATCATAATAAAAGCCTTTTATTTTACCACTGGAACTCCCAGATAGGAAATCACTTACTAACTGTGTTGACTAAACATAGAGGTGGGTGTTTATTATGAAGGGATTAATCTCATCTTTGATGATGTATTATTGTATTCCTATTGCCTCCAAGTACCCCAAGGGGCAAAGGGCTCTCTCTAGAACATTGCCACATGCTTTCTCTTCCAAGGAACATAAGTGGTAACACAGTAGCAGTGGGACAGTGACAACAGTAAAAGCAGTGATAGACAGTCCTAGGTAGCTGAGTTTCTTCTTCAAGACAGGATGACTCTTACTTGTAGATGAGTAAACTGAGATTTCCAGGATCTTACCAAGATCCTGACAAGATAACAACTCTTAAATCTGGCACTCAAACATATTCAGGTTTTTTCTAATGATTAAAAAATATATATTCTGCCAGGCACTAGTGGCTCATGCCTGTAATCCTAGCTACTCAGGTGGCTGAGAGCTGAGGATCACAGTTCAAAGCCCAGACAGGAAAGTTCATGAGACTCCAGTTAATCACCAGAAAGCTAGAAGTCGCACTGTGGCCCAAAGTGGTAAAGTGCTAGACTTGAGCACAAAAGCTCAGGGACAGCATCCAGGCCCTGAGTTCAAGACCCATGACCAACAAAATAATTGTTTTTGATCTCTACACTGACATTGTATAGAACATCTGGTAATGGATGGTTTGTCATGGCTTCTGACCAAGATACAGAAAAACGGATACTGCAATGGAAAGCAAAGTCACATCATTGACACAATGTAAGAAACGGTGTTAGAAACCCTCAAACCAAGAGGGGGTAACAATGCTGGACAAGAAATATACTCATTACCTTGCTCGCATAAATGTAACCCCTCTGTACAGCATCTTCACAATAAATTTATAAAAAAGAAACCCTTTTAGAGAGAGTTGAAAATCATATTTTCATAGTTATCTGAGACTTTTTGTACTTTGACTTCTCCTTAACAATATCATTCTTTCTGAGAGCTTTACCTACAATAGATCAGATATTGACTATTGCTACAGATTGACTCCTGATTTCTTGCTTCTTCAAGTGCCTGTAAGACACCCATCTGGAATACTAGACTATTTATTCATTGTTCATTTTAAAAATTGACTTGCTTATTCTTCTCTGTGTTTTTCCTCATACTGGCATTTGCTCAGCTGAGAACAAACCTTTGAAGCTTTTTGCAGATGGATAGGGTTTTACATTTCGTTTTTGAGAATATATTTGCTAAAATCATTCAAGATTAATTCAACCAATAATTAACTGAGTAGATACCATATTCTAGGTGTGCTACTAGAATACAAGTGCAGTTATATACTCACCCTTACGGATCCACCCTTATGGATGCCACATACAATAGATAATACATGCAATAAACAAATGAGTACCAATGTATAAACAAGCGAGTATGTATGGTGGCTGGTGATAAATACCATAGAGAGAAATAAACAAGGAAAGGAGAAATGCCAGCATTGGCAAGCTGTTTACCTGTATCCATGTTCTTCTCTCCATTTTGGGCACTCTGCAGAATAGCATCAATGAATCCTTGCAGTTAGATTTAGCCACGCGGTTTGATTGTAGAATGGACTGTGAATAGAAATGGAATGTCCCTTTTTTTAGGCTAAACCTCCTTTATACAGCTCTTTAAAATTTGTATGGTTGTTATTGGTTTTTGATGCATAAATAAACTCCCTATAAAGAATTTTGTCCTGCCAGGTATGGTGGTACTTTTTAAAAAATTTTTGATCAGTTCTGTGGTTTGAACTTAGGGCCTGGGCTCTGTCTCTGAGCAATTTTGCTCAAAGCTAACACTCTACCACTTTGAGTCACAACACTACTTCTGGTTTTCTGAGTAGTTAGATGGAGATAAGAGTCTCTTAGACTTTCTTGCCCAGGCTGGCTTCAAACCTTGATTCTCAGATCTCAGCATCCTGAGTAGCTAGGATTACAGGCATGAGCCACAGGCACCCAGCTTGGTGGTACATAATTTTAACCCCAGACCCTTATAAGGTGGAGGCATGAAGATCATGGTCAAAGATAGACTGGGTCAACAGTCCAAGACACTATCAGAAACAGGGCAAAGGGACCGAAGGTGTGGCTCAAAGGCAAAATAAGGCCTAAATTCAGTTCAAAGTACTACACACACACACACACACACACACACACACAAATCTTTGTCCTAGATTTACTAATTGAATTTACAATACATGTGTGTTACATTTTTGTGCATTTTTGGAAGGTCATGTGATAATAATTTAACCTATTACATTGACATATTTAAAATATTCATCCTTCCTTGCGTTCTTAGAAAACTCCATTTGCTTGTTGTAGCAGAAGCTCCTACTGGCACCAAAATATCTTTACTCCTATCCACATCTCTGATAATAAATTTGAAGCTAGGGAACATGAGGCTGCAGAGCTACAGAAATTAGAGAGCTGGCAAGTATTTAATAACTTGCCCTTGGGTTAGAGGAGCCTTGGTCTGTAACATTTGCCAATTTCAAGACATCAATACAATGGTATTACTAAACACAGAATTGGAGAGTTTCCCAGCAAGCTACTGTTCTCAGATCACATTTTCCAATTAGACCAGGTGACTAACTTTTTACCGGGAAAGTGAGGAGAACATCGAATTATGCACATTCTTTTTCTTTAGGATAATAGTAAGACACAATCTATGCTATGATTTTTCTATTTCTGCCACTAGAACCCACAGGGACCAATAAGTAGTTTGATTCTTAAACTGTATTAAATTTGGTGAATTTTAGACCAGGACACTCACTATACCTGGAATCTTTATATGCAACAAGTTATAAATATTTAAAACATCTCATTCTTTATTTTGACTGGAAAGGTTGATATCCGGTTCAGGATTTTGTTTTTTGTTTTTTGTCAGTCGTGGGACTTGAATTCTGTGCCTAGGTGCTGTTCCTGAACTCTTCACCTCAAGGTGAGGCTCTACCTTTTGAGTCACAGTGCCACTTCTGGTTTTCTGTTGGTTAATTGGAAATAAGAGTCTCACAGACTTTCCTGCTTGGGCTGGCTTTGAACCGTAATCCTCAGATCCCAGCCTCCTGAGTAGCTAGGATGACAGGCGTGAGCCACTGGTGCCCAGCTTGGTTCAGGATTTTTGAATTTATAAAATCCTTTAAAAATACAATGCATTCTTCCATTTCCACAATTATAGATATACCAATAGATGAAGGCTTACATTTTTTTCTAAATCTTGAACCTATCCATTGCTTCTGGTATTCAGAAAATACCCTGATTCCACTCAATTTCTTCTACAATGTTTCTCTCCCTTTATTCCCATCTTCCTGTAAGATTATTTTGATGATATTAAGATAATCTGAAAGTTAACTTCTTTCTCCATTTCCTTCTCTATTTTATTCTTTATATCACACCTTGATACCATATACATATGATGCTGCTAGTTTTTGAAAGTTTACTCATATTAGCTGATATTCTTGGTCTAGTGTCACTCCAAGGTCCTCAAATGATTGACTTGACTTAACTTGTAAATCTTAACTTACCTAAATACCTAATAGTCATGCTTACTTACCTAATCTTACTTACCTAAATACCAAGAGAATGTTTTAACACTGCCTTTCCACTCCCCTACCAACTGTCAATCTAAATTAAACAATCAGAGAGAGAGAGACAGAGAGAGAGAGAAAGAGAGAGAGAGACTCTCCAAGGAAAATGGTATTTATTTGGAAACAGAAGAGAACTATAGTAGGAATACACATGCCATAGCTATCATACTGAAAGAGGTTGAGGCAAGGGAAAAAATTTTAAATAAAAAAAATGAAGAGTTAAATCAGATTATTTAGAACAATCATCTTTGACCACAATGATAAATAACAAGAGTGGCATCGGTCCAAGGTTGAGCACACAGTTGCTGGCAGATGTCCTTAATGGAAGTATTTTTCCTCTGTATAAGGTTACAATTTCCTG
Organism: Dipodomys ordii; assembly: GCF_000151885.1. Lineage (NCBI taxonomy): Eukaryota > Metazoa > Chordata > Mammalia > Rodentia > Heteromyidae > Dipodomys > Dipodomys ordii. The sequence goes on along the minus strand of NW_012267220.1, from coordinate 26,260,549 downwards.
GTTGCTACAGTCTTTTGTGACAGTTACTATTAATAAATCATAGCTAAGAATCCCTCCTGCATAGCCTCCTGACTTTATTTACATTTTTTAGGATTAACACATGTGACTCCATTTTTATTCTGACAGTTTTCACCTTTTGTTTTGTTTTGTCAGTCATGGGGCTTGAACTCGGGGCTTGAGCGCTGTCCCTCAGCACTTCAGCTCAAGGCTAGCGCTCTACCGCTTGAGCCACAGCACCACTTCCGGTTTCCTGGGGGTTTATTGGAGATAGTTTCACGGACTTTCCTGCCCAGGCTGGCTTTGAACTATGATCCTCAGATCTCAGCCTCCTGAGTAGCCAGGATTACAGGCGTGAGCCACCGGCGCCCGGCTCAGTTTTCACCTTTCTTTCACAATCTCCTCACGCACTTCTGTCTCTGTACCTCCTAGTCCTCAACCAGCTGCTTTCCAGGGCCATGAAGTCTCCCAGAAACATTTTGTGATTTTTCTTTTGTCAGGGACTGGGCACTGTCACTGATGTTTTCACGCAAGGTTAGTGCTCTACCACTTTGAGCCACAGCACCATTTCTTCCTATAAACATTGTAGCTAACAGTTAGTTCAGTCTCTTCTAGAATGCTGTGACATGTTCTGTTTCTGTTCCAACAGTTTTTAATGCTTTATTTTGGGCTTTTTCTCTTGATGCATAACTTCTAGTTTTGTACACCTGTGTTCAATCCTCTTAGAGCTCACACCCCATGGTATTGTGCTTAATGTAGTGAGTGCTTAATAATTGGGTAATTAACTCGTGTGTTATTTTTTCTTCAAGTAGGGTAAACCATGTTCACTGTGACAATCCCCAGACACCACTGTGGTTTGCTGTAGTTAGACTGGAGTCTGCCTAAGAAACTGATTCAGGACATGTATTCATAAAATTCAAATTTCATAGCTCTGGTGCTTCTTCATAACATTAAAGGTAACTCGGGGCTAATAGTCAATTTCGCTATTTAGTATAGCACATTAGTGAGGTTTTTTTATATATGAATGATAGCTGTTATTCAAAGAATTTTTTTAACTTAAGGCTGAATTTTAATGGATCTCAGTCACTCCAAACATTTCTGTCTTATCTTTCACTAGCAGAGTAAATTTTTTTCAGCCCTCTAATGTCTTAGATCACTGTACTTTGTCCATTCTTTCTATCTCTTTCCAAATCAACCAGTTCTTCCCAGAGCTCATCTCTTTCTTGCAATATCTTGCTAGTAACAGTGAGTAACAACCAATACACAGCCCTAATATGCTGCTTTCTGGTCTTCAACCCTGTAGCTATAAGCTCAATAAAATGTAAGACTGATTTCAAGGTTTTTGAGTTGATGGTTTTACTAAAAATATTATCACTGAAAAATAAGCAACTCCAGTTTTTCTACCTGTACCATCAGTTTCTCACCACTCACCTGCTAAGCCGGTGTCATATATTTAAGACTACAGCACACACTATTTAAATAATATAGGAATTAGCACCTCAAAATCAACACTGTTGCTTGCTATGGTTTCAGTGACCCCCAAATGTTCACATGTTGAAAATTTAGTCCCTAAATTCATTATAATGGTATTTGGAGAAAGGGGCCTTCATAGGTAATTAAGGTCAGGCACTGTGGTTCACTATAATCCTAGCTACTCAAGAGACTGATACCTAGAGGATCAAGGTTCAAAACTAGCCCAGGCAAAAAAGTCTCTGCAACTCTATCTCCACTTAACCAGCAAAATGTAGGGTTTGGATTATGAGTCAAGTGAAAGTAAAGGTACCAGCCTTTAGCAATACAGCCAAGTGAAAATGTGAAGCCCTGAGTTCAAGTCTTGGTGCCAACACACACACACACACACACACACACACACACACACACACACACATGATTAGGTGAAATAATAAAACTGAGGTCTTTATGATGGCATTAGTGGCTTTATAAGAAGAAAAAGAGAGATCCAGGCTCATATGCTTGTTTTATCTGCCATGCAGTACCCACCAAAGTGTTACAATACAGCAAAAACATCTTACTAGATACTAGGTTACACCCTTGGACTTTCCAGCCTCCAGAAACACGAGCCAAATAGCCTTCTATACTTGGTAAGTTACTGGGTCTTGAGCATTTTGTTGCAGTAACAGAAAATGGACTGATGTTACTCTAACACATAAATTCCCAAACTCACTATGAAAAGTCTGTCACTCCATTTGTTGCCCAGAGAGAATTCTATGACATGCTGTCATTCTGAGCTCATCTAGACAAGAGGCTATACCATCTTCCACATGGGACTTGGATGGCTTCCAAATTTCCCTCAGAATGTTTATACCTTGGAATCAGAAGAAAATGTAGAGAATTGTGTGGAGATGTTTATGAATCAAGCCTGAAAGTATACATATAATTTCTCTCTGTATAGTCTGTCAGAATACTTTTTACCTGCCCATAAAACAGTGCTGCCAAGGTTTAAAAATGTAGTCTGACCATGTTTCAGGGGGAAGAGAAGCCAAATTCACAGAATCTATCACTTTTGTCATTGATATGATGACTCATAGACTTGTAATAAAATTTATACCTTAGTGACTTAAGAAATAACATTTTCTATTGTAAAGAAGTGTGCAGCCTTTGACGTCAGATCTAAGTTTAAATCTAAGCTCAGCCACTTATCATGATGTGACCTTGATTGATTTTATTAACTTCTCTGGAATGTGAACTCCTCATCTATAGAATAAAGTGGCCAGTTCCACTTCATAGGAGCATAATGATGAAGGGATGCATGTGTTTAAGGATTTAAGAGTGGGAATGACCCCAAAATACAACTACTATTTATACCAGAATTATTGAAAGGACTTTATAATGAGTGTGGCTTTGCTGTCATTATGTGAGCAAAATCTTTCAACACTGATATTTGTGAAATTTCTATTTAACAGATAATTCCTTCCTACCATGAAGACATGATGCTTAGCCCCAAAGTTAGCGTAAGAAACTTAGAAACACCATATAGATAGAAGTGGAGGTATGGCTCAAGTGGTCAAGTACCAGCCTTGAGAAAAACAAGCCAAGGTCCTGAGTTCAAGCTCCCATACTTGGGGAGGGGAACCCTCAAAGAAAGATGAATGTTGTATCACAGATGCTCAAAAACTGAGAAAATAGTAATTTCCTTAAAGATAATTGCATAAAGGTCAGACTTTATAACTCTCTGGTGCTGGAATAGAGGTAGTTGGTATGGATTCACTGCCTTGCTTGCCTCAAGACAAAATTATTTTTAAAGCCTAAATACAAAATATTTTCTGTCTTCCATTTGCAATTAGAAAATTGCTGCCTGTCAGCAAGAATAGGCCCCAGAAGCAACATAGTCAGCCTGACCAAAGTTTCAGGGATTTTCATAAATCTCAACAAAAGGTTCACAGCATGAACCTAGTCTATGCACACACCTGTCTGAGAGAGCGCACTGCCCTGCACTCAAACAATAAGCCAGCAATGCCTTTCTTCTACACTTGGCTATGTTTTACCCAAATTCTTCCTTTATTTAGAAGTATCTTTCTAAAATCAAAACTCAGTAAACCAGCCAGGCACCTGCGGCTCATGCCTGTTATCCTAGCTACTCAGGAAGCTGAGATCTAAGGCTTGCGGTTCAAATCCAATATGGGCAAGAAAGTCCCCATGAGACGCTTACTTCCAATAAACTACTCAGAAAAGGCCAGAGTGGTGTGATGGCTTAAGGGGTGGAGTGCCAGCCTTGAACACAAAGAGGCTCATGGACAGTGCCCAGGACATGAGTTCAAGTCCCAGAACAGACAAAAGAAAAAAAAAGAACTCAATAAACCCAGAAAGAAAATTCTGGACTATCCCAACTATCAAACAAAATACAATATGAGTAGAGTGTCTATGTGTGTATAAGGTAGAACACTAGCCTTGAGCAAAAACAAAAATAAATGCTTAGAGATGATGAGAGGGAAGGGGAGAAGGAGCCTCCAGATTAATAAATCCAAGGTAAACTCCTTTGGAATGTGGTCTTAAATCCACGTGCTATGTGAGGGCTTACTCAAGATTTGAGGAAGAGCATTCTCCATCACTTACTGTTCCCATTTCTGTAAACAAGCTGGAGCCACATTTTTTTTCTCTACTCTTCAAGCTACTAACTCATACCAGATGCTAGTTTTGTTCCACTGGGCAGAAGCCTAGATTGTGGAGGGCACTCAAGTAGGAGGAGAGAGATAGAAAATGTGTTAGCCTTTGCTTTCTCTCTGTGTGTCCATGATGAACTCAAGATCCTCCTAATGTTTTCCTCCACCTCCTGCTTCCTCCTCATTGCTCCAGGAATCACATTTGAAGGGCAATTTATTATACTCTACTAATTTGTCTTTGGAATAATCTTAAAATATCAAATGGCTGCTTATAAAGTTAGAAACTAGTATCGAGGTAATGTGACAGCTAGAGTCGGAAATTATTCTAAGCAGGAAGTTAGTGGGAATTTATTCTGGTCACATTAGTTAGGAAAATCTGGGCATATAATGAGATGAGCCCAGCCTGATGCCACACAGGTGAATAAGTTTAAGTCTAATTTTCCACTAAAAACAACGTACCTCATTCAGTAAACTGTACAACAATCCACAGTTTGAGACCTCTGCTTTCCCTCTGCTTTCTCATTCATTTAATTGTTTCTTCTAAAGGTTAAAGCAAGCTCTAACATTTCAGAATTTTATCACTTCCACTGCTCTCAGGCACCCAATTTTATGGCAGAATCCTCTATGTCTGGCCAGTCTACACAACTTCTGCCTTCTCCACAAGTCCAGTGTAAGATTGCCAGCACATTCCTTATCAGTAGAATGAGTCTCTGCTGGGCTCTCCCACCGAGTGCTGTCAGCTGTTGGGTTTTCTAACCTTAAGTGTTACAGCCACTGTTGCATTCCTGCTTCTCTGAAACTTCTGACCTTCTCTTTCAACCATCTGAATCTTAACTTCTATCATCACTAAGCAACTCAATTCGGTCTTCTTCCTATTCTTGATTTCCTTTAGGGATTCAGAAGGCAAGAACAGAGATATAAAGGCAAGTAATTTTAGAAGATAACTGCCTAGAATAGTTACGATAGATACAATTCAAACAAATTAGTTTCTACTTCAGCTCCTGTTCTGAAGCAAAACTGGAATAATTTACTTCCTTGTCTCTATTTGATCTGGTATAGGACAGACATGATTTTATCATCAAGATGAGCCTGCTCCATTCTGGCATTTGCTCACATATCAATAAGTAAAATTCCTTTTTAACCTTCAGCTAGCAGTCACAAATACATACAGAGTAATTATACCACCTTCAGAGAACATTCAAAATTGTAAGTGTTTTATTCTATCTTAATAAAGAAGAGAAGCAAATTTTTATAGGAATATGTTGGTTAGGTCAGCGAACCAACCTAGACAGTTCTTTTCCTGAAATGAAGAGTTAGCTTTGTGGATGGTAGGTTAAGAGAAACTTGGAGCTAAATGATAAGCTTCATCTTCTAGGACCAGATTTGAAAACATTTTAGTTACTTGCAAGTCATCTTATCAAATCAGTTTCATAGAAAAGTAGGCCATTTGATGACTGGTTTTCCTCTCTCAAGGGAAAGAATACATGGCTCTTAACTAAAATGTTTTATCTCTACTTCCAAAATATAAGATCATATTTACCAGTGTCTATCCAGTTTTCAGATTTTAAAATGCAAATTCTGTTTTGCTATGAAATCTAGAATCCAGCTGTCTGCCTTGTGAACAAAAGATGCTAGTATTTGGTCTTACAAATTCTGGAATCATTATGGTTTGATTTTGACAAATCATAGCCAAGTTAGACACTGGAAAAGCCTTGGTAAGTCCTTGTCAGAGTCTCAATGTGGATTAAGAGGGAGCAGAAAATGAGGGAAGGGAACATTTTGAGGAAAGAGAGAACAATATATTTTTAATTGTTCCACTGACAGACTCTGGAAATATGAACTCCAGGAAGCGAAGGAGAAGCTTTCAAAGCACTGTCTGTTTCCCAAATTACTTTTCTCTCCCTTTAAGCTTCAAGAAAATGAATTTCCTATTTCTGGCAAGGTTCAAGTGAATTCTATTTGGGGTTGGTTTGCAACACTTAAATTGCTTCAGGGCTTGCTATGATTGGAATTCTGTTTTCTCAGTGGTATTACAATAAAACTTCCATCTCCTTAAAGTAGTAATTATCAAGAAGCTAGGAAGCCAGCTCCATAGTGGGACTGGAGAGGACCTTAACCTTCTCATAGCATTCTTGTTAAGGAAAGATATTTTGAGGTCCTTTGACCCCTAGAAAATAAAGCTATCATTGGGTAGTCTCTTTTGCCCTACACTGAAACATCTGAATTGGTGTTTGGAAAGGACTTAATTAGTAACTGTGGCCATCAGCTCCATATGTATCCTCATGACACTCTGATTCATCTTTTCCCTCCCTAAAGACATTAGTGCAGAAGATGAAAAATGAACAGCCCTTGACAAATATGCAGTCCTTAGAGTTCTCAGCAAACGGATGTTGTGTTCCCAAAATAAGAACTATCTAAAGAAGAGGAGAATGCAGTCATAATATTGAATGTATAGCCTATGAAACTGAGAAAATTGAGGGGAAGGATTGGGTTGGGGGGAAAAAGGGGAGAATGATGAAAAAAGTAATATTAACCAAGATGCATTGTATTCATAAACTTATTTATTGAATGGTGACTTCTTTGTCCAACTACTCAAAGATAATAAAAACATATTTTTTAAGATGAATTTGTTTTTCTCCAGTTGCTCTTGTTTTCTATTCACTTCTGTTTGGCTCTTGGGTATACTGAAAGGGAGATAGTGAAATGAGTGATTTAAAGTCACTCAAGAGTGGTACAATATGCTTCCAGAAGAGGGGTTGTTGGCAAGGCTTGAAGCAATCCTCTGAGTTCTCTGAAGTAAGAAAATAACCCATGGCATAAACTGGGTCTGGTTTTAGCTCTTTAAGTCTAAGAGAAACTTAGACACAGAGTTTTAAAGTCTTCTAGCATTGCTAATGTCAGGTGTACGAGCAGCAGGCCCATACTTTTAACACCAGGTGTCTGAGGCTTTCCCTGGTCTTTCAGTTCGTTTCATGGTGAGTGTTGCACCTCCGGACATCAGGCCTTTATTCAAACAGGAAGTGAAGTCAGCATATTTGAAAACTCCCCCTCCCCTCCAAAGAAAACACTCCTTGGCCAAAATGGCATAGTATTGCCAACCCTTGCTACAAGGTTGGCTGCAAACATATTTCTTTCCTGGATGCTTTAATGCAAGGTAGTAAAAGACAGCATAGCTGGGAAGGACTGCTTTGCCAACTCATCAATTCTGCCACTTCCAAGATAAAGCTTTTCTTACATTGTTGAACTGTAATAGGAACACCAAATAATTTCTCTTACAAGATACTTTTGAGGGTATAGAAGGGAGTTTGAAGAAGATTTAGACCCAGGAAATAGGGCTAACTGGGACTGCAAAGAAATTGGAATGTATAATCACCACAAACATAGATAAAATTAAGAGTCTCTTGCCTACAACCTTCGAAAATCTGCTTCTTTAGTGAGCAATCTCTAGGGCGGGACCCAGATTCTTCCAATGTTCCATTCTGTTACTTTCCTTCAATTTGGGAGAAGGCCAAACCATTTTCCTTTGGAAAAAGATTTAGCAAACAATGTCCATTGGCCTTTTTTCCTCTTCCTCCTCTACAGATCAAAGCTTTTAGAGTATATATGGTCCCTACCTGGATCCTACCTAGCATCAGACCTCCCCCCTATATTGATGAAGATGGCATTAGTCCAAAAATCCAAAAGAAACTGATCATTTCTGTCTATTTATAGACCGTTGGGTGGGGACCCCCAACACAACTAAATTTATAGTGGGTTTCCCTTTCAATAAATTTATCAGATAAATGGGAAACTCACCAGGGATTTAATTTTTACTATGCACTTTTATTCAATAATAAGGATAACAAACAATTTCAGAGTGGAATGTATTCTTGGAATCATGATTCCAAGGTAGCATAATATTATTTCTACTCTAGTAGTAGTAGTAGTAGTAGTAGTAGTAGTAGTAGTAGTAGTCAGTCATAGGGCTTGGGCACTATCCCTGAGCTTGTTTTTGCTCAAGGCTCCACTTCTAGTTTTCTGGTGGTTAGTTGGAGATAAGAGTCCCATGGAATTTTCTGGCCCAACTGGCTTTGAACCGGTCTACTCAACCTCCTCAGGACCTAGGATTACAAGTGTGAGCCACCAGCACCCAGCTATTTCTATTCTTATATAATAAATACTTTCTAATGTGAAGATATATCAATGGAATACTGATGAATGTATGATACCAGCTCTTTGATTCATTTTTATGTTTTCAATTCCTAACGTGATGAAGTCTTCCAAATTTCTTTTCTTTCCTAGAGCTGAGGACTGAACTCAGAGCCTTCATTTGCCAGGAATGTGCAAGACCACTGAGCTAATTCCCCAACCCCCCACATTTCCTATGCAATGTTTATTTTTTATCTGTATGTAACTTTTCCTGAATTTTAAAGGAATGCATACTTGTTTGAAAAAAACAAATGCCACATAAGTAAAAGAGTAAAAAGTACAAGTTGCCTATAATCTTACTGTATCATCCCTTACTTACCATGTCAGGTAGCTTTCTGGTTGATGTGAGAAAATACTTGAGATAAACAACAGAAGGAAGAATTGAGGTTTTAGACATGGCCAACTAGATGCACTGCTCATAGACTGGTTGCAAGGCAAAAATGTCACAGAGGAGTGTATGGAAAAGGACTGCTCACGCATGTCAGACAGAAAGTAGAAAGATAAGAGAGAGGAGAGACATGAGCCAGAGACAAAATATACTCTTCAGATCACTCCCCCAGAGACCTACTTTCTCTAAAAAGCTCCCATCTCCATAGCCCACACAGTATGACCTCAGTGATGTTAGCTGCATTATGCTACCAGCTAGTCACTAAGCCTTTAAAATGTGAGCCAAACCATAATAGTCCACATTATCATTTGGGGTATAATATATAGAGAAACACATTACTTGTATATGTAATTTTAAAGTGAAAAATGACACGCAACTTTTCACTTAACAGTCTATGATTAAAATCATTAAGTCATTAAAATCATTTTCTCTCCTACTGAGATATTGAAACCACTATAGATTGTAGTTTGGGATAGAAAAAACCAGAAAATGTTCCAAAGCTATACTGACAAAATATTAGAAAATTGCCCTTTATAATTAAGCAAAGGCAAAAATAGGCTAGAGTGTTCTCAACTAAAATATTTCTCAAATAAGACTTCTCCAAAAATATCTTCTATTTTTAGAGTGAAGGTAGAGATAACTTTATGTGGATATCCAACTTTGTGTTTGGGAAATTTGATTTTTTTCATGGGGTAAATGTCACTTCAAGGATCTTTTGTTCTTAAAAGCAACTATAAATGATCATTCTCACAATCTTGATTCAATCACATACATTAAAATAAATTATTGTTTTGAATAGAGTTAATACTCCCCACACATTGACAATTTCCTCTAACAAATGTCCTGTGGTTCTGGCATTTCCCCCACTAAGTACTACATAAAAGCCATTTGGGGTAGGAGGTGAGCAGGGAGAGAGTATGTGTAGCTTAGTGGTAGAGCAAGTGCTTAGCAGACACAAGGTCAGGGGTTCAATGCCCTACACCAAATAAGTAAAAAAAATAAAGGCTTTCATTAACAGTGTGAATTTAACCAACATAAGTAAAATAATAAGATTAAGTTAAAGTTCCTTTTTCTCCAATTCTTTACTATCTATTCAGTTTTATTCTTAGGCTTTAAGATGTCTTAGACTTTATATAATATTTATCCTTGACAGTACTCTGATTATACATTCGCTTACTCTAATTCTTTATTTCTTTTCTAGTGCCAGTCTACCTGGTACTTTGTTGGAAAAGAGTGTCAAGACAGATGAAGAAAGGAATGTGGAGAGAATACAGTCATAACATTCAATGCATACCCTACAAAACTAAAGCTACCAGCATGACTATGTTTATTGCAGCATTATTTACCATAGCTAAGATATGGAACCAACCCAGATGCCCCTCAGTAGATGAATGGATCAAGAAAATGTGATATATATAGATAGATAGATAGATATACACACACACACACAATGGAATTCTATGCCTCCAACAGAAAGAATGACATTGCCCCATTTGTTAGGAAATGGAAAGACTTGGAAAATATTATATTAAGTGAAGTACATCAGGCCCAAAGAAACATAGGTCCCATGGTTTCCCTTATTTGCAATAACTAGTATATGTCTGAGTCAAGCAGAAAAGGTCAGATAAGTTGATGGTAGGGGAAATGAACCCCAAGATAAGTATTCAAATGGGTTTTTTTTTTCCTTTCATGCAATGGTTCCTAACATATTTATAAGATGATTTCTTTGTTGCTTTGTATGTCCCTCCCCCATGGTATAACCCATGCTTTCACTGTATTTGATGTTGGTATAATTTGTG
>NW_012267220.1:26243688-26247801 GCF_000151885.1 Dipodomys ordii | reverse complement strand
TGATTATGTAAATTTTAGAGGATTATGTAAATTTTATAATATTATCAGATAAATTTTAGTCCTTGTAAATATTTTTGCAGACTACAACAACTTTTAGAAAACTAACATGGTGTTCAACCACTTTGGAAAGCAGTATGGAGGTTCCTCAAAAGACTCCACATAGAGCTCCCCTATGACCCAGCAATCCCACTTTTGGGCATTTACCCAGATGATCACAAACAAGACCATACTAAAGCTACCAGCACAACTATATTTATTGCAGCATTATTTACTATAGCTAAGAACCATCCCAGATGCCCCTCAGTAGATGAATAGATCAAGAAATTGTAAGATATACATATATATATATATATATACACACACACACACACACACACACACACACACACACACATACATACACAATGGAATTCTATGCCTTCATCAGAAAAAATGACATCGCCCCATTTGTTAGGAAATGGAAATACTTGGAAAAAAATTATATTATGTAAGCCAGGCCCAAAGAAACATAGATCCCATGGTTTCCCTTATTTGCAATAACTATTATATGTCTGGGACAAGTAGAAAAGGACAAAAGCTATGTATATATGACCAGATAAGAAGAAGTTAAGCAAAATGAACCCCAAAATAGGGACACAAGGGGTGGTTTCTTTCTTGCAATTGTGTCTAATGTATTTATAATGTACCATGTGATTTTTTTTGCTGCTTTGTATGTTCCTCCCCCACCGTATAACCCCTGTTTTCACTGTATTTGAAAAACAAAATGTTTAATAGAGATACAGATTGACCCATTGTAATACGAACTTTACCAGGTTGGGGGGGGTGGGTGGGAGTGTAGTTGTGGCAGTGGGAGGGAAGGGATGGTAAGGGGAAAACAAAGGAGGAGGCTGCAATGCTTAATAGGAAATGTACTCATTACCTTGCTCATGTAACTGTAACCCCTCTGTACAGTATTTTCACAATAAAAAACTTACTTAAAAAAAGATTATATTATACTCATAAACTCCTTTGTACAACTATTTAAAGATAATAATTAAAATGTGATACATATACACAATAGAATTTTACTAATTTTACTAATCCATTAAAATTTTTGAAAAGAAAGCTATAGTCAAAGCAAATCTTACCAACGTTCAATAGTTGGTAGTTCATGTCCTGGTGATCGGGGAGGGAGGATGAAGTGTTTAAAGTTTTCTTTCATTCACTCCTTTCTCAAAGCATAAAATTGCTTCAATTTGATACTAAGGTCAAATCAGAAAAAAAAATAATACAATCAAGACCTTTTAAGGTCTTGTATTAACACCGGTTTTCTAATCTAACCAGATTTCTGTACCTCAAAAAAATCAATCAGCCCTGTTACGACACACAACCCCTCCCCAAATTCTCATTGTTTCTTTCTGCATCAGAAAACACTTGTACTGTATAAAAATGTATTAACTGAAATAAAGTAGATTTAAGAAAGCTCTCAAATAATGTCATTCCTTAGCTAAAATCAAAGTTCAGCAAAATAAAATACCAGGAAGCAGGTAGTCAAAAAGTATAGGGTAGGGTTAAGGAGAAAGGAGTGAATAAATGAAAAGAGGAGGAGAAAAACGCAGACAAGAATCCAATTTATATCTACAAAATTAAGAAGAGTGACGAAAGGGGTAGGCAAGGGAAAGATGGATGGGCGTTGAAAGGGGTGACATTGACCAAGATGCATTGTATTCATAACCTGCTTGGCTAAATGGCAAATCCTTTGTATACCTACTTAAAGATAATGATAAAAATATTTTAAAAGAAAATACAAATCCATTCCCTGTGTTTGCAGTGTTTCATCTCTTCCTTCTGACCAGCACCTAGGCTAATTCCTGGCAGATAACAGATAGAGTACATATGTGTAAAATGACAGAATCCAGTGCCAGTATATCTACTCAGACTCACTCTACATCTTACTTTCCTAAAAGTAAATGTGTATGTAGATATATATATACATCTATATATATAATTATCTGCCACATCAATTTCTGTATAACAAGCTCAAATGAACATAACAACCATATGTCAGAACATGTTCCCAATGTCATACAACCACATTATTTTCCATTCAATCAAAATTATGTAACCGAATATTAATGAATAATCATCTTTTTTTTTGCCTGGGGCTTGAACTCAGGGCCTGGGCTCTGTCCCTCTTTGTGCTCAAGGCTAGCACTTTTACCACTTGAACCACAGCACCACTTCTGGCTTTTCTGAGTACTTTGCTGGGGACAAGACTCTTATGGACTGACTTGCCTGGGCTGACTTGAAACCATAATCCTCAATTCTCAGCCTCCTGAGTAGCTAGGATTACAGGTGTGAGCAACCCGCAGCCCGCTTTATTTCCCTTTTTTGAACCTTTATGTTACTTGAAACCAGAGGGGGGAAAACAGTGTATCATGGCAGGGAGCCGAAGGAAAAGCTAAGCTGCGCACCTCATACCTCGTGGCAGCCCAGGAATGAAAAGAGAGAGAAGTGACTATGGTCCCAATATCCCCTTCAACCTAACTTCCTTCCATTAGACACCATGACATTACAGGTTTCATCACAAGATGAAAACAAAATACCACAGGCTAAGGCCAAGGCATTAAACCCATAGGCTTTAGAGGGACATTTAAGGTCCAAGCCCTTTGTCGGGGAAGGTGGCTCAGTGGTAGAGCGCTTGCCTTGCATGCATGAGGCCCTTGGTTCGATTCCTTAGCACCACATAAGAAAAAAGTCGGAAGTGGCGCTGTGGCTCAGTGGTAGAGCGCTAGCCTTGAGCTGAAGAGCTGAGGGACAGCACCCAGACCCAGAGTTCATGCCCCACAACTGTACAAAAAAAAAAAAAAAGATCCAAGCCCTAACAAAAATTAAGATACTGCAAACAGGACAACAATCATTTCAATACACACATCAGTCAATTACTAAAACTGTTTTCACAAATCAAGAATGAGCAAAGATGCAAAGAAAGAAAGCTAAGAGAAAAATAGTTTCAAACTAATACTGAACCAAGAAAAGAGATGCTTAGAAATACCTTTCATTGATTTTTTTTTGTTTCTTTGGTATGTTCCTCCCCCACAGTATAACCCCTGTTTTCACTATATTTTATTCCAGTGCCCAGCATCTTGTAAATACACTTTTCTAATTTGAGGCGAGAAGGGATACAACAAAATGCTTAAATAGGGATACAGGTTGACCCATTGTAACAATGAGATGTACAAGACACTATGTTGAAAACTAACTTTACAACTTGTGAGGGGGAGAGAGGGAGGAGTTGGGGAGATGGAGAAAGAAGGGATGGTATGGGGAAACAAAGGAGGAGGTAACAATGTTTGATAGGAAATGCACTCATTACCTCTCTGTTCACTATTTTTTTTTTTTTGGCGGTCGTGGGGCTTGAACTCTGGGCTTGGGCATTGTCCCCGCACTCTTCAGCTCAAAGCCAGCGCTTCAACACTTGAGCCATAGCACCACTTCAAGTTCTCTAGTGATTAATTGGAGATAAGACTCTCACGGACTTTCCTGCCCAGGCTGGCTTTGAACCGTGATCCTCAGATCTCAGCCTCCTGAGTAGCTAGGATTACAGGCGTGAGCCACTGGCACCAGGGTTCTGTACACTATTTTTACAATAAAAAAGTATTAAAAAATACCTATCATTTACCAAATAATCAATTGAAAAATAATGTCATACTTCTATGTGAAGGAGTTGAGGTAGGGTGCTTATACATTGTATCTGACAAGATATTCAGTGGTATCACTCTTCTGGAAAGTAATTTAGCAATTTTTTTTCATTTGTTTCCTTCACTTGTGTGTGTGTGTGTGTGTGAAAATACCGTACAGAGGGGTTACAATTAAATGGGCAAGATAATGAGTGCATTTCTTATCAAGCATTGTGGCCTCCTCCTTGGATTCTCCTTACCATCCCTTCCCATCTACCCCCCCACACACTCTCTCCACCTCCCTCACCACCCCACCTCCCCACCCCGTACCCCCCATCCCCCACTCCCGCCAAAGTTGTCAAGTTCATTTTTCAACATAACATCTTGTACATCTCATTGTTGCAATGGGTCCACCTTCCCCTCCACAAATTATACCAACATCAAATACAGTGAA
>NW_012267220.1:26229523-26242220 GCF_000151885.1 Dipodomys ordii | reverse complement strand
GGAAGTATTGCCATTTTCACGATGTTGATCTTTCCAATCCAGGAGCATGGGAGGTTTTGCCACTTTCTAAGTTCTGTTTTGATTTCCTTTTTCAAGGTTTTAAAGTTTTCATCATAGAGGTCCTTCACTTCTTTGGTTAAATTAATTCCTAGGTGTTTTATGAACGTAGTTACTTTCTTGCTTTCAGTCACGCTTTTCTCATTGTTGGTATACAGAAAAGCCATTGATTTTTCACAGTTAATTTCATACTGTGTTACTTTGCCAAAGTTTTGAATCAGCTTGAGTAATTTGAGAATGGAGTCCATGGGATTTTTTAAATACAAGATTATGTCATCTGCAAAGAGGGAGAGTTTTACTTCATCTTTCCCTATTTGGATCCCCTTTATGTTTGCATCTTGTCTTACTGCTGTAGCTAGGCATTCTAATACTAAATTGAAGAGAAGTAGAGAGAATGTACATCCTTGTCTTATTCCTGAGTTAAGAGGAAATGTCTTTAGTTTTTCACCATTAAGTATAATGCTGGCTGTAGGTTTGTCATATATAGCCTTTATTGTATTGAGGAATGTTCCCTGGATTCCTAATTTTTCCAGAACTTTCATCATAAAGGGGTGTTGGATCTTGTCAAATGCTTTTTCTGCATCTATTGAGATAACCATGTGGTTCTTATCCTTGCTCTTGCTGATGTGATGAATTATATTAATTGATTTGCGTATATTGAACCAGCTTTGCATCCCTGAAATGAATCCTGTTTGATCGTGGTGTATGATTTTTTCGATGAATTGTTGAAGTCGATTGGCCAAAATTTTGTTGAAAAGTTTTGCATCAATGTTCATCAAAGAAATGGGTCTATAGTTCTTTTTCTTTGATGAGTCCCTGCATGGTTTTGGGATGAGAGTTATGATGGCTTCATAGAAAGAGTTCGGTAGTGAACTTTCTCTTTCAATTTCATTGAAGAGTTGGAGGATTATTGGTATGAGCTCTGCTTTGAAAGCCTTGTAGAATTCCACTGTCAATCCATCTGGAAATTTAGCAATTTTTATTATGAACCTTAAAATGTTCATATATTTTGACCCCATAATGCAATTCCTCCTCTAGGATTCAATTTGTAAAGAAGTCATCTCAACTATTGGCAAAAATTGAATCTCAAAGGTGAAGGAAAGAAAGGAAGGAAGAAAGGAAGGAAGGAAGGAAGAAAGAAAGAGAGAGAGAGAGAAAGAAAGAAGGGATGGAGGGAGGGAGGAAGGGAAAGAGGGAGGGAACAACAAAGGGAGGAAGGAAGGAAGGAAGGAAGGGATGAATGAGGGAGGGAGGGAAAGAAACAGAAACTCTTGTAACACCAGAGATTAAATTAATACAATGTAAATATATCCATAAGTGAAATACTGCAGTTCATAGCTATTAAAAGTATGATTTTCCAAGGATTTGAAAAGCAAGAAGAATTTTCTTTCCACACATGTAGGTTAGAAACAAGCCACATATTTTTAAAAGCAAGATAAATATAGAATATGTTTCTTTTTACATGCTAATAAAGAATTATCTCTAGGAAGGAATTTTATGTCAGTTTGACTTTAAGCATTTATTTTGCTCATCTTTTCCACAATGCATCTACATTGCTTCCAAAGCAAGAAAATACATAAATACTTTTAATTTGATGTAAAACTAAAATTATGGATTCAGCCTCAAATGGCTGCACCCTGTGACTGAGTCCATGTAAAATTCATTACCCCTATATGACAGCTAATTTTTCATCAAGCCACTGTGACTCTGCTTCCTGATGTCCTGCACTGAGTTCCACACCAATGAGCACCTGATTGTATGCTATTAGCTGTGTGTTTGGGCTTCTTTGCTATTGAGCATTTGTGTTAGCATTAGTGAGTCCAGTCAACACTTGTGAAATGTTCTGACTATTGCAGGCTCTGTGTTGTGCTACTACATTTGTTTTTCAGTTCATCATCACCACAAATTTCATTTACCTACATTCTCAGCCCATTTTTAAAGATGTTAAAAAGGTTAAGTGACTTGCTCAAACTCCAAGTGGCAGAACTGAAATTTAATTATGGGACTCATATTTCCAGTTCTGCATTAAGTCCCACTAAATAGCTTTTGTGCTCTGAGAGAATAAATGGTACATCTTTCACTGACTTCTCTCACCTTAGCTGACCAGGAAGCTTCCCACAACGCTCTGTAAGTTATTTAATTTCTTAATGGAGGTTATCATAGGAAAGTGGTGTCATGACCTTCTGCTTCCCAATCTGTGCATGAGACCAGACTGTGGATATACATTCTGGATTTGCTCTGCTTTGCTTGTTTACTCATTCAGTTAAATGTATAGCAGATGCAAGCAGAAGTGTGGCGTGAGCCATGAAAGCAAAAACCAGAGAACACAGGGCAGATAGGAAGCTGATTTACTAGGGAAAATTCCACACTGGGAGGGTGCATACAGGGAACATATACTGAGACACACAGTTCTCTGTGCTATCACTTTCACATGGCCTCTACATAAGGTCAGGACACGTCATGGACTGTACCTTAGGAAAGGATTCCTGTTACCCTGAAGTTCTGTGATTTCATATAAGACAAATAAGATAGTAAATGCAAACAGCAATTGTAATTATAATCTGAGTTCTCACATCAGGTGGAAGCTACCTAAATGAGCTTATCTGGAGGTCTTGAGAGAAGAAGCAGATGAAGCAAGGGAGGTAGAGCCACTGGGCCCATCTAAAGCCTTCCAGGCTTTACCTGACCAAATGATTAGCTATCAATAACTGACTTAAACCTTCTGTTCTTTCACTTTAAAATGAGAAGTTTTTACTAGCTTAACGCCTTGTGTGGCATCTCAGCCTAGATTAACTGAGTCTCCTCCAGCATGCTCTCCCATCCTGTGCAATACCCCTGTCACAGCGGCATGCATCTGTACACTTGTCTGGACTTTCAAGAAGTCAAATCGTCCTCCAGGTTGCTCTACATTTTTTTTTCACCAGTGTGTCCACAATGCTTAACACAGGCAATGAAGAAAGAACCCATTAGTGTTTATTTATCAAAATAAATATGCAAATAGTGGCTCATTTGCAGCTCTTCTATTCATATGTCAATATGATTCTGGTGAAACAATGTTGTGATGGATATAGGTAGCCTTTTGGCCAGTTTAAGCAAAGAGCTTGGTCTGGGCACCAGTGGTTCATGCCTACAACCCTAGCTACTCAGGATGCTGAGATCTGAGGATAGTGATCTGAAGCCAGCTTGGCAGGAATGTCCATGGGACTCTTATCTCCAACTAAGCACCAAAAATGACTGAAGTGGAGCTATGGCTCAAGTGACAGAGTGCAAGCCTTGAGCAAAAAAGCTGGGGGACTGGGCCCAGGCCCTGAGTCAAGGCCCAGGACTGGCACCAGAAAGAAAAGAAAGGAAGAAAGAAAGGAAGGAAGGAAGGAAGGAAGGAAGGAGAGAGAGAAGAAAGAAAGAAAGAAAGAAAGAAAGAAAGAAAGAAAGAAAGAAAGAAAGAAAGAAAGAAAGAGAAAGAAAGAAAAGAAAGAAAGGAAGGAAGGAAGAAAGAAAGAAAGAAAGAAAGAAAGAAAGAAAGAAAGAAAAAGAAAGAAAGAAAAGAAAGGAAGGAAGGAAGGAAGAAAGAAAGAAAGAAAGAAAGAAAGAAAGAAAGAAAGAAAGAAAGAAAGAAGGAAGGGAGGGAGGGAGGGAGGAAACAAAGGAGGAGGCTACAATGCTTGATAAGAAATGTACTCATTATCTTGCCCATGTAATTATAACCCCTCTATACAGTATTTTCACAATAGAATTTTTTAAAGGTTTATTTTGATTCATAGCCTTGGAAGTTCGGTGCATGATCAGTTTTTTCCATTGCAATTGGGCCTGTGGCCCAATATATCATGGCTGGGAACAGGTGGTAGAGTAAAATTACTCACTTTATGGCCAATAATTAAAAAAAGGGGTCTATGCTTCCACATTTCCTTTTGAAGGCATACCTCTAATGACCTAAGGACCACTAGACACCACTTCTTAAACTTTCCACCTCCTCCCAAAAGAACCATGCTGAGGATGAAGCCTTCACTGCCTTCCATGGGGACCTTTGGAGGCAGTTGGCCTGGACAAATAGAGGTGCAAAATGAGTTGATTTGTGCTACTGTCACAATGCCAGGCCACCATGTATAAATAGTTTTGTCTGGTCTCTGGGACTGGGTGAGCCTTCGCACAAGGAGAACATTGAGGTACAGGCAGACAAGTAGGATTGGGACAACATCCCAAGCTTTCTTTTCTTTTCCTTCCTTCCTTCCAGTATGCAGTCTTCAAATCTTCTGTTCATACCCAGTGTCAACAGCTCCCCACCCAGAATACCACAAGGGTCCCAAGCAGTCTCTTTGCTATCACTTTCCTTTCCCTTATGCCTACTCCAGGACCAAACTTCCATTGAAGTTCTTGATCCCTTCTTGTTCCTACTGGTCATTTCCTGTTTTGAACCTTGCCATGTTCCCTAAAACCAGTCTCCTTGGTGTTGGATCACTACCCACCTTTTTAGCCAACCTTCTCAGTATCCGGGTCCTTTCTCACTCACCTGGTGGAACACAGATGTCATCTTTTAGAAACTTTGAGGCTGGCTTGGATCATCCCTGACACTGCAGATTTGAGATGGTAGTCCTTCCTCTCAGTTCCCCCAGGATGCTCATAAACTAGCCCATCATGCTCCCTGTGATCCATCATGCTGCCTCTTAGTCCTCACAGGATGGTCCTAGGTTGGCCCATTATGTTACCATCCCCTGTTAATGTGAAGAACTATCCTGTTGACACCCATAAGAAGCAGTCTGCACTTCCTTGGACTGCTCAAAATAAAGTGACGTATTGAGAATATAATGATATGCTTTCACTTATTTCCTTATCTATAAAATTCTATTTCAAAGCTTATTGTGATGGAAACTTAATGGATATTGTTTTACATAGTATAACAATGAAACCATCTATTTATATGTCCATGTTGGAGACAGAACTCAGTTTAAAAGCTATTTTGCAGTCAAATATTTCCTTCAATGACTCATGCTGATTGCTTCAAAATTTGGAATTCAATTCACTTTCTGGACTGAAAACAAATGTGGCTGCCACCTGACTTTCACCAAATCATTCTTTGGCCAGGTTAGAATTCTACAGTGACACCAACTCCTTGTCAACAAATTTGTTGCTAGGTGTAATAGAAACAAACTTTCTGCCATTATTTCTATAGTGAAGAAAAATATTTTGTTGTTGTGTGCTTTCCCATTTGGTTTCTTTCAGAGTAATCTATTTTTCCTTCCTCTACAGCATTTTGGCCCCTAACCTTAACTTCAGACATTAACTTAGCACAGGTAAAACAAACAACCATCTGGTATTGCTTAAGACAGACAGGTTTCATGGGACCTAAGTGTTTAGGGATGTAGGACTTCTAGTTCTATAACTAGAAACATCCCAGGAAAGCCAGGAGAACTGGTCACCATAAATCTGTAGGGCATGAGAGAATTAAGTGCAAGAACAACACAAGTCTTCTACAAAGCCAAGAATAAGGATTCAGAGCTGTGCCTACTCAGCCAATAGAAGAAATCTTATCAGCAAGAATAGAAAAAGGGATTTAAGGATGGGTCTGAGGAGTAAGACTATCCCAAATTCTCTCAGGATCTTGTATCCTTGATTCCAGGGCCTTTGCTCTGATACCTGGATGAAGTAGAACTGTAAGATTACAAAAGCTCCAAGGAGTTTGGTGAAATTTGTGCCCTACTTCCCATCTAGTTCTTTGGAAGATGACCAGCTTTCAGGACAATTCTGGGCTAATATGGAGCAGCAGCATTTGAAGAGAAATGGATGTATGCTATAGAAAGCCAACACCTGTAAATGGGAGAAGACCAGAGGAAGATGACAGAGGAGAAGCTGGAGGCTAAACAAGCTCTTGCATAAAAAGCAGTTTTAATGTTCCAGTGAACAGACCTAGGCAAGAGAATCACACCAAGTGTGCCATCACAGGACAGAGAGTTTGGCCAGAGAGGGAAAATTCAGGCAGCTTGGTCAAGGAGACGGATCTGAGCACTTGCCAGGAGCCACGGCCACGGCTGCCATACCAACAGACAAAGTCTAGGACAAAGGTGCCAGACACAGCATGCGAGCAGATTCTACTCACCACCAGCAAGAACTGACAAGCAGCAGAAATCGTCATCCTGCTGATCTCAGACCAGGGACAGCCCAGAAACCAAGATTCTGGCATGAGTAGAACCCTGACATCCTCACTCCTTCTCAAGGAGCCTTGGCGGGAAGGCAGCTCCTCCCCCACCACAGGAAAAGATCTCCACCTTTGAGACTGACAAAGGCCAGCTGAGTAGCTAGCTCTAACCCAAGCCTTGGTAGAAAACAATGGAGCCATTAGCAGGTCACAGGAACCTGACCTGACCTGCCAGGCTCAGCTCCACCTAGGGGAAAGTCACCTGCCCAGGCAGAGAAACTCCACCCCCAGAGGAGTGACTTTCTTCACTGGGTAAACAGAGCCAGCGGCTACCCCTCCCCTACTCCAGCCTAGACAAACAATTGAAACTCAGTAAACATAAACCCTGAGAATGGGTGCCAGCTGGGCTCTCTGAGTCTCAGGTGCTAGCCCCTCAGGGAAAAGCTACTGATTGCTGATAGGACTCAACTCTACCCAGAACCTAGCCTCATCACAACATCTCCAAACTAAAGGAAACAACCATCTCCCTCTTTTGTGATACTCAAAGCAGATCTCCCTCCCACTAAACTAACTAGCCTGGGAGGAGGATCACAAAGTCCTGGGTAAGGCAGAACTGACTGCCTGCTCAAACAAACTGACTTAAGAAACAAATTAAGCCACAGGAAAACCAAACACAACAAGCAGACCAGAGACTCCACCAAGAGACAGGTTACCAACACGGGAGATACAAGATCCGCCCCCCCCCAAAAAAATCAAAGAACTCTTTTTTCTACCTTTATAATTTTTTAATTGTTTTCTTTTTTTCTCTCATAATTTTTATCTTAGGTGTATGTGTGTGTGTGTGTGCAATTTTTTTAATCTCTTTTGAACTTTTAGTCTTTTTTTCTTTTCTTTTTTTCTCTATTTTTTGTGTGACTTAATTGCTGTTTTGCTCATCCCCAGATATATACCTGTTGTCAATTATTAGATCTTATCCCCTATTGTGTACATACTTAATCCAGAAATTTATTACTCAATTCACAACCTCTTTGGCTTAACTTCTTTAATAGTAATATTATCTCTTTATACCTAATTTTCAAGTATTCCAATTTT
The DNA here is from genome assembly GCF_000151885.1 of Dipodomys ordii. Classification (NCBI taxonomy): domain Eukaryota; kingdom Metazoa; phylum Chordata; class Mammalia; order Rodentia; family Heteromyidae; genus Dipodomys; species Dipodomys ordii. The sequence continues at coordinate 26,234,941 of NW_012267220.1, read as the reverse complement.
AAGAATTTTTTATTTTTTACTTTTCCATGCTTCCTTTTTATCTCTCCCCTCTTCTCATCCTATCCTTTTCTTCTCTTAATATTATTTATTTAACTTACATAATTTTACAGTTTTCCACTTTTTGAATTTAAATTTTTGTTTTTCTATTTTTTTCTTGTTTTTTTTTAACCTCTCTCCTATCATTCTATCCAATCCATTTCCCTCTCTGAGATTAGGACTTGGTTAAATTTACTCTCCTTTTACCTCTCCACATCTCTCTAATCCTATATTTCCCCACAATTCTCCCTAAACCTAATAATTTCTGGTTTGCTGAATCCCTCTTTGATGTTCTTAGGCCATTAACCCATAGTTGTTTGATATTGAATAGATTGTATCTGTTAAAATAGATTGGATCTGGGGCTGGGAAGGTGGCTCAGTGGTAGAGCACTTGCCTTGCAAGCCTGAGGCCCTGAGTTCGATTCCTTAGCACCATATAAGCAAAAAGAAAAAAAAAGCCGGAAGTGGCACTGTGGCTCAAGTGGTAGAGCGCTAGCCTTGAGCTGAAGAGCTGAGGGACAACGCCCAGGCCCAGAGTTCAGAACCCACAACCGGACCCCCCAAAAAAAATAGATTGTATCTGCAGCCATTCTGACTGTGCAACTATACAGGACTCTGATTGATGCTTGCCTTAAAATAGTGTTCTAACACAAGATTGGTGTTACTTTCATACCAAATGAGCAGAACAAGTTGGAACAAGAAAAATGGCAGGTCTGGGTATCTCAACTCCCATTCATGAAATTCAGGTGACAGAATAGTTAATGAATAATCCAGAGGAGAGTTCCCAAAAGCTCTACAAACACTACTGGTAAACATGGTAAATGAAAAGATTGAAAACCTGCAAAGGACTCAGTGTGAGTGTGATAGGGAGTGAGAGGAGGTAAACCAAAGATTAATACAGGAATCTCATGAGTGTGAGGAAGTTACTCAAAGATTATACAGGAATTGCATGAGCAGGCTGAGAACAGTGAACTAGAAAGACAGGAATTGCGTGAGCATGAGAAAGCTAATCAAAGAGTAATACAGGAATTGCAGTATGAGAATAGACAAAGATCAATACAGGAAATCATGGAATTTATAAACAGACAGCTGAAAGAATTCAGGGAGACCACAAAGGGACTGTTGAATGGAGCCCAACAGAAGGAATGGGAGTCCAAGGAAACCATAACCAATCAACTAAGTGATTTGAGAATAAACACTGAACACCAAATTAAGGAAGTAAAGAAGTTCATAAAAAATCTAAAACATAGATCCAACAAAAAATTTGAAGCCATCAAAGCTGACCAATTAGAAGGAAAAGACATAAAAAACAGAGTAGAAAGTCTTGACAGCAGGTTAGACCATGCAGAATCTCAGGGATGGAAGACAGCCTAGATATTATAGAGAAAGAACATACAACTATCCAAGACAAATCCAAGAAATATTATAGAGCTATTCAATATTTGGAAGACACCATCAAAAGGTCTAATCTGAGGATAATGCGTGTAGAGGAGCACCTAGAGACAGAAGTTAATGGTCTAGGAAATTTGTTTAACAGGATCGTAGCAGAGAACTTCCCAAACATGCAAAAAAGATAAGCCTATTCAGATATAAGAAGCCTTTAGAACCCCAAATAGACCAGACCAGAACAGGACATCTCACTGTCACATTATAAATCCACACAGGATCAATTCAGACCAAGGAAAGGGTCTTTAAAGCTGTCAAGGAGAACAATCACCTATAAAGGGAACCAATTAGAATGACCTCAGATTTCTCAGCAGAGACAATTAAAGCAAGAAGAGCCTGGAATGATGTATGCCATGCCCTAAAGACAAACAACTGTCTACTAAGAATACTGTACCCAGCTAAACTCTCCTGCATAACCAAAGGTCAAATAAAAACCTTCCATAGCAAAGAAAAACTGAAACAATATAACTTCACCAAACCAGCCCTACAAAAGATACTTAAAGATGCCCCACACATAGAAAACAACAAGATCACAATAAAGGCCAAGAAACCACACCCAAACTGAGAATCCCAAGAACCATAGGAAGAACCCAGTTGTCACAGCCCTCAAAAAGGTGGATAACATGGCAGGAACTCTCAAATACCTCTCAGTCTTAACTCTCAACATTAACGGACTTAACTCTCCAATTAAGCAACATAGACTGTCAAGTTGGATTAAAAAGCAAGATCCTTCTCTCTGCTGTCTTCAGGAGTCACACCTTGCCCATAAAAACAAACATAATTTGAAAGTGAACGGCTGGAATAAAATCTACCAAGAAAACAGCCCCCATAAACAGCCAGGAGATACAATCCTAATATCAGATAAAATAGATTTCAAATTAAAATTAGTGAGGAGTGATAAAGAAGGTCACTACATACTAATAAAGGGATCTCTTCTTCAGGAGGATATTACAATTCTAAATATTTATTTGGCAAACAACGGAACACCCAAATTTATGCAAGAAACACTACTTTCTCTCAAGTCTCACATAGATCCAAAGATATTAATTGTTGGGGACTTTAACACACCACTATCCCAACTCGATAGATCAACTTGGCAAAAACTCAATGAGAAAGTGCAGATCTAAACAACTGCATAGATCAAATAGATTTAACAGACATCTGCCGAATATTTCACCCAGCAGCATCAGAATACACGTTTTTCTCAGCAACACATGGAACATTTTCCAAAATAGACCACATTTTAGGTCACAAAGCAAACTTGTCCAGATTCAGCAACATTGAAGTTATACCTTGCATTCTCTCAGACCACAAAGGAATAAAATTAGAACTCAACACCAAAAGCCACCAAAAAAGTCCTGTAACACATGGAGGCTGAACAACACACTGTTGAATCACCAGTGGGTCATGTCATGGAAGAGATTAGAAAGGAAATTCAAATGTTCATGATATTCAACAAAAATGAACACACAAATTAACAGCTCCTCTGGGACACAGCAAAGGCAGTACTCAGAGGCAAGCTTACAACTCAGAGTTCATACATCAACAAATTGGAGAGATCTGAAATGAACAATTTAATGAGACACCTGAACCTCCTTGAAAAAAAGCAGCAAGATAAACCCCAATCCAGTAGATGGAAAGAAAATAATTAAAATTAAATCAGAATTAAACAAATTGGAATCCCAAAAAAACATAGAAAGAATCAACAAAACAAAGAGTTGGTTCTTCGAAAAAATTAACAAAATTGACAGACCCTTAGCAAATCTTATCAGAAAAAGAAGGGAACACACCCAAATAAACAAACTCAGAGATGAGAATGGAAACATCACCACGGAAACAACCAAGATTCAGAACATTATAAGGGACTACTTCTCAAACCTTTATGCTAATAAGTTAAAGAACCTAGAGGAAATGGACGATTTCTTAGCAAATATGAACATGCCGAAACTAAACCCAGATGAGTTAAACCAACTTAACAGGCCAATATCAAGCATTGAAATAGAAACAACAATAAGAGACCTTCCATCTAAGAACCACATGGATTTACAGTGGAATTCTACTAGGCCTTTAAAGCAGAACACACACCAGTACTCCTCCAACTCTTCAATGAAATTGAAACAGAAAGTTCACTACCGAACTCTTTCTATGAAGCCATCATAACCCTCATCCCAAAACTAAGCAGGGACTCATCAAAGAAAGAGAACTATAAGCCCATTTCTTTGATGAACATCGATACAAAACTTCTTAACAAAATTTTGGCCAATCGACTTCAACAATTCATCCAAACAATCATACACCACGATCAAACAGGATTCATTTCAGGGATGCAAAACTGGTTCAATATACACAAATCAATTAATATAATTCATCACATCAGCAAGAGCAAGGATAAGAACCACATGATTATCTCAATAGATGCAGAAAAAGCATTTGACAAGATCCAACACCCCTTCATGATGAAAGCTCTGGAAAAATTAGGAATCCAGGGAACATTCCTCAATACAATAAAGGGTATATATGACAAACCTACAGCCAGCATCATACTTACTGGTGAAAAACTAAAGACATTTCCTCTTAACTTAGATGTCCACTCTCTCCACTTCTCTTGAATTTAGTATTAGAATGCCTAGCTACAGCAGTAAGACAAGATGCAAATATAAAGGGATCCAAACAGGGAAAGATGAAGCCTCTTTGCAGATGACATGATCTTGTATTTAAAGAATCCCACGGACTCCACTCTCAAATTGCTCAAACTGATTCAAAACTTTGTCAACGTAGCAGGATATAAAATTAACCCTCAAAAGTCAGATATTTATGTATGCCAACAATGAGAAAAGTGTGGCTGAAATCAGAAAAGCAACTCCATTCATAATAGCCCCACAAAAAATAAACTACCTAGGAATTAACTTAACCAAAGAAGTGAAGGACCTATATAATGACAACTTTAACAACCTGAAAAAGGAAATCAAAGCAGAACTTAGAAAGTGGCAAAACCTCCCATTCTCCTGGATTCAAAGGATCAATATCATAAAAATGGCAATACTTCCCAAAACTATCTACAAATTCAATGCAATACCTACTAATATTCCAAACTCATTCTTCAAGGAAATAGTTTAGGAAATCCAAAATTTCACATGGAATAAAAAAAGATCCCGAATAGCAATGCTGAAGGATTATCAATACCGAATTTCAAACTCTACTACAAAGCCATAGTAAGCAAAACAGCTTGGTACTGGCACAAGAACTGATCTTAGGACCATTGGAATAGAATTGAAAACCCAGAAATGAACCCACAGACCTATATCCACCTAATCTTCGCTAAGGGAGCTAAAAAAAAAAATAGAATGGAAGAAAGACAGCCTCTTCAGTAAATGGTACTGGCAAAATTGGTTAACCACTTGTAGAAAACTAAAGCTAGATCCTTATATATCACCCTGCACCAGAATCAACTCCAAATGGATCAAAGATGCTCTGAAAACATTACAGGAAGGAATAGGAGAAACCTTAAGTATCCTTTGCACAGGCTGAAATTTTCTTAATAGATACCCAGAAACAACAAATCAAAGAAAGGTTGGACAAATGGGATTGCATGAAATTGCAGAGCTTCTGCATGGCAAAGGATATACCTAGCAAGATCAATAGAAAAACCATGGATTGGGAGAAGATCTTCACTAGCCATACAACAGACAAGGGTCTCTCATATCTAAAATACACTTGGAACTCAAAAAATTAAATCCCCCATCAACAAATCCTTAAAGAAACAACTGCCCAATAAATAAGTGGGCTAAAGACTTAAAGAGAAACTTCTATGAAGAGGAAATAAGAATGGCCAATAGACACATGAAGAAATGCTCAGCCTCTCTAGCCAAAAAACAATATTGAGATTCCACCTTACCCCTGTTAGAATGGCTATAATCAAGTACTCTAATAATAACA
>NW_012267220.1:26150280-26228983 GCF_000151885.1 Dipodomys ordii | reverse complement strand
GTTGCTTTGTATGTCCCTCCCCCACGGTATAACCCCTGCTTTCACTGTATTTGATGTTGGTATAATTTGTGGAGGGGAAGGGCAAAAACAAATCGTTTAACTAGGGATACAGGTGGAACCATTGCAACAATGAGATGTACAAGTCACTATGTCAAAAAAAGAACTTCACAACTTTGGTGGGGTGGGGAGGATCGGGTAGGGGGAGGTGGAGGGAGTATGGAAAGGGAGGGGAAGGAGAAACAAAGAGGAGGTAACAATGCTTGATAAGAAATGTACTTGTTATCTTGCCCATGTAATTGTAACTCCTCTGTACAGTATTCTCACAATAAAAAAAAGATGATGTTAAGCAAAATGAACCCCAAGATAGGGACACATATGATGTTTTATTTCTTGCTATTGCTTATAACGTATTTATAAGGTACCATGTGATTTTTTTTTGTTGCTTTGTATGTCCCTCCCCCATGGTATAACGCCTGTTTTCACTGTATTTTGTGTTGGTATAATTTGAGGAGGGGAAGGGAAAAAAGAAATTGTTTAAATAGGGATACAGCTTGACCTACTGCAACAATGAGATGTACAAAACGCTATGTCAAAAAATGAACTTTACAATTTAGGCTCTGGTAGGAGTGTCAGGGGGCGGAGGAGTATAGTTGAGGAGGTGGGAGGAACAGGATGGTAGGGGAAAAACAAAGGAGGAGGCAACAATACTAGATAAGAAATGTACTCATTACCTTGCTCATGTAAATGTAATCCCTCTGTACAGTATTTTCACAATAAGAAACTTATTTTTAAAAAAGACCTGGAGATTGGATACCCAGGGTGATGTTGAAGGTCAAAAGCTTCAGTCTGAGGCTATAGTAAGGACTTTGGTTCAGTTTTTCTCTGTCCATATAGAGAATACAGAGTTCAAAAAAAGGTAGCCACTGTTAGCCAGACACCAGAGGCTCATGAGTGTAATCACAGCTACTCAGGAGCCTCTAAGGATTGCTGTTCAAGGCCAACCTGGAAAGGAAAGTTTGTGAGATTCTTACCACCACTTATCGACTAAAAGAGCCAGAAGTGGAGATGTGGCTCAAGTGATAGAGCTCTAGCCTTGAGCTAAAATGCTCAGGAACAGCATTCAGTCCAAGCCCCAAGACACACACACTACACACAGTCACTTCCACAGATGATAAAGACAGGTACAAAAATGCAGACTAGAGATGAACCAAAGATCATCAAGAGCCAGAAGAAAATTACAATACTCAGGGCAAGAAACCCTCTCCCCACAGGAAATGAAGTTTCTCCATTACCAGGTGCCAAAGAAGAGAGGAAGAAGAAGAGGAGACACTTTTTGGAAAGTAGAACATCCCCGACAAGAAAATTAGTGTTTAAATTGCCTTATTATCGACTGAAGACCATGCTATCTTTAGGTGTAGGGATTCCTTCCTTCCCCAGATGGCAGCTTACCTACGAATCCTAAAGATTTTTCCCTGCCACCTCCAATAATAAGTAAATATAGGATGATCTTTTTTGTACACATCTGTTTAATTTAAGAATGTGAAACCTGACATCTTTTCATAGTGTTCAATTCTATCTCCTTTCCTATCTACTGCTTTCTATATCCTTCACTTCAAATCAAAAGCAGCCTCTACTTCACAACCTATGAATTATTGAGATTGGAAAGATCTGACTGTAAAAAATAGTAGCACCTAAGACCCTAACTATCAGAGCCAGGATGCAATTGGATATCTTTCTCTAGTAACTGACGTGCCTTGCTCTTAAACCATATTTTTATGCCTGTTCTTTTTCAGATGAAACTAGAAATTTTCTCCTGTACTTATTGCATCATTGCAATAAGGTACATCCTAATTTTAGACATCTCAAGCCATTTGGAAAATTGTAGAGGAAGAGGTTTTCAATAGGTGAGCTTACATGGCATGAATCTTGTACTATAGGAACGTATTGGCTTGGCTCCTAGGTAGGCCAAAATGTATGATTGTCTTGGCAGGAAACTAGCTTTTCCTTTTAACCAAGGAAGGATTAAAAATTCCTATCTAAGAAGTGTGCTCACAATGGCACTCTGGTCAGACAAAGTCAAGCTGTGAGGATGTGACTTGGCAGAATGGTAGGCAGCACAATAATAAGAGACATTGTTGTCATTGGAGCCATTTTATTCTGATTGTTCAGGATGAGCTCCTAGTCTGTTCAAGCAGTAAAGGTTGAATCAAATGTCTTTGTCAAGAAGCACTGGTGCCTGCATAATCAATGCTCATTTTGAAACCCATAGGCTACCTCAGTGCTAGTTTCCCTCACATGGCTACTGCCAGTTACCCATACCATGAACCTTCGTTCCTTCTCAACTACATGGTACTTTATGCCCTAATAATTCTCCAGAAGTTTGCTTCCATCAAGGTCTCGCTGCCTGACAAAGTATCAGCCTTTATCCCACCACAACTTTTTTTCTGTTGCAGCATTTCCCCTGGGAAAAGTGTGCTGTCAAAAAAAAAAAGCCTCAGTAAAAATGTAATCAATTCTATCATATATGCAGTGTTTACACAAAATGAGGTCTGAAGAAAAATGTTTTTTATCTTTGCACTAGCAGAAACGCCTGTAACTCTGACCTGGATAGGATTTGATTAATAGTCTATAGCCAAGATTGATATACTACAGCCCATGGGCTACACCCAGTCTGTTGACTGGTTTTTTTGTAAATAAAGTTTTATTAGAACATAATCACTCTTCTTTTGTTTTCCAATGAGTGTCTGGGGATTGTCTGTGGTTACTGCCACACACTAATAGCAGTACTGACCTACAAAGCCTAAGATACTCCCTCTCTGGCTTTTACAGAAAAAGTTTGTCAAGCCCTAGTATAGAACCTGGATCATGAAGTCGCCATACATTACCATTATGCTTTCCTCCTAACATCTCTAATCAACCAAATCTTTCACTGAAGTTAATACAGCCTCCCAATATGGGAACACACAATTATCACTCCAAGTTGCCACTGTTGGCTTTGAATAAAAAACTGTTGGCTTTGAATAAAAACCAGGGCCATAGGGGAGCAGAAAGAAGATCTAATTCCTCACAGGCCAGATAACCTAAATGCTATGGCCACATTGTTCTCTATCCACTTTAAATATGTCTATAATGTCAGGCACACTATCTACGAATGTATAGTTTTCTACACTAGACCCCTAGGTAGGAAGAAACCACAGGAATTATTTCATTCTCCCCTTCTAAATCCTTTCTGATGCTATAACACCATTGATTGGGTGGCTTATAAACAACAGAAATTTGTTGCTTACAATTTTGAAGTCCGAGAAGCCCAGGATGAGCACTCTGGCAGATTTGCTGTCTGGCAAAGGTGTGGGTTACCGGCAGCACCTTTTTGCTGTGTCTTTTCGTGACAGGAGAGGCAACAGATGTCTCTCTGACTTCTTTTATAAGAGCACTAGAGATTAAGTTGCAATAGCATTTCTCCCTTCAAGCTTCCTTAGAACCAACAACCCTTCCACTAACAACTGAACATTTTTAAGTATTGTTTGATGATTTGTAAATCATTAGGAACAGAAAAGGTCACTTTCTATAGTAACCTTAAGCTGTTTAATAATTTTTTCAGCTCAGGAAATAAAGGTATTATTGCATTTTCCTTAACCACCCCTCCCCCCAAAATAATAAGGAAACAATGTACAGTCAGGTTTTAAAAAGAGGCCTCTTATATAGCTACTTACCTTTTCTCTAACTAGATGAGAAAACACTTAACAAAAGCATTTTAAAACACTATAGAATCCCCATGCTACAAAATAATTATTTATTCTCCACTTAAGTACAACGTAATGAGATATTATTAGTAAATGAAAATTGATCTGCCTTGCAAACAACAAAACTCTTTCCTACCAATGATGAGGACTCTTTCTCATTCTTAGTGCCAACCCACAATGGGAAAGCAATTTCACTTGACATAGCCCCAGTGGTGTAAATCAAAGGTTTTATGGTTTAGCTGCTGGGTTCTCTGGTGATGCATTTCACTGGTATCAAATTATCAGCATCTGAATCAGTGAGAGTTGAAGGTTATTAAAGTTCCCAATAGTTCTGGGCCTACCTGAATGTCAAAATAATCACGGGTGAATAGATAGATATTCATTAAAACCATCTCACACCAAAATGTTAGCACTAAAATTGGTACAAGTTATTCCTATTTCTTCCTATTCTTTATATCTGATTTCTTTAATCGGCACTTTCAAATCTCAAGCTTAAACAAGCAGCACACGCCTAATTAGCAATAAATGGCACCAGGAAATAGCTAATGCTCTGAGACTTTGAGACTCTGAGACTTTGAGATATTTAAACTTAAAACAATGTGAAAATTGGGATTTTTTTTCTTTCTAAGGCATCTTTTACATACATGGTCACTGACAAGTCACTGTTTTGTTACTTAGTTTTCTGCTTAAAAATCATCTTTGCTTCCCTTAAGAGGAAGGAAACAGAAAAAAACAAAACAAAAACAAAAAAACTCCCATTACAAAAGACAAAAAACACTCTTAAAATATCTGTGAGGATTTTTGTTCCACATAAAGTTGGGTAATGCATACAGTAGAGATCCCACACATAAACTATTGCCACGATTATAAGTCAGTAGTTCAGGGATCATCATTAATATTCAGGGAGCATCGTTCATATGGGCAACCACAACCATATGAAAGCTTGGAACACTCACATCCAAGAGTAAACTTGAGAACTATTTAGCATGAAGGTTAAGTGACTTGTTGAAGGTCACAGAAGAGGCTAGAGAGCAGGAACTGTTTTAGAGTCCTTTAAGCATTTCTGTCTCCACATTTAGAGAGTCAATTCTATGTCTAGTGTATGCAAACCAGTGACCACAGAACCCACCAGCACTGCAGATGAATTTTACACTACAGCAAAGTCGGCCCAGAGGAGGTCAATTCTTCCAACTCCTTCCAAATCTCCCTAGAACATCAGATGACAAAACAGACTTGCCATATCCCTTTTCCCCCCTAATATTTTAAAGAACACACATACTTTTCTCTTTTTGTTAGTATATATTAATTGTACAGAATAATGCGTTTGATTGTGGCATCTTCATACATGTGAAGAAGGTACTTCGATTGTGTCTTCTATTCATTGTCTCTCTTAAAGTACATGCATTTGAAATCTCAAAAATATTGACTCTTTATATTTAAGCCAAGTTTTAAGCATTAAAATCTGAACTGTGTCATCCATTACCATTTGTCTCTTTCCCACAAATCCCTCTTTTTATAGTTTGGATTTTCTTTTTGGCCTTTCATAAGCATAAACAAATACTGACTGATGAAGTTTCTAAGTTTTAATCAGCCAAATATGACAAGGGACAAATGCAGTGTGAGGAAAAAATGGCAGTAGAATCCATGTTCTCTGAAAATTCTCCTTCCATCACCAAATTTTCCTTCTCTGTTACATTATTCCTCTCACCTCTACTTATTTCCTTCTTCTTGATAACAATCAAACAAAAATATAGACCAAAATTTCTCTTCAAAGTGACAGCAATATTTATTTGCACAGCTCTGCAAAAGAGTAGCAATTTTTAAAAAAATCTATTTGCCAGGGAAGCAAACATCCCAGAAATTAGGGGGTGTACAACTTTAGAGAACTACCATTCTTCCTATTGCAGAATTACTGTGACCTTGGATGTTGTTTACATGTTCCTTTGAATAACTCTCCTTTAAGAAAAAAAAAAAGAGTTGTCAATAGTTGTTAGTTCACTGCATCCAGCTCCTTTCCTTCTATTTCTTTCCTACCTTCTTCCTTCAGGCTTTCTTCTCCCATCAAGCTGATAAAATTGCTTTTGCTTACAAAGGTCACCAGAAAACACCAACTGCTATATGCAAAGGCCAGTTCTCAACTCCTCTTAGACCTGATTTCTTAACAGCTTTTCATACAGTTGAGGTGTTCCTCCTTCTTGGTATGAGTTTTTCACTTGGCTCCAAGACCTTCACAGTCTTTGAATCTGTCCTACATCCTTGGCCTCTCATCTCCATCTCCTTTGCTTCTTGCCCTTCCCCAGCTAATCCTGCAATGCCCAGGAGCTCCAAAGGCTCTCTCTTTAACCATTCCCTTGACCTGCAACTTTCAATGTAACCCATAGATGTCAGCTCTTCCAGTTGTAATTCCACATACATTGTTGTTAGATATTACAAGTTTAAACTACCTGAAACCAACCTGGCACCAGTGGCTCACATCTGTAATCCAAACCTACTCAGGAGGCTGAGATCTAGGGATGATAATTTGAAGCCTACCCAGGCAAGAAAATCCATGAGACTCTTATCTCCTATGAATCACAAAAGAAGCCAAAAGTGGAGCTGTAGCTCAAGTGGTACAGTGATATCCCTGAGCAAAAAGAGTTCAAAGACATCACCCAGGCCCTGAATTCAAGCCCTAGGACTGGCACCAAAATATATATCTGAACTCTTGGTCTTTCCTTATCCTCTAAATCTGCTCTGAGCGTAGTCACCACCATGCCTGTCCACAGTAAACTCTCCCACTGCTCAGCCCCAAATCCTTGAAATTATGCTTGATTTATATACCCAGTCCTTCCACTCAGCAGCCTAATAACAGGGCTTGGGTTTGCAGCATGTTAACATCCTAACATCTTTTGTTACTCACTAGCTCTCTCCTTAGCAATCTATTTTCAGCAAATACACACATTTGACTTGGAGCAAAATGCTGAGGATTGAACCCCAAGATATGGACCCAAGAGGTCTTTCTTCACTGTTGTTGTTTTTAATGTACTATGTGATTTGTTCATTTCTTTTGTATGTTCTTCCTGCTATAGTGTCCCCTGTTGTCACTATACTTGATTTTGGTACCCTGCATCTTATATATTCATTTATCTAATTTGGGGAGGGGAAGGGGAATAACAAAGCACTGAAACAAGGACACAGGATGACCCATTGCAACAATGATACTCACAAGACACTTGGTTGGAAATGAACTTTACAACTTTGGTTTGGGGGTGGGGGGTGAGGGATGGAGGTGGGGGAGGGAAGGGATAGTAGGAGAACAACAAAGGAGGAGGTAACACTGCTGGACAAGAAATGTAGTCATTGCCTTACTCATGTAACTGTAACCCCTCTGTACAGCATTTTACAATAAAATAAAATTTAAAAAAAAACGCTTACACAATGGAATTCTATGCCTCCATCAGAAAGAATGACATTGCCCCATTTGTTAGGAAATGGAAAAACTTGGAAAAAATTATATTAAGTGAAGTAAGCCAGGCCCAAAGAAACATAGGTCCCATGGTTTCCCTTATTTGTAATATCTAGTATATGTATGAGTCAAGCAGAAAATGTCAGATAATGTGATGTCAGGAAAATGAACCGTTAGATGTGTATTTTAATGTTTTTTTCTTTCATGCATGTGTTTCTAACGCATTTATAAGATTATCTCTTTGTTGCTTTGTATGTCCCTCCCCCACAGTATAACCCCTGCTTTCACTATATTTGATGTCAGTATAACTTGTGGAGGAGATGGGGAAAAACCAGTTGTTTAAGGATACAGGTGGACCTGTTGCAACAATGAGAAGTACAAGTTGTCATGTCCAAAACGAGCTTTACAAAGTCGGGGAGGGGGGGGAGAAGGATTGGGACTGGGGGGGAGGGGGGAGGCTGGGAAGGGATGTGAAGGGTAAACAAAGGAGGAGGCTGCAATGCATGGTAAGAAATGTACGCATTATCCTGCCCATGTAATTGTAACTCCTCTGTACAGTATGTTCACAAATAAAATTAAATTTAAAAAAAACGCTGATGGTCTATAAAGCGCTAAAGTCCTGTGTCATTCCTGCAAGCCTTTATCTCCTGCTGCTTCTTCTATTAGCCCTAGAATTCATCTTCCCTTTCTTGTACTTACTCCACTTCAGCCACTTAAGTAGCTCAAGCAATCTAGTATTGCTCCTGTCCTAGGGGCCTTTGTACTGGCTATACCCTCTTTCCAGAATTTTCTTTTATCCTGTCCTCATCTCCTTCAAGTTCTCCTAGATGCCACCTAAATGGAGGCTAAACCCAATTCATGATTATAGCACGATCAACAACCCATCCCTGATTATGCTCCATTCCTTTTCTCTGAGTACCAATTTCCAACATTCCCTTCTGGTTTTTCGTTGCTTGTTCTCTATTGACCGTCTTCCCCATTCGAAAATGAGTTTTTCTTCATTTTATTCATTCACATATGACCAATACCCAGAAGAGATTTGGTGTGTAATTCATACCCAGTAAATGTGTTTCAACACATGAATCAATGGTCAGGAAAAAAAATAGAGCAGAACACAGAATCTGTGCATGGTAGAAATCACATATTGAAAAACAAAACTAGCCTTTGACTGCAAGTCTTGTGTGCGTATTTCTTCTTTCTCAAGCTTCTTCTGACCTCATTGTCTTTCCCTTTCAAAATAAACATTTGGAGCATTCCTCCTGCACATGTAGGTAAGAGCATCCAGCTGTAATTTTCTGGAGCTAATGAACCTCTCTGGGAAGCAAGGGAATTCTTCTATTCCAGGAGCTTTGAGCAAGTGAGAGTGAACTTGAATTCCTTGAATAAGCAAATATACAAATGTTATTTCTTACTTTTACTAAGCAATTTCTGTTTCCACTGACAATGAGACCTTAGTGGCTCCATGGTATAAAATTTAAATATTTGAATACTCAGAGGCTGAGATGAGAGGATCAAGGTTTGAAGACAGTTCATGGCAAGACCCACAAGTCTCTAAAATAACAGGCAAAAAAAAAAAGCTAAAAATAGAGGTGTGGCTCATGTGGTCAAATGCTAGCCAGGAATAAAAATGCTAAGTGAGAGCTCAAGACCCTGAGTTCAAGCCTTAGTACGAATGGAGGTGAAGGAGGAGGAGGAGAGAGGGAGGAGAAGGGAAAGAAGAAGTCCTCACGTATTTGAGATATGAACTGATCATTCACATCTAGAAAATGACAAATGGTATCCCAGGAAACTCCTTTCCAGAAATAAAAATATAATTGTGTATGTAGTAAAGGCCAGGGGAATGAATCAATAGACTAAGCCAAATTATTCTCTTAACCTAAGTAACTCTTCCTGTTGTTAGAAACCAAATAGCTCAAGATGTACAATTAAACGAGGATGTTCTAAGTGAAGGAAAGTGATCAGTTTCCTCTTTTTTTGCTCCATTGAACTAGCAAGCATGACTCATCCCAATGAGATAAAGGCAAAAATTAGGAAATTGACCCAAATGGTATCTTAAGCAATACTGTACCTTAAGAAAAGGAGCAATCTCACCTGAGACTTAAAATCACATTTCACCTACCAACTTTTTACCCCAAGCTATGGAGGGGCAGCAAGGAGACAGCTGGTGAAGAAGAATGGAAGAAAGGGTGCAGCTGTGAAAGAGTAAATTTGTTTATTTTTTTTAAAAAGCCAAAATTAAGTTCTTGAAGCCCAAACTATAGAAATAAATGTCTCATAAGAATAAAATGTTTTGCCTGTAATCCTAGCTATTCAAGAGGCTGAGATCTGGAGATCAGAGTTCGAAGTCAGCCCAGTCCATGAGACTCTTATCTCCAATTAAAGTCCATGAGACAGTAAAGTCCATGAGGCTCTTATCTCCAATTAACCACCAGGAAACCAGAAGTGGTGATGTGGCTCAAGTGGCAGAGCACTAGCCATGAGCAAAAGAGCTCAGGGACAGCACCCTGAGTTCAAGCCCCAGGACCAGTACAAAAAAGAAGAAGATGTTTTCATATGCCTATATCTACTCTTCTGTAAAATTCCTAAATGGATCAGAAAAAATATATGCATTTTTTCTCCCAGATCATTCATCTTTTTATAGAACTATACACAAGATCTATACATATGGATATTAACAGATACTTCTGAGTGTAAAAAGTTTCTTCTTCCAATTTACCCCTTGTATTTTCATCTCCATTTATCTTTTTATGAACAGAGACTTTGCTTCAGTTATTATTTCATGTAATTCAGACTTCAGGTTTGTTCCCTTTATTGATTTATTAAGTTCTTTCCTACTTTGAGTTCACAGAGATATTTTCCCACATTTCCTCCTAAATATTTTAAATATTTAATTTCACAATTATGTCTCTGATGTATCCAGGACTAATCATTTTCTGTGGCAGTATTTAGAAATCCTCATCATACCTTCCCTCATGAGTAACTTCCTAGCACCATGTATTGAATAGCTCCTCTTTGCCAAGTGATCTGCAGTACCAGCTCTGTCATAAATCACATTTCCAAATACACTTGGATTTGTTTCTGGACTTTAATTCTGTTCCATCAATCTGTTGTATGCTCTGTGCCAGTATCATACTATTTTAATCACTGTGGCTTTATACTAAGTCTTGCTTTCTGGAAGAACAATTCTCACTACCTACCTTCTACCATACCCCACCAGCAATACCACCTCATTCATCTCCTTAAAGAACATCTTGACTATTCTTCACTCTGTGGTCTTCCATACAAATTTTAGTCAGTTTGTCAAACTCTGCAAAAAAAAAAAATGCCAGTGGGAAATTTTTTATTCAATTGTTTTGAATCTATTTATGAGTTTGAGTGGACTGAAACTTCTATAAACATAATATGACTTTCTATTTACTCAAGTCTTCTATACATTAACCAACAAAATTGTACATTTGTGTTGGAATTACTCCTGGTATTTATTTCACATTCTTGTTACTATTATAAATGCTACCATTCATTTTAATGGAATTTTCTAACTCTTTTAATGTTCTATATAAAATTGAAGTTGTCTTTATTTTACTGTTGATCTTATACCCAGACAAGCTTGTATTTCTCAACCTTTCTCATTGTGAGGTACATATGTTTGTGCTCTAGCAAATGAATACAGATGGAAATGAAAGAAGCCACTGTCAACCTATCTCAGAGAAATGCTCCAGGAGATCCTCCATACTTTCTTCCCTGTCTGCTGGCAATAGTGTGATACTCACTGTGATCTTGGAGCTTATATGTTAAGACCATCTGTTGTCCTGAGCATGGCACAACCATATATAGGGCCTTCCCACTTACCACCTTATAATCCTTCTCTTCTCTTGTCCTATTTTGTTATGAAACTAATTATATTTTATGTTGGATCTTGCCATTATTCTTCATTTTTCTTAATGTTCTCAAATTCTCAATTACATTTAGATAATTTCTTCAGGCTTATTTGCTAATTGACTGCTTCATTCTTAAGTTATATGTCTAATGCGCTGTAAATTCTAGCCACTAAGTTTTTTACTTCAATTATTATATTTTTGTGTTAATCTAAGCTTGATTTTTTTGCTAATAACATTGTTCTCCATATTATAATTCCATGCAATATTTTGCTTTTATAAAAATACCTAACAGAACTATTGTATAATTGTGATTCTACAAACATTGCATGTTTTTTCTGTAGCTTTCTATTTTGCTGGTTAGAAAAAATAGGCTTACTTCCCAGTTTATTGAGAGATTTTTTTTTCCTAAACTTATGTTTCTTGGAATCTCCTCTGTAGAAATTCTTGGTGATCTGCACAATCTAGACTGATGTTACATTCCTTCAGAACAGATATGTGTTTATTTCTAACAAGTACAGGAAATACTAACAACCTGGGACTATATGAACTAAGTGTCCAATTTAAAGCTTTGTGTACTATACAGATGGTCTGAATTCTAACCCCATTCTCCCTTGAGATTTTGTTTCATATTCTCTGGCTTGTCCAGAGCCAAAGCTTAGATGGATGGATGAAATTATGGATGATAGATTGATTAATGATAAATAAGCAGATAGATGATCATTCTCTCCATCTGTGGGATCTTATGTGTTCTGCTTTATCAAGGAATGCTTTCATTATAAAAGCCCAGAACCTAGCCACACAAATTTACTACCTTAAAGTTCTGTAGGACAGAAATCTAACACAAGTTTCACCTAATATCAAGATGTTGTCCACAGGGCTGCTTTGATTTTTGGAGTCTCTGGAAGAGATTCCTTTTCCTGACCTTTCCAGTCTTCTGATACCACTACATTCTTTCTCTGTTTTCAAAGCCATCAATAATCAGCTTTCTGGCCTTTCTTCTGCCTTGACAACTCTCTCTCAAAGGACTCACAATTAGACTGGAACTACCTGAACAATGAAGGTTGATTTCCCCAACTCAAGATCTTTAACCCTATTCACATGTGGAGAATCCCTTTTGTCATGTGAGGGGCCATATTCAGAGATTCTTGGGATTACAATATGGGCATATTTGTGAGAGGAAGGAGGATATCATAGTGTTAGAATTAAAATTTTCTGAGTTTCAGTTTAGCCAACTATCAAACAGAGCTAATTATTGCTTGTCTAAAACAATGTTTGGCAGATAGTAGGCATTTCATAAATATTCACTAAGTAAAATAATAAAAATGTTTTATCTTTGTTGGAAGGATTATACTAAATAACAATACATTTTCTGATTCAGTGATTAAAACATAAATTTATCTAAAACTTGGCTGCTCCTGTTTGTATATGGCATCACCTGATACTTTTAAAAATTAACCAAAAACAAGTAAGCCTATTAAGCTTTAGAATTTTAGATATATGAAATAAACATGAGAACTCATTGACTAGAGTAAACAATATTAAAAGAAAATATTTTTAAAGCATCAAATGCACAGAAGCAAACCTTAGACCAGTGGGACAGAATAGAAAACCCAGAAATAAATTCACACATTTACCATCAATCTTGCACCAATGTGCCAAGAACACACAATGGAGAGAGTAGTCTCTTCTTTAAGATGTTTGAAAAACTGTAGATCTACATGCAAAAAAAAAAAGATGCAATTGGTCCCCTACATTTTATCTACACCATACACAAATCCTAATGCAGAAAGGGATGGAGGACTTTAATGTGAGGCCTGAACTATAAAACTACTAGAAGAAAATAGGGAAGAAACTCTTGACATAAAACTAGGCAAAGATATTTTTAGGAATGACACCAAAAGCATGCACAAGAAAGCCAAAGTAGATGAGTGACTGGGACTTTACCAAATTTAAAGTTTCTGCACATCATAGGAAACAGTTGACAGAGTAAAGAAACAGTCTGTGAAAGGGTAAAGAATACTTTCAAATCATATTTGTGTGTCTGAGTGAGAGCGAGAGAGAAAGAGAGAGAGAGGGAGAGAGATAAGGGAGGAATAGCCTAAATATATGAATAACTCATATAACTCATTAGCAATAAATAAATAATCCACTTTTTAAAATGAGCAAAGCACCTACACTGATGTTTTTCCAAAGAAGATACACAAATTAACAGTTACATTAAAAGGCCTTTGACATCACTAATCATCAGGTAGATTCAAATAAAAATGACACATCTGCTTAAATGATTGTTATCAAAACAACAAAAGATGATAAGCATTGGCAAAGATGAAAATCTTGCCATTTTCAAGATGGAACAGAAGAGAATTGACATTATATTAATTGAAATAAGCAAGGCCAAAAAATAAAATAAAGTACTGCTTGATCTCACTTCTGTATAGGATATAAAAAGCC
The DNA here is from genome assembly GCF_000151885.1 of Dipodomys ordii. Classification (NCBI taxonomy): domain Eukaryota; kingdom Metazoa; phylum Chordata; class Mammalia; order Rodentia; family Heteromyidae; genus Dipodomys; species Dipodomys ordii. The sequence continues at coordinate 26,215,466 of NW_012267220.1, read as the reverse complement.
TCACAGTAACAGAATGTAGAGTAGTCGTTGCCTGGCATGGAGGAATGGAGACATTTTTGTCAAAGGGCATCAAGCTTCAACTATGTAAGATGAATGAATTTGAGTACTCTAATGTACCGCTTGGTGACTATAACTAACACTACTCTATTTTATCCTTGAAATTTTCAAAGAGTATAGCTCTTCAGTGTTTTCAACATACATACATACACACACAGTAACACATAATAGTAACTGAGATGATAGATACATTAATTGCTTGGTGATACTGATCATTTCACTATATATATATATATATATATATATATATATATATATATGCATCTATATTGCAAGAAACATCAACACATACACACTAAGCATAAACAATTACTGTTTGTCAGTTATATCTCACCAAAGCAGAAAAAAAAGAAAATAATAAAGCACCCAACTCCAGCCTCAACTAAACTAATTCTATTCACAGTAAATATATCAGAATGGAATTCTCTTTGGCTTCTCTCACAAGGCAATACCATTAAAGCATTTCTCTTGGGCTCACCATCTGTCTAATGTTAAGTTAATGATATGAGATTCTTGTTTCACACTGAGTACTCTTTTTCTTTGAGTTAAACAACTGCCACAATTGAAAGACAATTATGCTGGTAGGCTCCATTCTGACACCCTTCCAGCCTTCTTGGCTACCATTATGCTCCTCTAAGCTTATGAAATCACAGTATTAAATAAAACTATGTTTCTAGGATCAAATAAAAGCTTGTTTTAAGTGAGCTTCCAACAACAAGCTGATCTCCTTCCCATGTGTGGATTAGTGCTATCCTTCTCTCTTTACAAAAGTCAAATCTTTAGTTCCTTGACACTGATTTTAATGCAGGTTCTGGCTCACCTTTTACATGATATATTTGTTATCACTTGATAATGTATTTAATTCTTAACATGCAAATATCCAAAACATTTCAGATTATGGACCACAAAATCTTTTAAATGCTTCTCTTAAATACTCAAACTCTTAAGTATCAAGATATGGATATAACTCTATGGTAGAACACTTGCCTAGTACAAGGCCCTGGATTTAATCCCCAGCCTTGCAAATAAATAAATAAAAATAAATACCTAAAACCCACAAGAAAATACACAGTGCAGTTGGAAATTTAGGTGCATTTTCAAAGTAAGTCAGGATGTATAAAGTACTCAAATGTACTTCAAAAATTAGAGTGAATTTGTTAATTACTTAGATTTTTAAGTTTTCTAGCAGTCATCCTGTAATCTAAGAACTAATACTTATTCCAAGAAATTGAGTACTTCTAAGCAAATTTATCTGAGAGCTTTCAGTATTTATTAGGAGTCAAATACATGGGAATGTGATATGTATATTTTTAAGTGAATAGTAAATGTATAATTAATTGTGTTAGGCAACTATGAATACACCTATCTAGAAGAGCAACTTATAAAACCTAATCTTAACTACTTTTACTCAACTTAATCAGATAAAAGTGTCATGTGCAGAATAATAAGTCTACTATACATGTTCACTTGTTCTTTTATAAACTTCCCCCATGAAAATGGGGGAGGATGAGGGAAGGGGTGGCAGTGATCAAGATGTGTGATACTCACAAACAGACATGTTGAATTGAAGCCCCTTTGTACAACTACTTAAGGATAATTTTTTAAATAAATTTTAAAAGAATTTGAAAAATAAACCTCCCCATGGCAACAATTCCAGAGACTCAGATGTCCCTTGATATTCTGGTCCTTTTTCTATATAAATAAGGTAATAACCCCCTACACATCAAATAGTCTTGTTTATGCTCCTGTAACAAATAATTCCCAAATCATAGGCCTGAAAAACAGAGAGGATTAATTCAACACATCTCCACGATTTTCAGTGAGGGACACGCCCTAGTCAGTGCAAGAGGGCACTCATATAATCCCACTCCACTTCTAAAAGCATCTGCCTAGAAAAGACCTCTATCACTCTCTATCTCTTTTTACTGACAAGTCAAATCCATATCCACATCTAACTTCAGTACCTGCCCACAAGGTACCCAGAGGTGGGCAGAATTATCAATAAACATCATTAATGATGTTTATTGCAATAGTCATCTTCCCCCACACACACACCATTATGTACACTATCTCTGTTACTGCATCTTTTACTCTCAAATACTGACATCTCTCAGCATCCCCAGATAAGCTGCATTGCTGTAACACGTAAAAGATTTACTTCTTAAACTGTTAACCTCTACAATGTTTCTGCCCCTATTTAGACACCATAACTTATCTACATTGTCTAAAGCCTTTTGCATAATGCAGACTTTCTGTTCAAATGAAATAAAATTCACACAGTGTTGGCATTTTGTCATAAAGTTCTTCTTCTGTTTAAGGAAAGTATTCACTGACAGTTTGACATATTAGCATATTTTACTCTCTCAAAGTACTGGCTGAAAATTCAGAGGACTTACTGAGCAAGGGCATGGCCCTGTTGGAAACCAGAATTCAAACTGAGCCAAAATGGCCTTCCTGGTATCACAGGGTGAGGAGACAACATAGCCCCCAACCACGAGGCATTGAGATGATTTTTACATTTTTTTTCCTTCAAAAGAGAAGGTCAAAGCACTATCCTAAAGATAAAAATTATATTTTACCTCTGAAAAGTTGTTTTTTAAAAGAAGATCAAAATAATACATTTTGAGATGATAATGGTATAGTCTTGTTCAGTTATGGCGTAGGGTATCACACATTGGATGAGCTTACCCCTAAGTTACTCTAAGAACATTTTGGAGGACACGTGAGTATGTCATCTGGAATGTTCTAGAAGTCTGAACGGTGTTCTGGATTCTCCCGTATTCTGTTTTCATTTCTTATTGATTCCATTTGCTTTGCTATTATCATTTGAAGGGACTCCATTTGGGTATAGACTAGCATACTTGCCTGTAGAAAAGCCAAACTATAAATGAAAGTCTATGATGGCAGAGGTACACTGCAGTCTACCCCCTAAAACCAATATAAATGCAATACAATGCTTACAACACTTAAGACTAATAGCATTGTTCATTTTGTTTGAGGGGAAGGGGGGCTTATTTGGAAACTTAAATAATCTTTAATGAAACAGCTTGGAATTTAACACCGTAAGCCAGACAACAAGCTATGTAAATTAAAGCTAAAAAGAAAATTGAAGCCGGGAGCGGGTGGCTCAAGCCTGTAATCCTAGCTACTCAGGGGGCTGAAATCTGAGGATCTCAGTTCAAAGCCAGCCAGGGCAGGAAAGTCCGTAAGACTCTTATCTCCAATAAACCACTCAGAAAACTGGAAGTGACACTGTGGCTCAAGCGGTAGAGTGCTAGCCTTGAGCTGAAGAGCTGAGGGACAGTGCCCAAGCCCAGAGTTCAAGGCCCACAACCGACCAAAAAAAAAAAAAGAAAAGAGAATTGAGAGTTGGGGATGAAGGTATGAGGGAATGTTCCAAACAGAGAACATAGCACACATGAGGTAGTAGAGGTATAAAGATAAATAAGGATTACACGTACCTCAATCTGAAGGAAATTCAGGAAGGCCAGATTTGTAAAGAGACAAGAGTAGCACATACTAGATCTCGTATAAAATTTTTTTAAGTTTAGTAAAGATTTGGGGTTTCTATATGTTGAATCAAAGCTCCTTAATGCAATTACTTAAAGTATTTTTTTAAAATTCACAAAAAGAAAAGTTCGGGTTTTGAAGCTAAGGGTGTAGTTCAGTGGTAGAAAGAATACTTAGCATGTATGAAGAAGCCTGGTTCTCAACACATACAGAGAAGTTTGGTCCTGGTTCAATCCCCAGGACCAAAAAAAAAAAAAAAAATTTGAATTGAATCCAAATGTCAGAGAAGGATATCAAACAGAGACATGGCACAATTAAGTTTATTGTTAGCCTGATAGGAAAGCAACATAAATTTAATATAGTCATGCCCTAACTATATCCATCTTCATTAGGAGAAACTAACTCTGGTGCTGCACAGAAAGTCTACCTCAGCATTTTCCCTAGTGTGTGAGAGAGCAGGTCCCCTCCTTGAGAGAGAAGAGTCTGATGTGCTAACTTCACATTACACAGCTTCTCACTGTTACTCTTAATGCTTAATTGTATCGCTTTTAAAGCATAGAAATAATTCACTTGAAATGATAATAGCATAAAATTCCCTTTGGTGGTTCCTCCGTGGTTTCAATTCCTTTGGTGAATGTGATCACGTTTTCCGTGTTATTTACTATTTTGTAGGGACGATAAAAAGTTCTAATTAGTAAACAATGACGATCATATGGGAGTTTGGATAGTGAATATGTTCTTAAATGTAAAGAAAGACCATAGTTGCTATGAAAGAAACAAGAGAAGATTCATAGCCATATTCAGAGTAATTATTGAACAAAAAAAATAAAAAACATGTGCCAATGTGTTAAGACAGCCAATGTTATCCTAATATTAACTATTGAGGTCATTTGGGGATAACCATTAACTACTGTGACCATTGGATTACTGAATTCAAATTTGTCACTTTAGTATAAAATAGATACCCATTACAGTGGTGTATAGAAATATGCTTTATTTAAAGGTAGTTATTGTGCCTGTTTATTTTTTAGCTTATCAACACTGTAAGAGAAAGCTTATCAGGTGAGATAAGATGGGGAGTGGGGGGAGTATATGTTCCCGCCAAAGGTAATCTACATATGTAATGCAATCCCCATCAAAATCATTCTTCACTGAGATAAAGAATACAATCCAAAAAATTCATACGGAACATCAAAAGATCTCGAATACTCAAAGAAATTTTAGGCAAAAACAGATGAGAAGACCAAGAAATAAAGCCGTACTCTTACAGTTATCTAACATTTGACAAGGGAGCCAAAAACATGTAGTGGAAAAAAAGATAGCCTCTTCCATAATTGGTGTTGGGAAAACTGGACATTCATATGCAGAAAACTAAAAGTGGACATTTGTTCGTCACCATGCACCAAAATCATCTCAAAATGAATCAAAGACCTCAACATCAGACCTGAAACTGCAAGATGAAGTAGGAGAAACATTAGAATTTAGAAGCATAGGTAGGAACTTTTTGAAAAGAGTCCCAGGGGCACATCAAACAAAAGAGACTTGATAAATGGAATTACATCAAAATTAAATTTTTCTGCACAGCAAACACATAGATACTAAACCATAAAGACAGCCAGCAGACTGGGGGATCTTTACAAGAAGTATATCCAACAAAAACCTAAGATCCAAAATATACAAGGAGCTCAAAAAAAATTAACCACCCTTAAAACTAATGAACCAATCAACAAATGGGCAAAGGAGCAAAGGAGAGCCTTCTCAGAAGTAAGAATGGCAAGTAGACCTATGAGAAAATAAATGCTCAACATCCCTGGCCATAAAGGAAATACAAATCAAAACAACATGGAGATTCCATCTCATTCTAGTTAGATTGGATGCCATCAAGAATTTAAACAACAATAAATACTGGTGGGCATGTGGGGAAAAGGGAATCCTACTATTGCACTGTTTGTGGGAATGTTAACTAGTACAACCACTTTGGAAGGCAGTTTGGAGGTTCTACAAAAAACTAAACATAGAACTTCCCTATGACCCAGCCATACCACTCCTGGGCATCTACCCAAGCAAGTCAGGATATGATAAAGACACTTGCACATCTATGTTCATTGCTGCACTATTCACAATACCCAAGTTATGGAAATAGCCCAGATGCTCTATAATAGATGAATGGATCAATAAAACATGGTACATAATGCAATGGAATTTTACTCATCCATTAAAAAGAATAAGATAATGTCATTTGCAGAGAAATGGATGGACCTAGAACAAATTATGTTAAGGAGGTAAGCCAGTTCAGAGAGACAGTGTATGTCTTCTCTCGTATGTGGAAGACAGATCTAAAATATAACTGGACATGGTAATGTGTACAGGTCTCTAGGCATTCACACCCAGTCAGACTAAAGGAGGATACCCTTAGGGGAAGAACCCAGGGGTGTAACTCCTTTGAATATTTATAATACTATTTATCAAAAACAAATTCTAGGAAATGGAAATATGTGTTTGGTGGTGGTGGTGGTAGTGGTGTTTGTTTTGCTTTTGGGGTTTGATTTCTTTTGGGGTGGGGGAAAGGGACAGAAAGGGACAAAAGAAGGGTGAATAAATGCAATCATAGTATTCAGTAGATACTATGTGGAAAATAAACTCCGTAACTTATGGGCAGGGACAGGAGGAAGGGGTGGCATTATCCTAAAAATAAATGTACTCATTACAAGACTCATTACCTTGCCCATGTAATTGTAACCCCTCTGTAAGGTATTTTCACAATTAAAAAAAAAGAATAGCCTCTCTATTCAACACCTTAATAACAAGATTATATCTTAAAAACAAGAAGGATGTTTTTCTAGGTAACTCCCACCTGTCATTCTACTCAGGAAGCTGATATCTAAGGATTGTTTGAGGCCAGCCCAAGCAGAAACGTGCATGAGACTTTTATCTCCAATTAACCAGTTAAAAGCCAGAAGTGGGAATGTGGTGTAAGTAGTAAGAAGCCAGTCTTTCCCCCCCAAAAAAGCCAAGTGAGAGCATAAAGCCCTGAGTTCAAGCCCCTGGACCATCACACACACACACACACACACACACACACACACACAGAGGCATCCCTTCACCAGAGTTTCTCCACAGCAGAACCATAGACAATGTGGGGCAGACAACTGTGGGACTGCCTGGATGTTTAGCAGCATCCTAAGTCTCTGCACACTCAATACTATTATCAATCCTCCTCCAATTAGAGATCATTTTTTAAGAACTACTTCAGGTATCACCAAATATCCCCTAGTTTCTGGGAGTCACTGACCTGTACTAGCAAGGACTAGGGAGGGTGGTAGCCAGCCAGAGTAGGGTAAGCTATTTGAGAGGGAAAAGCAGCTGTATGTGGTGGCTAATAGGATGTAAGAGATGGTAAACACTGACTACAATGCTTGTGCTGTGATCAACTGTATGGCACCATCCATTGAGTTAAAAAAAAAAGTGGGGTTGGGGGTATTAATGAAGAAATCATGAATTTAATTTCTTTAATTTCTTTGTGTTGTTATTTAGGTGCCTAAAACATATCAAAATCAAGAATTTTGTTAAGAATAAAAATTTGGTCAGGCCGGGTGCCGGTAGCTCACGCCTGTAATCCTAGCTACTCAGGAGGCTGAGATCTGAGGATCGAGGTTCAAAGCCAGTCCAGGCAGGAAAGACCGTGAGACTCCTATATCCAATAAACCACCAGAAAACTGGAAGCGGGGCTATAGATCAAGTGGTAGAGCGCTTGCCTTGAGCTGAAGAGCTGAGGGACAGAGCCCAAGCCCAGAGTTCAAGCCCCACAACCAACCAAAAAAAATTGGTCAGGTGCAGGTGGTTCACCATAGCTACTTAGAAGGCTGAGACCTGCAGACTTCAGTTCAAATCTAGACAAGCAGGAAAGTTCTTGAGACTCTTTTTTTTGTGTGTGTACTTTTTTTGTTGTAAAAATAATGTACAGAGAGGTTACAGTTACATGAGCAAGGTAATGAGTACATTTCCTATTGAGCATTGTTGCCTCCTCCTTTGTTTTTCCCCTACCATTCCTTCCCTCCAACCTCCACACTACCCCCCCGCCCCCGAAGTTGTAAACTTCGTTTTCAACATAGTGTAACATAGTGTCTTGTACATCTCATTATTACAATGGGTCAACCTGTATCCTTATTTAAGCATTTTGTTATTTCCCTTCTCCTCCCAAAATTAGAGAAGTATATATACAAGATGCAGGACACAAACACCAAATACAGTAAAAACAGGGGTTATACTGTGGGGGAGGAACATACAAAGAAACAAAAAACAAATTACATGGTACATAATAAATATGTTAGAAACAATAGCAAGAAAGACAAAAAATTATGTCCCTCTATTGGGACATATATTGGGACATTTTGGGATATAATTTTTCATTTTGCTTAACATGATCTTATGTGGTCATATGTATATAGCTCTTGACCTTTTCTGTTTATCCTATACATGTAAGGACATAGCTAGCAAGATCAATAGAAAGCCCATGGATTGGGAGAAGATCTTCACTGGCTTTACAATGGACAAAGGTCTCATATCTAAAATATACTTGGAACTCAAAAAATTAAATCCCCCAACAACAAATCCTCAAAGAAACAACTGCCCAATAAATAAGTGGGCTAAAGACTTAAAGAGAAACTTCTCTGAAGAGGAAATAAGAATGGTCAATAGGCACATAGCCATAAAAGAAATGCTAATCAAAATAACATTGAGATATCACCTCACCCCAGTTAGAATGGCTATAATCAATAACTCTAATAACAACAGATACTGGAGGGGATGTGGCCAGAAGGGAGCCCTACTGCATTATTGGTGGGAGTGTAAACTTGTTCAACCACTCTGGAAAGCAGTACGGAGGTTCCTCAAAAAACTCTACAGAAAGCTCCCCTATGACCCAGCAATCCCACTTTTAGGCATTTACCCAAACGATCAAAAACAAGGCCATACTAAGGCTACCAGCACAACTATGTTTATCACAGCATTATTTACCGTAGCTAAGATATACCAATCCAGATGCCCCTCAGTAGGTAAATGGTTCAAGAAAAAGTGATATATATATATATATATATATATATATATATATATATATATATATATATATATATATACACACACACACACACACATAAATACATACACACACATAGTGGAATTCTATGCATCCATCAGAAAGAATGACATTGCCCCATTTGTTAAGAAATGGAAAAACTGGGGGAAAAAAGATATTAAGTGAAGTAAGCCAGGCCCAAAGAAATTTAAGTCCCATGGTTTCCCTTATTTGCATGAGACTCTTTAACCATCAAAAAGCCAGAAGTCAATGTGTGGCTCACCCGGTTGAAATGTATTCTTGAGTCACAAAAGCTCAAGGACAGCACACAGGACCTGAGTTCAAGCCCCAGAACAGGCACAAAAAAGAAAAGAAAAATTTGGAGCAGGTAGATCATGCCTGTCATCATAGCTACTCAAGAGGCTGAGATCTGGAAGACCATAGTTTAAAGCCAGCATAGACAGAAAAGCCTAAAAAACTGCATCTCCAAATTACCAGAAAAAATGCCCAGCTGGAGTTGTAGCTTGAGTAATAAAGTGCCAGCCAGGCAAGCAAACTAAACAAACGCAGGGCCCAGAGTTCAAACTTACGTACTGGGGAACAAAAACAAAAACAAATGGGGCCAGGAATCAGTAGGTCACACATGTAATCACAGTTCTTGGTGGAGATGACAGGAACTGTAGTTTTAGAACAACCCATGCCCCACCCCCCAAAAATCAAGAATCTCTTTCAAAACAACCAGGAATAGAGGCAAGATAAGTAGACATTGTGTGTGTTTCACTAAATACTTAACAAGATTACATTGTTAATTTAAGAACCTACATGACTAGTAATTTTTTGAATAAGAACAATTTTGCCTAAGAATTTATTAAATGGGAAGAAGGCACCTATTCATATACCTTGCTACTTATGTAGCTGATTGATTCTGTACTTTTAACTTTTTAACTTTTCCTAAAAATTCTTAAGGCCCTGGCCCTTGTCAATTGCATGAGGCAAATGACACAGTATTCTCCACCAGCCATCAAATCCAAGTAACAATACGTTTTACAGGGCAGAAAACTTGCTCTTGGTAAGAGCTGCAATCCTGCTGTTTTTATTTCTAATTATTGATGTCCTCATGAAAACTGTGTCATTGGACAACCATGGCCAACCTATTTCCATGATGGAGTTATTAACCTCAAGCAATAACTTTCTCTACAAAGTCTTTAGGTTTAGAATTCTAGAAATTATAAGGATCCTCTTCACATAGCAAGTTGTTCATTTTATAAGTAAATGACAGAGACAAGGGGCATATAATTTGCCCCTTATAATTCTTTATAAATAAGAACACCAATGGGGGGGGTTGTAATTCTGGTTTCATCAATGTCTAACTTAGAGAAATTCGCTTAAATCACATGAACTTCCATTTTCTATTCTGAAAGGTAAGCAATCAAATTCTCAAAAATCCAATGTGGGAGATAGAGAACAAGAGTATCAAGAATGGATTCTAGCCCAGTGGAAAAATGTTAAGGAGACTTCATTTCAATCAGTAAGTTGGGCCAGGGGAGGCTTGCCTGCCAACCCAGCTATGTGGAAATAAGGTGGGAGAATAAACACCCAAGCCAGCCGAGGCAAAATACAACATCCTTTTCAAAAAAAAAGCAAAACTAGGGGCTGGGAAGGTGGCTCAGTGGCAGAGCGCTTGCCTTGCATGCCTGAGGCCCTGGGTTCAATTCCTCAGCACCACATAAGCAAAAAGAAAAAATGGCGCTGTGGCTCAAGTGGTAGAGTGCTAGCCTTGAGCTGAAGAGCTGAGGGACAACGCCCAGAGTTCAGACCCCACAACTGGACCCCCCCAAAAAAAAAACTAAAACAATAAGAACTGAGTGCATGGCTCAAGTGGCAGAGTACTTACCTAGCAAGCATGAGGACCTGAATTTAATCCCAATGTCACTAAGAAAAAACATACTCAAAAATTCTATAACTACATTGTTCAAAAAGAAATGTGCTTTTTACCTGACTTATGTAACTGGAACCCTTTTGTACATCATCTTTATAATAACAATAAAAAAACTTTAATAACTTTGAGAAAATGAAGAAGGAAAATATTTAAAGAACAAAAATTAGGATAAACCCTAGACTGGAGTCATGAATTGGAATGCCATCACATTTTTATTGATCATTTACTATATTACAGATACTGAGACAGATACAGTGCTTCATTATTTGGTCATCACAATGTTTCATAGGGTCTATTATGACAATGATCATGGTAAGGAGGTGGAGGAGAAGGGAGAGAAAGAGGAGGAGGAAGAGGAGGAGGAGGAATTCTGCCTTACAAGGTTAAGTCATTCCAGGCTTTCTGCCCAGAAAGTGACATAGGGATCTTCATTCAGATTGTCTAATTCTAAAACATGCTTTAAAATTTAATACTGCAATGCCCTTTGGATAATTCATTTTGCTATCATATTTCTTAACTAGTCGCTCTTCTGGACTTCTTTGCCTTGAGAACAAATAGGCTTCTCCATGACTCCTGATAAAATCCAATTCCTGGCTCTGTGGGCAGCCATTCACTCCATTTCCGTCCCCGCTGGCATCTGTAAATTAGCCTCTGGTAATTATCTGTGTAGGAAGCAGCAGGCAGTGCCCAGAACAATGTAACTGTTGGTCAGATTCCAATGTGGGAATTTAGCATTCCTGAGTCATAAATCAACCCACCACAGCCCAACTTGAGGATGTGATTGCTCAAGCTTTAAAAATAAGCCTTAACATTCATAGCTGTGGGCAAATAGACATCCTTACACCACCACAGTCTACAGGAAAGAACAGGTGTTCACACCTTGCCCTCAAAAGACAATCCAGTGCCCCTCTGCTTGAGCAGATGGTGGCTGCAATTTGGGGGCATTTGTCCTTCTTTGAAATGTCTTGATTCTGGTTCCAGCAATCCTGTTCAGGGACTAGAAATGAAGCCCTAGAAGTACCTACAAATTCAACAACTAACATTTAGCCTCATCAGAAGGGCCTAAACTATTAAGAGGTCTGAAACTTCACAAACTCCTATTTTGTTACACCCTTACACTGGGGAACAGCTATGCTTTTGTTGTTATTGCTGTTGTTGTTTATTGTGTTTTAAAACCACAGAGCACAGGGGAGTAATGACACTAGAATGATCTAAAAGGATAGGTCATTGGGCTGAAGTTGGGAGTTGACAATCCAAAGCCTCAGGGCAAATCTGCCTGCCAGTTGTTTTTGTAAATGAAGTTTTTCTGGAATTTAGCCAGGATAAAAGTTCGAGTCCAGCCTAAGCAAAAAGCTCATGAAACACCATCACAACCAATAACTGGGAGATGTAATATGCATTTTTCATACCATCTATGAAGGAGGCTGAGATAAGAAGCATTTCATAACAAATCAGGCATTTAAAAAAGTTTACTAGACTCCCATCTCAATAGAAAAAATTGGGTGCGGTGGTGTGCACCTGTCATCCCAACTACACAGAATACATTAAATGAGAGGATCACGGTCCAGGCTGACCTGGGCAAAAAGGTGAGAGCCTATATCAAAAATAAGTAGAGAAAAAGGGCTACAGACATGGCTCCATGTCTGCCTAGAAAGCAAGAGGCTGTGCACTCAAAATTCAGTATTGCCAAAGAAAAGAAGGAAGGAAGGGAGGAAGGAAGGGAGGAAGGAAGGGAGGAAGGAAGGAAGGGAGGGAGGGAGGGAGGGAGGGAGGGAGGGAGAGAAATCAAAGGGGAGAATGGGAGGGAGGGGTAGGAGAGGAAGAGAGAGGAAGAGAGGAGAGGAAAGGACAAGGTTGGTTGGTTGGTTTTCTGAGTCATAGCTGAAAGTGGGTGCAACTTCAAAAGCTGACATAGCATGTGAAGATGAGAAGAGTCAGGCAGATCTGAAGGAAGAATTAAGTGGGAAGAAGAGTGACAAACTCATCAAGAGTCATGCCCCCAATACTATCCTTTCCTTCAGTATCTCAAAGATAGATAAAATATACTGAAATGTTCATATTGATATAAATATGTAGAATATTCAAATGCTGATATTAATTGTACCAGAAGCAATAAAATAATTTAGTAAGAATTGACATTTATCATGCTTCTCTTCATTATTCAAATATACATGTATATATATATATATATATATATATATATATACATCAGTTGAATTTTGTGATTTTTCCCTATAGAGTCTCATGCTTCATTTTAGTGTTAGTCATAGCCATTTTCCCATTTTTTGTTGCTATTATAAATAGAATCTTTTCATTGTAACTGTTAAATGGGTGCCACCATAGAGATTGGCCATAATAATTTTGACCCAGAAAACTTTTAAAATAAGTATCACCAAGTGAGCACAAACATGAAGATAAAGGAAGCACTGTAGAGTATTCATAATACATCTAACTTGAAGAGGTATACATGTCAGAGAAACTTTTTAACACAAAGTTCATATACCCTACATGATTATGCTGATTTATTCAGTTATTTAAGCTATTAGTTGTAATAGTCAATCTGACATAATTTTTGCAAACAATTAGGTAGGAATGTCTATCAAAGTTGTTCTGAGTCTATGATAATGAAACTATTGGATCTGCATAAAGAACAATGCTTTGCTGGTTGCCCATAGCTCATACCTGTAAGCCTAGCTACATCAGTCTGAGATTGGAATATTGAAGTTCAATGCTAGCCCTGGCAAGAAAAATCTGTGAGACTCTTACCTTCAATTAGCCACACACACACATACAAAAAAAAAAAAAAGAGTGGAGCTGTGGCTCATGCAGTAGAACACTAGCCTTGAGCCAAAAAAGGCTCAAGACTGCACCCAGACCCAGAGTTCAAGCCTCAGGACTTAGAGAGAGAGAGAGAGAGAGAAGGAAGAAAGGAAGGAAGGAAGGAAGGAAAGAAGGAAGGAAGGAAGGAAGGAAGGAAGGAAGGAAGGAGAGAAGGAAGGAAGGAAGGAAGGAAGGAAGGAAGGAAGGAAGGAAGGAAGGAAGGAAGGAGAAACTATGCTTCATTTTGTAATCTCCAAAGCAAGGTTCAAGGGAAGAAAGCAAGCACATGCATGTTCACCCCCTTTGGGAAGGGGTGCTGGGGAGTGAGCAAGGGTCTGAGTTACACCACAGCCTCAATATTTATTTTTTAGTCATATATAGTTATGTAGAACAGTGTGATCACTTGTATGTGTATGCTGTGTGTGACAATCAAATCAGGACAATTAGCATTTCTATTCTCGAAACCCTTCCTCATTTCTAAGCATTAGGAAACCTCAAATTCCTCTTTTCTGGCTCTCCATAAAACATGTAACTATTGTTAGCTATAGCTGTTAACTATACATTATATTAACTATTTATTAACTACCAGTTGTTAACTAACTTACTGTGCGATAGAACATGACCCCTTTCTCTTCTCTCCTTGATTCTGGGTAGCCATCATCAGCCTCACTTTCTCTATCCTCGCTCTCTCTATCCTCTCCCCAAGCCCCACCAAGCCTCTACAGACTATTGTTCTCCTAAGAAAGAATTGCCTCATGGCCATCACTAAAATACCCAAGATGAGGCAAGCCATACTTCAAGTCTCTCCCACTCATCTGCATACATGCTTCTTTTGACTCCTCCTTTTTATTGGTTTTATTCTCCAATAGAGATAAGCAGGATTTACTTCTAATCTTGGAACTTTTATATCATGTATTTGCCACTCTTCGGTCTCCCTCATTAATATGATCTCATGAATACAACAGGTCAATAAGAAGTTTTATAGAATGTCCAGACACTCCAAGTTCCTTCAGATCATCTTATGACTCAAGGAAAGATGTCCTATACCAGGGACTACACCCAAAGTGCATATATCACTATCCAAGTTCACACAAACAAATACTGCTGACTCTCCTTCTTGTACAGGAGGGAAATTATACATGTTTTCCATACCTCCCAAGTATCAAGGGCTGTATGCCCTTCCTCTGAAGCAGTGTGTATCTGCTCTAGTAAAAGCAAATCTAGCATAACAAATACAACCTATTCTTCTGTATCTGTCAGGAACTAATTGGATCAAGACTGGCAGACTGAATGGAGAGACCTTTAGTATCATATAACTTTTTTAAGTCTTTGGGTGGGTTCTAGGTCAGGCGTGATGATTAATACCTATTATCTAAACTCTTTAGGAGGTGAAAATCAGGAGGATTATGGATCAGACTAGCCCATGCAAAAAAAAAAATTTTAGCAAGAGTTCCATCTTAATGAACAACCCAAGCATTTAGGCATACTCTGTAATCCTTACTGTGAGGAAGGGATAGCTAAAAGGATTATGGTCTGAGGTCAGCCTAGATGAAAAATCAAGACTATCTGAAAAAGAGTTTGAGGCATGGCTCAAGTGGTGGAATGCTTGCCTAGCAAGCATGAGGCTGTGAGTGTGTAAACCCCTGTAGAACAACAACAACAAACAAACAAACAAATCCTAGGATTCTTCTTGGCCTGAAAGTCCAAAGTTTACCACAGAGATAACATAAATTCTCTCTCTCCCTCTCCCTCCCTCTCCCTCTCTCCTTCTCTCTCTCTCTCTCACACACACACACAAACACACACACACACACACACACACACAGAGCATCATCTGAAAATTGAATTCACTGTATACAATTAAAATGATAGATCTCACCTGAAACCAAATGGCTGAGTTCTTTTAAAAAAAAGAGTAGATAGGGAACTCTGGTCCAACAGGGGTGCATTTTCACAAGCCAGCATGCCTTCTCCCCATCACTATCTCTAACCACCACAACCCTTGCTAAACTGGCCAGTTCCTTGTGGTTAAAGTTCTTTGGATTGCCTGAGCCAAAGCTGAGATGAACTAGCAGAGCTTTGCACTGTAGTGAGTCAGTACCACTGAGCAATGAAGAGCTTAGAGTGTATTTTGATTTTCTGGGGTTGCAAAGCATCACTAATAGAATTTGCCAGCCCTTGGATTCACCTCGTTCCTTAAGACCTCTAATCCCCAACAGCCAACTGAGTGAACAGGCAGAATCTGAGACAGATATGCCACAGACTATAGGGGAACTGTCCTATTTTTGGCCAGCCCTGAAAACTCACTTTTAAGTAATAATAAATAAAAATGAACTGATATACTATGTAATGCTGGCTTCCACACTAGAAACCATTTTAAAATCCCCCCCAGATTATCTCCCACCCTTCCTTGTTAGTATTAGAGCCCTCCGGTAAAGTCCACTTTAAGAGTGTACATCTTTATGTATATACATGTATATGTATATATATATATATATACATAAACTAATATCTCATAGTAATCTTTCCCCTCAAGGAAAGGGCCCTCCTGGCCCAAAGTATCAGGTGACAATCAGATCCATGAGATCCAGAACATTGCTGATTGACAGGTACAATTGGCCAATTAGCTTGGAAGACTGTGTGCCCAAAGAGACAACACCACATCTTGATAAAAGGGAATTGAAATTTGTAGAGCAATCACTATGAGGTAATTGAAAAATCGAAGAAAGAGACCTGTGCAACTTCAAGCTTGCCTCCTTACTAAAGTTGGTAGTTGAAAATGGAGGTAGCTGTTATTTCTAACAAAATATGTAGAGTCTTCACCCTAATATCTAAGTAAGAGACATGGGGTCCATGTCCTTGACCCTGATATGAAATAAAATTTTTTTATATCAACAGCACTCAATAGAGGAGTCTTCACCATTGAGACCACAAAGGTGTTTCCTAGTAACCATTCTTCTTTGGTAGTAAAGGGTTTGGCTGCAGCAGGCAAAGCAAATGGAACAAAGAAATGGAGGGAGCCTGGGGGAAACAGACAAAGTGCTGAGGTCAGAATCTAAGGTTCCTAACATTGGACAGTCTCCAACAATGAGAAGATAAACCATCCCACTGGAGTCTTGGAGGAGTGAGGTAATCAAAATGATGCTATGGTCTATTATGCAGAAGATGATGAACAGATGCTTTTGCTCTCCTCTGAGGAGCCAGTGTAGGAAAGGGCACAGGCTGAGGCATGAAGCATGAGGCAGGCAGAGTATCTGCAACATGAATCAGGTGCACCTTCGCCTCTCCTAGTCATCCAGGTGGGGGGCATCTTTAACCAACAGCATAAGTGACTCAAGTAGCAATAGTCTGGGGACCACACTTACACCAACCTCGTATGCAACCCTATAAATCCAAAGGAAGAACTTCAGAGTGTGAGAAGTACTGAGTCTCAGAATCCTGTTTTCCTTGATTCCTGAGCAGAAGGCCTGGGATTTTGAGACAGATTGGCCCTTTTATTAGAATCAAACCTACCTGTCTGCATCAGCAGGAGACTACGAGGTAAAAATGAGAGTGGAAAGAGGTCTGACTGAGAACATTCTGCTGGAGCACTTGGCTCCCTGCGGCTCTAAATGGCAGACCACTCTTCAGCAAGTCACCTGGCTCTTTGTGCTTCTTCAAGTATCATTTCCTTCATAAACAAAATGAGACTAGCTGAGAATTTTTAGATGCCCCCTGTCTTGGTTTTCTATCACTACATAACAAATTCCTAAAGTCTTGAGACCACACCACTTTTCAGTTAGAAGCTCAGGCATGGCAAGGCTGACCTCTCTGATCTGCCTCATGGGAATAGTATCAAAGTGTCAGTCCAGATTGAAATCTAGTCTAGATTTTAGAGTGTTTTTCTTTATGGAGTGAATTATATCCCTCCAACACATACCCCCTCCAGCAAGAGTTGTTGAAATTTTGGCAATAAGAATATATAAGGTGGCCAGACACTGGTGGCTCACACTTATAATCCTAGCTACTCAAGAGGCTGAGATCTGAAGATCGTGATTCAAAGCCAGCCCAGACAGGAAAGTCTGTGAGACTCTTCTCTCTAATTAACCACCAGAAACCCAGAAGTGGCACTGTGCCTCAAAGTGGTAGTGCACTAGAAGAAGAGGAAAAGGAAGAAGAGGAAAAAGGAGAAGAAGGAGGAGGAGAAGGAGGAAGAGGAGGAGGAGGAGGAGGAGGAATAAGAAGCAGCTGCTGCTTTAATCCTAGAAGCTCAAGAAGCTGAGATCTGAAGATTGTGGTTTGAAGCCAGTCAGGGGAAGGAAAGTCTGTGAGACTCTTATTTCCAAATAATCACCAAAAAGCCAGAGTGGAGCTGTGGCTCAAGTGGTAGAGTTCTAGCCTTGAACAACAAAACAAAATAAAACACCCAGACCCTGAGTTCAAGCCCCAAGGCCATCACATACACACACACATACACACACACACACACACACACACACACACACATTTATATATACTACAAATATGTGTGTGTGCAGAAAGAAGGCACCTGATCGACTACAAGCTAGAAGATAGGCCTTACAAGAAACCAGCCTGCCAGCACCTTCATCTTGGACTTCTAGAAATGTCTCGAAGTAAGAAGTGAAATATCTCTGCCCTGCCATATCTTTTTACAGCAGCCCAAGCAGACATCTCCCAGGCCCTCCAATGGTTGTGGCAGAATGCAGTTCCTTGTAGTTGGAAGACCAAGGCCCCTATCTCTCCATAGCTGTCAGCCTGGGATGTGCTCAGCTCCTGAAAGCCAACCCCCCTCCTTATAGTGTGTTTCTTGTATCTTCCACACTGCAGTGGAGAAGTCCCCATTCATCCAATCCTCCTCACGCTTCAATTCTGTGTCCTCCTGTACCTTTGGGCTTGGGTTACTAGGTTACTAGTTGGGCTTAGGTTACTAGGTGAGCCCCACACAGAGCATCTCAACACTTTGAGGTCCTTAATTGCTTATGGAAGCTATCTCTAAACCTTTGATTAAACAACTAGGAGAAGGTACATGTAACACAGTGGTCCAGGAAATTTGAGGACATATTATAATTCTGCTTACTACAGCCCTTTCCAAGATCAACTCAGTACTAATGTTTTATAAACATTGTGATGTATGAAAGTTTTTTGCTCACTTGCTCACTTTTTTCTTCTTATTTAGAATGTCAGATTCTTTGCAAAGCTGGGCATAGTACCTTGTACCATTATAAAGTTCCTAGTCTTATGTCTTTCTTCTAGACATGAAGTTTGAGGTTGTTTTGTTTTCTTATTAAAGAAGGTACAGAGTGGTGATTAATGTCTTTTCTCAAAAAATTTTCAAGAAAAATACATTTGAACTACTAATTTTCATCTGTAAAAGAGTAAAACAGAGTATTTAAAATCATTTAACCTTCTAGTTTTTAAATACTTCTTTAGACAAGGAATGCCATAATTGAGTGAAATTTTATCCAGAACCCCAAATAATAATGAGGTTCTTTTGCTGAAGGAAGTAGAGACCCATGTGGCTCACAGTAAACGCATGCCCTGGGTGGGCTTGGTCTGGAAATCACTTTAGCCTCTCTTTTCCTGCACTGTGACTTGCAAGTCACATACAGGGTATGTTTTGTCTGGTCCTATAAGCCAATGGTAAAGCCAAGTCTTGAACTCAGATTTCCCCAGCCTTGACATTCTCTCCAGCCAACATATTTGGCAGCTAGAGTTCTCTCTCAATTTTCCTCCAGCTATTCAGCAATATAAATTCACAAGATTGTTGGACAAACAACAGTGGCTCATGCTTAGAATCTTAGCTACTCGGGAGATGAAAGCCAGCCTAGCAAGACTTTATCTCCAATTAACCATCAAAAAGTCAGAAGTGGGGCTGTGGCTCAAGTGGTTAGATCATGAGCCTTAAGCAAAAAATGCTCAGGAAAACAGCACCCAGGCCTGAGTTTAAGTCCCAAGATCAGGACCAAAAATTAATGTAATTAAAATGTGTAACATGTACATGTTACACATATTCTGGGAACCTAGTTGTTCCTAGAAGAAAAGACACTTAAAGTTTAATTCTAAGAATTTCTAAAAACAATTTAAATTATCAATGCATAAATTCAAAGAAATACAAACTCCCATAGTAAAACTGCCCAGAAACTTGTATCTCAAAATCAAAAATAAAGAGAATATTTCTAAAAGTAGTCAAAGTTAATAAAAAGAAAAATAATGAGAACTGGGCTAATTGTTCCAAAGAAATTATGGTTAGCAAAGTTGATAGGATAATATCTTCATGAAGCCTTAACCTAAAATTCTATACACATGTTCATTTTTTTTAACTTTTCAAAGTGAAAAACTTCAGTTAGGTACCAGGGGCTCAGCACCTGTAATTCTGGCTACTCAGGAGGCTGAGATCTGAGGATCTCAATTTGAAGCCAATCCAAGCAGTAAAGTTAGTGAGACTCTTACCTCCAATTAAGCACCAAAAAGCCAGAAGTAGAGCTGAGACTTGAGAGGTAAAATGCTAACCTTGAGCAAAAAAGCTCAGGGAGCCCAGGCACCAGTGGCTCACACTTGTAATCCTAGCTACTCAGGAAGCTGGAATCTGAGGATCACACTTCCAGCCCAGGCAGGAAAGTCCATCAAACCCTTATCTTTAATTAGCCAACCAAAATGTGTTCAAAGTGGTAAACACTACCTTTGAGTGAAAGAGCTAAGGGACATTGCCCAGGCCAGCCCTGAGTTCAAGCCCCACAACTAAAAAAAAAATTAAAAATAAAAAATAAATAAAATAAGATAAAAAAGCTCAGGGACAGCATCCAGCATCTGACCTGAGTTCAATTCCAGGACCAGCACACACACACACACACACACACACACACACATGCACGTGCACGCGTGCACGCACACACACACACACGTGAAAATTTAATAAACTCATGTTCAAACAAAAACTGAAGTATTGTATCTTCAGTCACACAAAAGGCTAGAATGAAAAAGGAAAACTTAGAATGCATTAGAAAAATATGCAATAAATGGGATAATAGATTTAAACTTCAAATATTTAAGAAGTAACATTATATTTGCCCTGACTATTCCAACTGAGATGCACATATGGTACACTTGTAAAAGCAAACATAAGTAACTTAGTTCTGTATTCCTTATAAGTAACTCATATTAAATGTGAAGACAGATATGAGATAAATGTAAGATTTCACCAACATGATGGCTACTTTTCTTTTGTCGGTCATGGGGCTAAACTCTGGGCCTTGGTGCTGTCCATCAGCTCTTCGAGCGACAGCATCACTTCCAGCTTTTTCTGCTTAAGTGCTGAGTAATCAAACCCAGGGCCTCATGCATGCAAGGCAAGCACTCTACCACTGAGCCACCTTCCCAGCCCCCATGATGGCTACTCTTATGTGTCAACTTGACTGGACTACACTACCCAGATATTTGGTCAGCATTATTCTGAATTCTTTCATGATGGTTTATCTCACATAAAATTAACATTTAAATACTGGACAAGTAAATTATCCTCTCTAATATTAATGAGATTCATCCAATCAACTGAAGATTTCAGCAGAACAAAAGTCTGACATCACCACCAGGAAGCCATAGAGAAACCTGCAACAAACTTCCTTTTTTTTTTTCTTTCTTTTCTTTTCTTTTTTTGTCGGTCATGGGGCCTGAACTCTCAAACTCCTTCTTTGCTTGAGCTACAACACTGGCCCTTTTTAGGTCTCCAGCCTTCTAGCCTATGCTATGGATTTATGCTAGTCAGCCTCCATAATAACATGAGTCAATTCTCCAAAAAGAAAGAAAGAAAGATGTTTTCATATGTTATTGGCACTATGCAATTATATATTTGATAATTTAAGTCGATTATATTTGCCAGTTCTGGGCCTTAAAGTAAGGGCCTAAACTTCCTTTGTTCAACAGCTAGTGCTCTACCACTTGAGCCACAGCCCCATTTCTGGCTTTTTCTGAGTACATTATTGGAGATTCGAGTCTCACAGCCTTCCCTGTGCAGGCTGGCTTCAAAGCCCAATTTTCCACCTGAGTAGCTCAGAGCCAGACTAATAGTTTTAATATGCATACATGACACGTTTTGCTGACAGCTGGGTACAATGACAAAAATATTCTTCTATTCTTCCATCTTCAACCCGCCATACTTATTTGGATACGACATTACAACTTCAGCCTACGCTGTTTTGTAAACTAGTACAATTGCCAGAACATTTTCCCTTTTTTGTTGGGAGTGGGCCAAATCAGATTCATGGCCCAGCTTGCTTGTTCAGCTGACACTCTACCATTTGAGCTATGTTTCCAGACTAAGCTTTTGCTGATTAGTTTGGAGATGGAGTCTCCAAGTCAATTTTCTGCTCAGGGCTGGCCTGGCACCATGATCCTCTGAAACTCACCCTCCCACGTAAGAGTGACAGGTGAGTGTCAAAGCTTTCAGTTGTGGATTGAGAAGGTCTCATGAAATTTTTTCCTGGGCTGGCCTCAACATGCAATTATCACGCTTCATGCAGGCTTACATGGTAGAGTGCCTGCTTAACAAGCACAAGGTCCTGAGTTCAAATCCCCATAATGCCAAAACAAAAAAAATAAGTAAATAAAATGCAATTCTTTAGCTAGGATTACAGGCATAAGGACTACGGGTCCCCAGTTTGATGCATACAATCTGGAATCATCACATAGCAGACCTAACTAATTATTAGTAATCCCATTTTACAGTAAAGAACATAAGATATTGGGAGTGTATATCAACTGTTCAAAAATAATACTGGTCTTGACCTAAGGTTGAGATTCTGACTCATGAGTCTACAGCCTGCCCCCTCATCTCACTCCAAAACTAACTCATACTTTAGCTCCTTGGGACCTTGGAATAAAAAAAGTTACTTGTTGAGTTAAAAAACAAAATGTGGTTATTATGGTTTGTTATCACCTAAATTAATCTTTATTGATTGCTGTCTTAAATCAAGTGTCCTGGAGGAATGGGAAATAAAAAGGTAATTAGCTTGACATAGATATATAAAATAGTAAATGACTAAATAAGTAGTCAATAAAAGAATATTTTAAGTTTCTTTCCTCTCATTTCTACATAAAAACTGATCTTGACTTCTGTATTTTTTAATGTCCTTTTGTTAAACAATGTTAGAAACAGCTGACCTATTTGTGCGTTTCTGTGATATGCATCTGCCATCTAGTGGCGAATATAGAAACTTCAAGGAGGTGCCCAGCAAACAAGACTCAATAGGTAGCTTCTGTTAGGAACGACTTCCACCTCCAAACCAAAAAGCTATTCTTGGGAAAATAGCTACTTTAATCCTAAAATGATTTTACCTTTAACTTTCTTACTTTGGAGGAAAATAGAAAAAGATACTAGGGTTCATGTGTAGCTGGAAAAGCTTGATGCTCAGCCTTAGCATCTTTACCACTACAAGTCTTCCCTGTAGAAGTCTAGAAGTCTTCCCTCATTATTTCCTCCTCCTCCTCCTCCTCCTCCTCCCCCACCTCCCCCTCCTCCTCCCCTCCTCCTCCTCCTCCTTTTTCTGTTCTTTCTCCTCCTCTTTCTCCTCTTTCTCCTCTTTCTCCTCTTTCTCCTCTTTCTCCTCCTCTTTCTCCTCTTTCTCCTGCTGCTCTATTTCTTCTTCCTCCTACTTTCTCTGTATTGGGATTTGAACTCAAGGCAGCACACTTGCTAGGCAGTAGCCCAACCACTTTGAGTTACAACTTCCACTTGATTTCACTGAAGTCTCCAAGCACCAAAGTATAGACAGATGCCTGACTGTTAAAGGCTTCCTCCTTCTGCCAGCCTCCACCACCATCATTGCCATGGACCTGCTAAACAATCTCTCTTCTCATTTGGTCTTTTTCCCATTTCTTTAAACATACAGAACTCCCCTACCAAAAAACTGCTGGTGCTTGTTTCCTGAGGAAATGGTTTTACCACTATGCAGTCACCTGAGCCCACAGCACTACATCCAGCAGCCATGAGTCCAGCCAGGCCACACTGGACTGGGTTTCCAGTATTTCCATTCTCTGTGGCCACTACTCCTACTCCTATGGCCCTGACTGACTGGTTTTCAGCCCCCTTCCTGTTCTCTCTGTATCCCTCCACTCCGTTCTCTATGTTACTACGCCTAACACTTTGAATAAATATGTGCTCCTTGGGCATTTTCTGGTAAGCTACATTTGCCACTGCACCTAGTCATAATTTGAGATGAAATGTTGAACTTTCCTTACAACAAGAATAAGATGGACCAAATATCTAGATGAGCAAACCTGTACATGATTAAATACATGTATGGTATGTGTACGTGTGTATGTGCGTGTGCACAATGCACATAGGTATATGAGAGAGGGAAAGACCTCACTAAACAGAATATCAATACAGAAGCTGTAAGAAGATTAACAGACTTTAGAAGGCAAGTTTTAAAATTTAAAAAAAGAGGAATAGCCAGGCACAGGTGGTTTATGTTCATAATCTTAGCTACTCCAAAGGCTGAGATCCGAATATTGTGGTTATCATCAAAAAATTGGAAGCGGAGTTGTGGCTCAGGTGGTAGAGTACCAGTAATGAATGCCCAGGTTTTGAGTTTAAGCCCATGTATCAGGAGAGAGAGGAGGGAGGGAGGGAGAGGGAGAGGGAGAGAGAGAGAGAAGTTCAGGAACTATACCCTTTGTTTTAACATGTCTTAAATAAATATAACTACATGGCAATTGGGGTGGGGTGGGGGGGGGAATCTCAGAATTCAAAGCCAGACAGCAGTCAAGATCTTCTTCGAAAATCATTAACATCTACTCAGTTACCACTGAGCAATTACCATTACCACTACGCAAAGAGCTGCAGTGCTCGGATCTCCACAGGGGATCTCCTCACTAAGACATCTGGACTATGAGTTGTCCATGTCTGTGCCACGGAACCTCCATCCACCCAGCTTGGAAGGATTGATGGAAAGTTCTGCATACTATTCAATTCACAAGAATGACAACTCCTTCCTCACACCCAAAAGTGAAACCACAGGTTTCCCTTTTCTATCCAAGTTCAGAAGAGTCATGAATGAGATCATTATTTTTCTTACTTTGGTCACTTAAAAATGACCTTCCTCAGGCTTGGGGTTATGACTCAGGATGTAGAGCACCTGCCTAGTACATTCAAGACCCTGAGTTCAAACCCCAATACAACCATAGCAACAATAAAACCCCGAACTTGCTCTATTTTCCTGAAGTATATTAATCTATACAAAGAGCAAAAAAGGCTTAGGAAGTTCTGAATCCTTTTTCTTACACCTTGTAGAAATCATTTTTGTCAATAAAACATCTCAAGTCTTGCTCAAAGAACAAAAATTACTCTCCTTCTCTCTCCAGGTTAAAATAGAAAGCTTCTCTTTCTCTTTAAGTTAAAAATTTTTTTTTAAAAAGATGGTCAGTCATAAAGTATACAGCAAGGATATAGACCTAGCCGTGCAGTGTTTTTCTAGAAAGGGACTCCTGAGCAAGTTATCAGCTCCAATCATCATCTCTCCACCACCCTTCTAGGCTCCCACCAAGGTCTAACCTGATTCCACTACCGACGACCTAAACATGGAAAAAGTTAGAAAAACTAAGAATCAGGGGGTAAAGCTGAGAGTTTAATAGGATGGTCTGCGGAAATCAGGCACAAGAAACCATACCACATCTGATCAGTGACCTTTAGCAGATTTAACCCCCTCCTGACAGAAAAGAATGATTCAACTAACCCATAAAATCCTCCTTGAAAGGACATATCGTGGAAGAGAAATTCCTGTTGTTATAGCAAAAATAACCATGAAGAAGGCTCCCATCAACCTTCCCACCAAACCACCCCCATATTTCTGGACACACACACACACACACACACACACACACACCCTTTACTCTTACCTCAGGGCTCTAACAACCAAGTTCACCATGAGCTGGAAGCATGTTGTCTTTCTCAGGAGAAAAAAAAAAACTGCATCATGTCAGAATAGTCTGGCTGCCTCTTCCATGACACATCTCCGTCTTTACTTACTATTATTCCTTCTGAATGGTTCCTGAAACTGGGTGGATGCCATATACCATTGGAGAGAGAGAGAGAGAGAGAGAGGAGAGAGAGTGTGTTTCTGCATGTAAACACTTGGAAATGATCAAACCTGAACATTGACTAAAATAACTTGGAAACCAAACTATACCCTAAGCCAACATTCACTCCTGCCTATTTCCTATCTCAAAGTAGGCCCAGCAGTATTGTCTAATAGACCTCACAGAAAATGTGCAAGGAACACACAGGACATTTTCAAATCCCCAAATCCTTCAGCAGCACTATAAAAAATGCACCAAAATAAGTGTGTTGAGAGAAACAAGACCCCAGAAATCAAATCTTCTTATGTGTTATAGCTGAATAAGTATTCCCAAAATTCTGAGTCACTTCAAAATTCTCCTCCCGCTTAGTTTTAGACAGAGTCTTACCTTGCTTGGTAGCCATAGCATGAACTATTGCAGAATAAACTCCTTCAGTAACTTCTGAGTTGAGCTAACCAAACTCAAATATCCCCCTTAAGCCATTATCCAAAGAGTCAAAGTATATGGGAAAAGTAAGATACTATACACTAACAGCCTGAAACAAAATTGAGAAAACATGAAGTCCAGCCCCCCCCCCACACACACACCATATTTACTCTAAGCAAGTTGTCTTCTCAAAACTATGCATTTAAAACATTTCAGAAGGTTGAGCATGATGTGTATGCTCATAATTCCAGCTACTGGGAGACAAAGGTAGGAGATCATAGTCAAAGGCTGGCCTGGGCAAACGGATGAGAACCTGTCTGAAAACAACTACAAAGAAAACAAGATGTGGGGCCACACTTCAAGTGGTAGAACACTTGTATCCTAACCATTCTTTCCCGTTATGTTCTGACACTTTGTTGGATCCCATTGCTACTTTGGGTACAATCCCCTCCCTTCCCTCAACAATTGAGCCACAGCAGGTGTCTTCACACCGCTGGATTCTCCATACTTCACTGAAATGGACACAGTAATGTCATGGGCTGCCCAGTCACAGGCTGATTCATTGAACTCTCTCACACCCTTAAGTTGGTGAGAGTATCTATCCTCTCCGCAATAAAGAACTAGGTGCACCACATTTCAAAATGCTTGTCTTCAATGCACAGCACACTGGCGTGTGTTCTGGGATCTAGCATGTACTGGTGGCCTGATTCTATAAAACAGCAGGGTTAATGGTACATTTATCCAATGGCTGAAATCAGGAATTAAGCCTTAATACTTTATGAAAACAAGTCAGTAACAAATGCAGCACTGGTACTCACTGGACTCACTGTTGAAAATGAACTATACAATGTGAGTTTGGGAATGGGAGGAAAATCTGGAAGAAAGCAAGGAAAGGGGTGACATTGTCCAAAAAGAAATGTACTCTTTACCTGACTTATGTAACTGCAACCACTCTGTATATCACCTTTATAATAACACTATAATTTTTCAAATAAAAAATGTTTAAAATAAGTAAAGACTGGATCGTACTTAAAGGAAAGTTATGGATTGCTACAGACAAGTAAAAAATAAGTCAGTTCTTCAATCACACCCACAATTCCACAATCACACCCTAGGGAGCAAATCCAGCAGCTTTTACTAACCTGGAAGCTCTAAGTCTTTGCACAGTATTTAATATGCACAAACACACATGCAGACACTCATGACCCTTTTCACATACACATATAACTATAGAATATTTGTCTTGACAACTGTTTTGTTCTCATAACAATTGACAGTTTAGCCTCTGATAAATGCACAAAACTGTTTTTAATTAATTTTTTATTCTGTGTCTTCTTGCAATATTGGCTACATTGCTCTGTTAATGACCTTGAATGCTCAAATCATAGTTTACTATTCTTCATCAATAAATTGGACTAGCTGTTTCTCATGTAACCAATTTCTCTCCAACTCAGTGTCCTCAATTTGTTTCTGCCTGGTATCTTTATACAGCTGGGTCTTTTCTATGATTTCCTTGATGGAAACAGAAATATCCACCAGCCACTCAAGGGCGACCCCTTCTGGCTCCTGAGATCAGCTTTTATAATCACAACTAATGCTGCAGTAAGCACAGTTGTGGTGGTAGCTTTAGTATGGCCTTGTTTGTGATCATTTGGGTAAATGCCCAAAAGTGAGATTGCTGGGTCATAATCACAAGTAGCTTGGCTACTTCTTTTTTCCTTTGGACTTATAAGTACAAACTTCATCCTTTTTTTTTTTTACAAAATAAATGTAGTTTACATATGCTAGTTATACCTGAGTGCATGTAAATCAAATTCCACATCATTAAGCGATTTTAGGAAGTCTCAAAGAGGAACTTTATCAAAGACCATGGTAATATAGTCATGCCTCTAATTGATGACGCCTTTGGTGAATTCCTCTGTTTATTTGCTAAGATAATTTGTTAAAGTAAAACTTGCTTATTGCCATTAAAAAAAATAATGAAAATCCATGTCTACCATCCTCCAGAGCTCTCATTCCTCACAGAGAAAATGTTGATGGATTTTAGGTATAAGAAAGCACAAGAACTTTCCTGGAGAGCACCATCGCTGTACCTGCCATGGCTGGGATATGGTTTGCACTTCCAAAACTCATATTGAAGTTTAATCCCAATTATCGAGAAGAAAGGGGCTAGAAACTTGATCTGAATATGATGTTCAGAGATGTGGCTTTTGGAGGAGGAAATGAGGAGTTTTTAAGGTCATCAGAGTGGAGGTTTATGGTTAAGAACTGAAGAGAAGAAGTAGCAAGGCCAGGTGAGATACACACCCAGGCTCAATGTCTCTACCCAGGGGATGCCTTGAGCCACCTGACAACTCCAGCAGCAAAAGAAAAAAAAAGTACAGGCCCTCCACTATAGACCAGAATCATAAGCCAAAATAAACCATTTTTTCTATATAACTTGGCTAGTCTTCTGGTATTGTGTTATTAGGAACAGAAAATGTACTAAGAAAGTAACAGTCCCTAGGCAGAAATGTCTGCCATTCTGAGTCAAAGAAAAATCATGACAGGCATGAAGACTAGACTACCACCTTGTTGCTATTAAAAAAATCAGAAAAGGAAGGTAGGTTGTGGATCCCTCATCTCCTCATTCCCTTCTGTGAGCTCTTAAAAAGCAGCTCTTTACAAAGTTTGTCCCACATAGAGCTTTTAGAGAGGAGATATTATTATTTTTAGCTACTGTAGAGAAGTTGCCTAAGGGCCAAAGGTATTATTTTCACTACAGCTGCTCTGAGCAACAAAGAAAGTAGCTGAAGGTGACCTCAGCCCATGTGCTGTTACAGAGCACAGATTCCGGTTCTTCCAGGCAGGGAACCTATTAAACCTTAGAACAGATGGCCTGAGTCGTATCACATCTGGTAAAGACGTTTCTAGTACATCAATTCAGAAACTGAAGTGTAGATCCAAGGAAAGAAAAGGCCCAAAGCCCTTGGGAAGTCGAAGCTTCTGGTGATCCCAAGTGGGCACCCCAGTGGATGTGTGCTCCGCAGACTCAATCTCTTCTCATTCCCTTTCTGTGGATTCTTTGTCCAGGAGCCTTTGGTTGGATTGAGACAAGAAGACTATTGAACAATGGTTGGGTTTGAAAGACATGGAAGTTGGCTACTTACCAAACCAAGAGAGAACATTAGCTACTTAAGAGTTCTTGCAAATAGGAGAAAGCTATACCAGACCCCCAAGAAGCAAGCATTAAACAGAGGGCTGCTTTTCCCAGAAAGTGGGAACTCATTTGAAAAGAGTGAGCAAATTCAGAAACAAAGATGAATTTCATTTGGAGCCAAAAGGGATTTTTTTTCCCCTGGGGTCCCTTAAGAAACTTGAGTTCCTTCCTGGGAAGGGAGAGTGAATCACTCATTTCTCTCACAGAGTGAGCACATGCAAAGCTCTGGCAGGTACCATTCAACATGACAAACAGCAGAAAAGCCTGAGCTAATTACAGCCCTGGAGGGAGGCAGGTGGCCTGTCCCCCTCTGCCTCTCTGCTAGGCTGTCACACAAGCTGAGTCACACTCCAGACCCATAGTTGTAGCCACCCTGGAAGTGAGCTCCATACCCCCTGAGAAATGAATTACTTCAGAAGCCACCATCTGGGCTAGCCTAGGGTGTAACTTTGACCCAAAGTGTCCCCTGGGTGTTCCCCCAAAGTTAATTTCCTTTCCTTCTGTCAGCTCCTGAACAGAAGTGGGACAGTAGCTCCCCTCATTTGAAATATGTGATCCTTCTAGTTTGTCTTATTTCTGGGATAATTGCCCTAATTAGCACTTCTACCCACTTCACAAGAACAGTTCTAGGCCCAGGATCCCACATCTCCTTCTCTAGCATGGATTTCAAAAGCTCCTTTTTACATCCCAAAGGCAGCCTCCTGTCCATCACCATCAAGATGTCTCAGAGACCTCAGATTCAGCATGGATAACAGAGCATACCCTAACCCATCCTACAATGCCCCC
Source organism: Dipodomys ordii (assembly GCF_000151885.1). Lineage (NCBI taxonomy): Eukaryota > Metazoa > Chordata > Mammalia > Rodentia > Heteromyidae > Dipodomys > Dipodomys ordii. The sequence continues at coordinate 26,185,583 of NW_012267220.1, read as the reverse complement.
CATACTCCTCATGTCAGTGATATCCCACCATTCAAGCATCACCCAAGAGAGAAATCACATACCAGCCTCGACTTTTCCCCTCCATCTGTCCCCAAAGCCTTAATAGCATTTATAACATTAAACATCTCCAAAACTTTTCCCTCCAACCCCATCGCCCCATTAGTAAGAAGCTTCCTTCTTTATAAAAGGTTATAAAAACTGAAGTATTCTTTTATATGATCCAAATAAATTTTTGATTTATCTTTAGAAAGAAAAATTATGATATTCTGAAAATGTGTAGTTATAGACCCTTAACTGATTGGATGAATGGTCTAAGAGTGCTTTCAGATTCTCAGTATCTCAGGGTTTTATTGTATACATAAATATTATGCAATATATATATATATATATATATGCCAAAATCCTGGGGCTTGAACTCAGGACCTGAGCTCTGTCCCTGAGCTTCTTTTACTCAAGGCTAGCACTCTACCACTTGAACCACAGTGCCACTTCTGGCTTTTTCTGTTTATGTGGTACTGAGGAATTGAACCCAGGGCTTCATGCATGCTAGGTCAGCTACCAATAAGCCACATTTGCAGCCATTTTTAATATATTTGTTGCTAGTGTAGATGTGATATACAGAAGGGGCCACAATTACATAAGTCAGATAATGAGTACATTTCTTTTTGAACCATATCACCCCTTCCCTCTCATATAAAATAATTTTTATCTAAATGAACTCCAGGATATGGAAACAGAAGAGTTTTCCTTTCTTTTGTTTTTGTCTTGTTTATCTGTCTTGGGAGGGCAAGGAGAGGGCATAGAAATTGCAGGACAAAGGGTAAACAAATGCAGCTGTGGTACCCAGTGGATACTATGATGAAAATGAACTGCATAACTTGTAGCAGGGACAGGAGGGAAAAATTGGGAGAAAGTGAAGAAATGACATTGTCCAAAAAAAAATGTACTCATTACTTAACTTATTAAATAGTAACCCTCCGTACATCACCTTTATAATAACAATAAAAATATTTAATCAAAAAAGAAATAAAGAACTTCACAAATTGTAGACTCAATACAATTAAATTACAACAAAAAATTGAAGTAATTGCTTTTATAGCTGTACTTACAATGAGGTTACATCCCAATACACCCACCTTAAGTTGAAAATGCATTTAATACGTATAACCTACTAAACATCCTAAACTTAGTACCACTTGAGAAACTATTAAGTTCATAAATTGGAAACCATCAATAGTTGCAATTTGGGGGGAAGAATAAGGGATTAAATATTTTTACATTGAAAGTATTTCTGTCACAAAGGTGGATTAATGAAGTTTTACATAGAACTATCAACTATTCATGATCTTTCTTCAAGGGACATATATTAACCTAAACAGAAATGCCTGATGTAGCTTATCTATACCTGCTAACCCAGAAAGTACAAAACAACATATATCCCATAGCAGAGATTTCACACTGATTTCTTTCAGGAATGCCGGTGCATTAGACCACACTATACCTAGCTGTGAGGCTACATATCCTCCATTTGCCCTATTACACTTACTCTTAACCTTTGTCTAATCCAATTTGAACCATAGGAGATTGACCAAGGAGATTTTGTGAAATCCTTTGCTTCCTGGCTTCTCATAGGACTTGGTCATTGGAAAGCACTAGGAAGAAACCAGAAAGAACTAAGGTCAGGAGACTCGTTTCCCCTGCTCCATCCTCTGTGCGCTGCTTTGAGGTGCCTGCCCTCTTCTCTCACTGCTCCTATGAGATAAGTGTATGCATAGAGGTTCCAGTAACTTTCCTCCTCACTCCTTCATGCCAGGCTTGTTTCAGCTGCCCACAATTACAAACCCACAGTACTACATATTCTCTCAGTTTCCTGAAACCTCACCCACACCTTTATAAATAGTATCCTACTCAGTCTTCTTAAAATAACCAGCCTGAGTATGCCATCTGGTTCTTGGCAGAACCCGGGCTAATACAGTAATTGCTGCCTGAAGTGGTTCTAGATGGGGGAAACAAACCATCCAAATAGATTTCCAGGATTCCTGGTTTAAGTTATGACATCACTGAGGCGTCCACAGATATCCACCTGGTTAAAAGAAAGTGAGGCTCTAGTAATCCATGGTATATGTTGGCATCCCAATCCTCAGCGATGGCATAGAATTAACTTCAGACAAAAAGACAAGGGGCTGGGAAAGAATCTGAGACACATCATTGCTATGACAACAACAGTTCCAATCAAATTTTCAGAGTTGTTGATAAAGATTGTAGAGCCAACTGGTGTCTTGTAATTTCCCTAGACAGTCTAGCCAGGGAAAGACGGAATTCGAGTTTGTAACCATCCAACTGAAAACACACACAGCAAACTAGGAAAATTCAAAGGCAGAACTTCTAGAGCCCTTTCTACTATACAGTAACAGAAAGATATTGCTGAAAAATAAAAGCAAGCTTGATTTAGAAGATGTAGAACAACAGAACCGAGTGAGTGCTCAACTCACTCTGCTCTCTTCGCTGAGGTAAGGACATGCACTAGGGAGAGACTGACACTGGAAGCGGGTCATTTAAACAGCCAGAAATGAGACCTAGAGTCTTAATATTCAAATCTTTCTGAATCTTTCTTAAAAGTGGAACCAATCTCTATCTGAGGGATGAAAAAAGAATCAGAGTATATACCAGAGGAATTGTTTCAAAAATAGATACTTAATCTCCTCAGGACCTGGCCCCTCATAAAGAAATGCAAAGTCTGCTACAAGATTATTGAGAGTCTAGATATAGGTAACTTGAAGGATATGAGACCAGAGAAATTGAAATGCAAAGCTTCTTTGGACTGCATTATGGCATTGAGTGAATTGGCCTACTGGATTGGTTAACTGAAGCCTGGACTCAACGATGATAAGCAGTCAAAGAGATTAGAACACTTAAATTGGAGGTGTTGGGGGAGAGGGGAAGAGTTGCTATAGAAAGGAGTCTAAAAGCTCAGTGAGATGGAGATGTAGAAACAGATTCTAAGGGACCTTTGCAGTCACACCTAATCTTCCCTGTAAAAGAACCTGAAGCCAATGCTTTCACTAAGACATTAGTTACTCAAATCCTTCATTGCTAAGAGGAGAAAACTGTTGGTGGGAGAGAAGGTAAGCAGCATTTCCAATAGTGGCAGGGGAGACACTACAATGAAAGTATGTTCCCTGGCTTCAGTGGAGAACATGGGACCTCAGAGCAGTGCAGCTTCACCACCACACACAAGTGGATCCCGTGACCACTCTGTGTGGGACAACAAGACCACTCATGTTATAACATAACCAAGAGGCAAAAGAAAGAGGGAGGGAATGGGGTCAGGAGCACACCTCCAGTGACCTGAAGGCTTCCTACAAGGACTCAATACTTGATTTCAAGGACTTCAATACTTGAAGGCTCCAGCACCACTCAGAAGCACTGTGCTGGGGATAAGACTTAACCCACAGGGACCTTTGCAGGGCACTTGGAATCTAAACTACAGAAGGTTTCAATGCTCAGGATTCTTGTGAGATTGCCTGATTGATCATGGAATCCCTGAGAATAAAGTGGGGGGACAGATTCCAAAAGATGCTCTTTGGCATTTATAGATGGAAAACTTCTAGATCTGCTAGGAAGGTTTAAACCACAATGTCAAAACCAGTCACCAGACCTAAGTAAATTCACGGACCCAGGTCTGAGTGCTAATCAATAACTTTGGGAAGAATATTATTGTGCAGCTATAGACATTTATCCCAAATCATCCCCAAGGCATTGTCCAAAGTAATTACAGCCATATAAGGGAAGAGCTGGACTTGGGGGGAGGGAATGAAAGCCTACAGCTTCTGGACTTAATGGATTCTGCTATGAAGTGACCTTATTCTCCAGAAATTCAAATACCACCACGGTCACTAGTCAGAGAAGAAAGAGTTTAAGAGGCCAAAGGATAAATGGTCCAAGTGGACTCCTCAATAGGTCCGATGACACCAGAAGTCCATCTTATCTATTCTTGTCTTCATAATCCCAAAATAGGTGGGAAACAAATACATCTGGTAACTGGTAGAATCCCCACTTCAGCTGCTGGTCTGTGGAGAGGGGCTCTTGGAGTAGAAAAGGTAGCACAGATCTGCTTCCACCCTTTGCAATTACAAGACTGTAATCCAAACACATTCCATGCCTCTGAAATGGTGTAGCAATTACCGTTAGAAGTCTGTCTTTAAAAAATATTCTTATGAAAACACTGTAACACGTAATTTGCCAATTTTTTTCCAATTTTAACTGCATCATTCAGTAGTATTCCATATATTCACATGGTGCAACCGATCTCCAGAACATTTTCATTTTGCAAAAAGGACATTCTACAGCCATTAGATAACTCCCGACTCCCTCCTCTTCCCAGTCCCTGAACTTATCTGCTCCCAAGAGTTGGATGCCAGGGCATCATTCAATGAATAACATGGCATCATTCATTGAATATGCTTTCTCAGTGTGAAAGCCAGACGGGACACAAAGATGAGTACAGATATCACAGAGAGTGGCAGATGGTAATGCCAATCATGGCTATCTTCACTGGACTATATGTGTACACAGCCCCTGGCGATTAGGCTGCACTTAGCAGGGCTTTTCTTTTTTATCATTCCTATTAGTAAATCTAATCAGAGGTAATCGCTCTTATGTAGTAAGAAGAACAGTATACCTGTCTTGCCTCAAGCATTTATAGAAACAGATAAAAATTCAGCAGAGAAGCTAAGAGTAAAAAAACAATGAAATGAAATTTGGGCAATACAATTAAAGAATCAAATCCAATCAGGATCTAAATGCTGATCTCAGTAAGAAAATGAGGAATACTTGATTGAAAACAAAGAGAAGGCATTATCTTTAAAATATTTTCTAATGTTTCAGAGGAAAAACTACTAATTTCCCAGTTGAAATATCCACTAAATGATCAAGCATCTGAAATGCATCAAAATCCTAAGGATAAAGAGATCTTAAAAGCTTACCGAATGGGCTGGGAATGAGGTTTAGTGGAACAATGCTTGTCTAGCATGCATGAAGCCCTGGATTTGATTCCTCAGTACCAGATAAACAAAAAAGGCTGGAAGTAGTGCTGTGGCTCAAGTGATAGACTGCTAGCCTTGAGCAAAAGAAGCTCAGGGACAGAGCCTTGGACCCTGAGTTCAAGGCCCAGGACTAGCAAAAAAAAAGTTTACAGGAAAGCAAAACAATTCAGTAACAAAGGATCTGTAATGAACATGGTCCCAGACCTTCAAAAATACTGAATGGTAGAAGGTCATAAACATGATCTTCAAAATTGTAAGGAAAAACATTTTTAACCTAAAAGACAGATAATATAGAGATACACACACTTGTACAAATTGTGTGTGTGTGTGTGTGTGTGTGTGTGTATGGTGTCTGAGAGGATGTTATGGACTAATTCATATGTTGAACCCTTAAACCCAAATTTGACTATATTTAGAAATGGAACCTTTAAAGAAGTAATTAAGGTTAGAAGAGGGTTAACTCATTTTGTAAGAAGTCCTAAATATTCTAAGTGTCACACTATTGAGGATATATGGCTTCCAAGGCCTATGCATAAGGGTAGAAAGAGCTGAGAGGTACAAAAGGCAAAACTAAAGTAGATTGCATCACTTCCACAACAGTCCATTAGCCAGTGCCCCTGGTTTGTCTAGAAGGGAAGATGAGCAGCACAGATGTTTAGTGAACACAGAGAAATACTGGATCCATGAGCCTCCAGTCAAACTGAATCACAAGGGTGTTGCTAGGAACATTATGTACCACATCAGCATACTCCATGCTTTGTCAATGCCAGAATTAGGCAAGCTGGTCTCTATTGAGGTGACATGCAGTTGAGGCTATAGTTTTAATTAAAGATTACTCTTTACATATTTGTTTTCTCTCCCTATCTCTACCTCAAATTACTCTTTTAAAAAAATCTTTGTTTTCTTCCTCTATATTTTAGACACTATTTTAAGTTTTTTGGTAATGAAGCTGAAGATAAATAATTTTTAAGTAAACCAAACAGCAAACACTACCTACAGTCTTGTCATCTTCAACCCACTCTTCACACAGCTATCTGGGTGACATTTTCTAAGAAGCACATTTTCTAGTAAGTTGTTCAATGGATGGATGGCTCCCCTTAAGGTATCATTGCTATATATGGCATTATAATTCCCCTTCCTTCCTTTTGAGTTCTTATCAATTGCCATTTCCAATTTTGAAGATTGCTTTATCCACAAGCACACAAAGAAAGAACATTTTAATTTTCTAGCCAGTGTGAGGCGATATGACCATGTTTATCACCATAATATCTCTCCCTGGAGCACCTCTCATTTTTCCCAACTTTAAGATTTACAATCTCTTTGAATACATGTTTTAGCCACCTTTTGTGGTTTCATTCTATCTCTAATCTAGTAGCTAACACATTCTACTGGCTATTATTTATCTACAAACTTTTCTTCTCTACTAGTCAGTGAAGCAAATACACCATATTTTTATTCATCACTAAGTCTAGCACCAAGAAGTTATTTAATCAATTTATGCTGAATGGATGGATGAATGAACGAGTAAGTGAGTGGGATAGATTCATAAAACTTGAAGTGGTTTTACTCCAGGTAAGTGTTTCTTAGGATTAATTCTGTTATTTTATAAATTCAGAAACATGAGGAAATGATTAGGAAATTGCTTTCAGCATAAACTCATTTTAGCTTAGTAACCATAATGATCAGATCAGAGAAAAGACAACATTTTTTTCCACAAGAATTTTGAGCAACAGTAGCAAATCTTGGGAACCCACCATGAGTAATGTTGCAATGGTGGCCCTTCTGTTTTTCACTCTATTGTGGGATAATGCTGAGTATTGAAGAGAAAACACTTGACCGACCACACAATTCAGCAAAGTATTGGGTTCCAGTTTCAGCCATTCTCCAACTTTCAGCCATGTGGGATCAGGGAGGCCATTCTTCTTTGTAAAGTGAAACTTGTCCTAGAGATCTAGTTCTTTTAACCTCATACCAAAATCATTTTCTATTTCATGTTCATGGCAGACTCCTGTATCCCTCTGGAAGAAACTCAGTTCACAGTCTAGTTTCTTTTCACTAGCTTTCTAGACAAGTAGAACTTACACAATCAACGTGTCTCCCTGTTTAATGTCTTCCCCTCTAAAAGCCTCTCTGCCCTGTATTTATTTCAAATCACATTTCAACTGAATATAATGGTGGATTATCCATCTGTTTCACTATCAGAACATCAGTATCCTATTTCTTGAAGGCTTAGTTCAGGTCATTTTAAAAGTTGAGTCAATATTCAACCAAATCTCTTTCTCTCCACTGTGGCTCCAACAGATGAAGGTGAGCAGATGGCAGGCACTCTAAGCAGCAATCTGGGCTTGCACAATTTCTCTCTTTCTCTTTCTTATACTTGTTCCTTTGGTGTGGAGAAAGAAAAGTAGCAATCGTGAACTTGATGTTCTTGCCCAAAGACCTTTATTATCTTTCTAGAGCCTTTTCTTTGGGTTCAGCTATACAGCAGACATGCCAGCAAGCCCCACGAGGGAGAACTCATTTTTGACCAGATGATTTCAGTTAGGGGGATTTGATTATGTCGCTCAACAGAACACTGCTGGCCTTGGTACCTACTTCAATTTGTCCCACACTGAGACAGTCCTGGACTCTTCTGCTGCCCCAGTCTCTTCTCACCTCATGCCCAACTCTTCAGGAAGCAGGCACTTGTAGAATCCAGTTATTGTAGTCTGCAATAACCTGAAACTCAAGGTAGAACAACTTGGACCTATTTTCATTGGATAGACCTACACCACACTTGTCTCTACCAATTCAGCAGCAGCCTACATTTCTGCTAGCTAAACAGATGTTTGATCAGAGAATAAAATGCCATCTGCTCTAGTCTTGGTTATTTAACTTGTTATTAATTCAATTGCTTGTAAGACTGTACATGGTTCTTTTACTAATGATTTCTCTTGAGGACTTGCGTGTCTTAACTTTAAAATCAAAAAAAAATGTCCACATTTCTTCCTCTTTAAGGAAGACAGGGACAGGAATACTTTCATATCATAAATACTACACTCCTCCAAAATAAAGCATCCTCTTTCTTCTTCCCAGGTCCCCTTCATATGTCCAAAGCAGAGCTGGATGTTGTGAAAAGTAGTCAGGTCTATCTGTCAATGAATCCCCTTCAGGAAGTTCTAAGCAGTGCTGCGGATGAAAAAGAGCTGGGAGTCCTCCCAACATAAAATGCAGAATGCTTCATGTTTTGTTTCCTCGGAGTGAGCCTTGGTAATAAAACTGGGAAAAGTGTCCAGTTCAGCATCCTTTAACATCTGTGGTAATATTTCACTAATACATAGCTTCCTCACTAACCTTAATCCCACACCTGGGTACATGTATGTTTTGCTAATGACTGAATTCCAGCCCTCTAGCACTTCACTTTGTTAGTGCACAATTATTATTTATGAAACAAGGAGTAAAACTTTTGCTCCTGTGACCATAGCTGATTGGGCCAGGACACGTGACCAAAGTCGAGGCGAGTCATTGGTTTATCATTAGCCAATCAGATTATGTTCTGAGAGAATTGGACCCAAAGGGCACAAGGACTCTAGACAGGCCTTTCTCAAATTCTTAATCTGGAAAGATATATAAAATTGAATGGGAAAGCCATGTACATGCTAACCTAAAAAGTGCTGATCTGAAAACAGGAAGATTAATGAAGCATATATAAAGAGAAAAGAAATGAAGCAATAAAGAAGTGAGTAATCTCCCCCGATTTCTCAAACCAGAATCCCTGGGTAACCTCATTAACCATAGGATACCTTAAGAAAGCCCAGAATCTTTCCAGTCCTTTGTCTTTCATCTCATTTAGTGGAATTATGCTCTTGATCCCTGAATAATTCATCACACTGAAGAATGGTGTTTCATGTCAGTGAATTCTCTAGGTTATTAACATCATTATTACTTGAGTTGTTTGTAATAGTCTAACTCTGCAAATGCATCCCACCAACTAATTCTTTCTTAGCATTTGTACATTATGATTTTTTTTGAGAACTCAGAGTCCCTAGTTAGGTTAAATAGTCCTCAGTCTGTAACTGTGCTGGAAAGTGCCACTAACAATAATTATTTCTCTTAAAATTACCATTTTAATTGCTGCAGAACTTACTTTGAAGGATCCATTCTACAAGTTGATTCTATGTGAGTAGAGAATTAACAGGCCTTTGGGTGGAAGAGCTCATTTCCACATGAGTAGTGGCTCTTAGAGAGTTTGGGCTACATCTTAGAGCCCAAACTCCCTCACTGTGTTAAGCCCTAGCCCTTGAGTCTGCAAGTTCAAGCCAAACTACCACCTCCACTATATGACTTTTAATAACCTCCTGCTAGCTCTCTTCCACTAGGATATTTGCTCCTTTCACCTTCTTTTCTTTCAATTATCAGCTATTCACTTACTAGTAAAGTTCTCTCCCTCACTTTCAATCTCTCTTCAGTAACATGGATTACCCTTTCCTGAAGGGCCACCTGGTTGACCACAGAGAGCAAAGGACATGTCCTACTGCCTCATTTGCAGATGTCAGCTTGATGTCAGCTGGCCTGCTGTTAAGCTGCTCATGCAAGATACTAAGTTCCTCTTAAACCAGCATACACCCTAACCCAGTAGGCTGGCTGCTTTGATCACCCTAACAGGAAGTGCCAACTCCAAAGGTAGCCTGCAGCTTCTAAAGGCAATAGGAAGCTGAGTTCATTGGCAATGGGGTGGGTTCAATGCAACAAGGCTACTGTTTTCTGATGGGTAGCCACACAGACCATATGGGAACGAAATTAAGAAACCATTTCTACTCATACAGAACAGAGTCAGGCCACATCAAGTGAGAAAAAAAGATAGAAACAGTGAGATCCATGAGAAACAATCTCTGAGCACTGGCTCAGAAACTTTTGATCTGAGTGAACCAATAGAAATGCAAACCCCACCATAAGGAGGGACAGAAATGACAGGGAGGTTGCCATTTGGCTTCTGGCCCAGCCTGTTCCAAAGGGACATTAGTTCTCTGTTTGATCTTCACTTATATCACAATATCTGCAATTTTCTTATGACATCAGTACAGGTGTTTGAGATGATTCCTGAACAAGAATTAGACTACAGCATGAGGCAGTAATTAAATTCCTTTGGATTTTGTGTAGTTTGTCTGTAATTTAGTCACAGAGCAGCTTTTGTACATGCTCTGGATTTCAATCTCGTGATTTCTCATGATTCCCTGAGTCAGCATCCCCTCTCTTAACCTTGAACTAACTCTGAGGTTTTCTAGGTTAACCTTCTATTACTTTAACAAAACGTCTAAGATTACTGACCCAAAAGGAGGAAAGGGTTTTTTGTTGTTGTTGTTGTTGTCATTTTGGTCCTCTGTTTCAGAGGATTCAGACCATGGTAACCTGGCTCCATTGCCTTCCAGTATGAAAAATAGTACATCATAGTGGTGGTTCACAGTGACTGCCGCTGCTCACCTCATGATAGGCAGGAAGTGAGAGACAGGAAGGGGCGGTGCATGGCTTCAATATTCCCTTCAAGAGCACCTCCCCAATGAGCTAACTTCCTCCCACTAGAGCTACCTTCCCACCTCCACAGGCTAGTGACAAATCTTCAATACAAGAGTCTTTAGGGAGACATGTCACATCCAAACTATAACCCAGGAAAGAGGTTGAAAAAGTTCCATGAAGGGGGAGAAAAAAAGGAAAGAGAAAAAAAAAAGTTACTTATGCAGGGTCCTACTTGAACACAAAATATGGACTAGAAGATATTCTATAATCCCTACATCTTGAGTCTGCATTAGTTGGCTTTGCAAGTCATTTTCTGCAAAGATCATATGGTTAGCTTTCTATCTGGAAAACAAAGCATCATTCCAACCCCAGCATCCTGCCACTGGAGAATGCAGCAAAGCTTTGTAGCAAGGTCAAACTTGGACAGGGATCATCTGCTTCTCAAGTAATTTGCTCTGAATAATCAAGAGTTAACAAAACATTTGTGGGATAAAATGGGCTATTTTCATGTGACACAAGAACAAGGCTCCATCGAAAAAGCAGGGGAAAAAATGACATGTGCCTTCTGTCCCAGGAAGGAGAAAGAATTGTCACTTGGCACGGCCTCCTCTCTAAATGCCAGTCTCATAGACGTATGGGCCCTTGTTGGCATGCTGAAGATGACAGTTTGTGACTTTAGGCTCTTGGGCTAAAAATTTAATTTTCTTTCCTATCAACTTTTGAAACAATATTGCTTCATTTCTCCCATGAGAACAGACAGAAAGAACTGGTTTATTTTACTGTTAGCAAACTGTTTCTTGTATACTTAGCGTAGACTTAGGTGAAATCCTGGGCAGGTTTGTTTGTATAAAGCCTATCCTATAACCAAAGTGCCTGGCAGTTTAGTCAGCAAAGGTTCCCACTGGAGCAGATGTATGAAGGAACTGGGTCTTGACAGAACATTCTAGAAAGACAATGCATGAAAAGGATACACAGGTGAGCTACTGCCACCTACGCATGGCTAGTCTGGTGCTCAAATGTACTTGGCTGTTAAGAACTCCTAGAAGATGCCTTCATAAACAGCCAAGTGCATCTGAGCACCAGACTGAAGGTGTCTCATCCCATGTAACAGTGAAAGGTCCAGACCTTAATTTTATCTTATTACTCCTCTTTTCAGTGTCTACTGGCTTTTACTCAGAGAGTGTGTGGTCCTTCTGCCCTCTTCACTCTCCTAGCTTATGTCTCCCCTATCCGGAGCCAGTTTCAAACCCCTTGCTTTGACTTGTCTCCCAAAGGTTCATGGCTGGATCCTTGGCTCCCAATGCAGGGGACAGTGGTGGGCCTATAAGCAGGAGGCATAGTGGAAAGTGACGGCTCACTGGGGAGGTGTTGGTTCTTGCTGCCTCCCTTCTCCTCTCACCATCTTCACCATTGGATAGCCTGATATTCTCTCTCTCTCTCTCTCTTTCCCTCCCTCTTTCTCTGTCATTCATCCTTTCCTCCCTCATCACAGTAGAGTAACTGGTTGAGAAAAATGCAGTTTACATTTTGAAAGAGCTAGAAGGGATTTTTGAACATTCCTAACACAAATGAGAAATGTTTGAGATGATGGGCATGCCAGTCACCCTGGTCCCACACTGTATACATGTATGAAAACGTCATCCTGTACCCCCATAAATATGTGCAATTATTATGTGTCCATTGGAAATCATATTTTTTATTTTTCTCTCAAGAGTTTTGTGGGCATTGTTTCATTGTCTTCTAGAATTAAGTACGGGGGTGCACAGAGAACATCATGGCCAGGCTGATGTACTCTCTGTGGGTGATTTGCTTTTTCTGTTAGAATACATGTAGAGGTTTTAATGTAAAAAATTTGACTAAAACTGTACTTAAAAGTGGGAATACATAAACCTACCCATTTATAAAGATGAATAAATTACAAGTAGGATAACTCCAAAGAAAGCCTAAGACATCATAGTTAAACTTGTAAAAACCGAAAGATAGATTTGGAATCAGTCAGAGAGAAATGACACAATACTTACGGAGAAATCTCAATTAGAATGAAAGTGGGTTTCTCTCCTGAAACTTTAAGGGACAAAGTGAAGTGACATGACATTTTTCAGGTATCTGTACTTAAAAATAGGAAACAATCCTCGTGAATTGTGTATCTATATGTTCCAGAAGTAATGGAAGCTGCAAAGTAGCTCAGCGATGAAATAAATGTTCAGCAGGGGTGAGGTTGGGTCTCAGCAGAAAGGAAGGAAGAAAGAAAGTGAAGGAGGGGAGGTAGGGAGGAGAGGGAAAAGAAGAGTGAGGGGAAGAGGGAAGGAGAATAAGAAAAAGGAAAATAAAGACATTGCCAGATAAAGAAAAACTGAGAGGAAGTGGCGCTGTAGCTCAAGTGGTAGAGCGCTCGCCTTGAACTGAAGAGCTGAGGGACAGTGCCCAGGCCCAGAGTTCAAGCCCCACGACTGACAAAAAAAAAAAAAAAGAAAAACTGAGATTTTGTTTCTAACAAATTTATCCTTACTTTAAAAAGTTTTTAGACAGAGGGAAAATGATAAAGGAATACTTGGAATTTCAGAAAATAAAAAAATATTAGAGGAAATAAAAATAATAGAGTATTCTACTTCTCAAGAGTTTCTTAAACTATATTTGATAGCTCACGTGAAACTTATAACACCATCTGGTATAGAGGAAATATTTGAAACAAAAAATATTTTAAAAGAGGAAAGTGTAAGGAAACCTAAACAGAGGTAAGCTTTTTACTCTCTACTTCAACTAGAAAAACACTGATACCAAAAGAATGTGACACTTTACATATAGATAGATAGATAGATAGATAGATAGATAGATAGATAGATAGACAGACAGACAGATAGATGTAGTTTTTGGCAATAATTTCTAAATGTCCATTGGAAAATGCTAATAGGAAAATAAATATATTTCAATTTAAGATGGTATTCTTCAGGTTAAAAGGAAATACAGTCATAATTGTGTCTATATATTTTATCATCTTCCTGAATAAAATATTAGAAGAAACATAGAAACAGATGCATATAAATACATCATATATCATTAAAATGACATCCATTCTGGAAACAAAAGTTTAAAGCTTAAGAAATTATAAGCAGAAAGAAATTCTGAATCTAGGATAAAGCATTTTCTGTACTGGGAGTGTGGCTCGAATTGTAGTAGTACTTGCCTAATATGCACAAGGTGCTAGGTTCAATCCCTGATACTACCAAGATACAGTATCACTAAAATATAACTAGTGGTAAAACGAAATTATTATCAAAGGTCAAGTGTGGTGGCTCCTATCTATAATTCCAGCTACTCAGGAGGCAAAGATATGAAGAATCTTGGTTTAAGGCCAAGTGGGACAAAAAGTTAGTAAGATCTCCTTCTCTTAACAAGCTGGACAATGGTGTCATAAGCCTGTAATCCCAGATATGTGAGGGGCATAAGTAGTAGGGTCTCAACCCCAGACTGGCCTGAGCAAAACCTCCAGACTCTCTATGAAAATAACGAAAGGAATAGAGCTAGAGGGGCGGCTCAAGTGGTAGAATGTTTGTCTATCAAGTATGAGACCCAGAGTTCAAACCTAAAAAAAAAAACAACTTTAAAACAAAAGTACGAGGGGACTGGGAAGGTGGCTCAGTGGTAGAGTGCTTGCCTTGCATGCCTGAGGCCCTGGGTTCGATTCCTCAGTACCACATAAGCAAAAAGAAAAAAAAACAAAAGTACGAGGCTCTGAGGGGCACCTAAAAAATTATCACCAGAAACAAGAAAAGTATATTTGATTTCACTACTATTATTCAGCCTTGTTCTGATGGTTCTAGCCAATGCCTTTAGGAAGGGAAAATTACCAGGCATCTATAGTATAAAGATAAATTCATTTTCCTCTTTCCCCATAAATCAGTAAACTGACTTATCACTCCTGCATGTGAAGAGCTTAACAGAGTCTCAGCAAAGTCAGGGTTAGAATCCTTGATATAACATAAACATAGGTAGCTATGTATTTGATTCCTCAAAAGCCTGGAGAGAGGGGGGAGGCAGTTTTCCTATGTGCATGTATAGGTACACAGACAGTAATATCTGATCACTGGATAAATTGTTCAAATCCAATGAATTTGAACAGTAATTCAGTATCACAACCCTGGAATTTAGAAAGAATGCTTTTAAGAATGAAAAGGGATCATTACCCCAGAGCAAGGAGATACGAATTCTATCCGGAGTTCCAAACATTCATCTTGATAGTTTCGTAATTATAATTTCACTTTAATCCACTACCAGAGAAGGAACACTCTTGAGCTTTCTCTCCTGCAACACAGCCTGAGAATCACTAGCATAAATCAGCCACTAGGGGGAGTACGCATTGCACTTACTCATTCTAACAGTCCTTCCAAACCAAAGCTCATCCAGGTCCCTGAAAGACCAGTTTCCCCAACTTTCAATGCTTCCTTGAGGACCCCTGTTGCTGAATCCTGGGAAGGGACACACCCCACTACGATGGACGGGTAAATGCACTAATCCAAGGCCTAAATTCTCGCCTATGACCTGAACCCAACTGGGCTAATTACCTGCCAAGTCTACCTCTCAATACGGGTGCACTGCCCATTATGTTTCAACAGAATTTTAGAGACACAATGAGGGAAACCTAGGAGTGCATGTGGGTGGCTGGAAGGCCTGAGCCAGTCTCCTGACCAACACAAAAGGCTCCCAGTGGTTGCTTCTTGATTCGCAGGGTGACACATCCCACTTGGCGCTTTGGCAAATTCAAACATCATGTCACTCACTCTCATGTATTTCCTGCCCTGGCATGGCTGTTTCCTGCCTTGGAAATATCTTCTCCACCTGTCTGAGAGTTTGAGATTTGAGGAGTGCAGGTCGAAGCCAGCCCAGGGAGGAAAGTCTGTGAGACTTATCACCTGTCACTTTGAGACAAATCTGGGCAGAAAGTTTGTTAATCTCCACAATAACTAATCATATTCTTGGCTGGAGGCACGGTTCGAGTGAGTGGAAGTGCTGAGCAAGTGAGAGGCACTCAATTCAATACCAGTACTGGGGAAAAAAACAAACTTGGATGGTTGAGGCTGGGAGAGAGGGGGGAAGAATGATGAAAGGGGTAATACTGATCCACATTCATTGTACTCAAACTGACGTGTTGAATTGTAATCCATTTGTACATTTTTAAAAATAAATGTAAGCTATCAAATTATAGTTATAAAACTGTAACTTAAGAAAAGCTTGAGTTCCCCACCATCTATGTGAGAAAGCACTGTGTGAACCATCTTGCTCTCTTGATATTCATATTACTTTATATCTGCAACTTTGATAAATTGACAAAACAAAGATCCAAACAAGATGTTTGACAAATGGGCTTGATAAGTAGACTGACAAAAAAAAAAAGTTGTTTTTTGCCAGAAATTACCAGATTTGACCAGCAGATGACGATGTTTAACTACTGAGATAAGATGGTCCTTCAGTAACCACTGGTGTGAAAGTCGTAAACCAAAGCACAAGGAAAGGTAACTCAAGAGATTTTGGAGAATGCTTAAAAACTGTATAAAATTCGAGTGAGTCAATAAAAATAATACATTTCCCCTATTATGAAAAAAAATGGGGGAACAAGCCTATCAAATTCTACTCTTCTCTAAGTGCTCCAGAAAGTGCCCAGCTCCTTCTGTTCAACACTCCTGCTTACATATTCCTATTAATTTAGTTACACTAAGCCTTTTAGGAATGAAAGGTAATCTACTCAGATTCTGGTTTAACAGATAAGCAACTCCGAAGCCAGAATATTTCATGCAACTATGTCTCCCAGGGTCAATGGCCAATGACATGATGGCCAGGAGCTCACATGCCAGCTGCTCAAGGCCAAGGCCACGGTGAAGGATGCATTAGCTTTGAGAGGGATCTTTGTCCAGATTGCCAGGCTTTTTTTTTTTGGATCGGTCATGGGATTTAACTCTGGGCCTGGGCACTGTCCCTGCGCTCTTCAGCTCAAGGCGAACACTCTACCACTTGAGCCACAGCGCTACTTCCGGTTTTCTAGTGGTTTTTATTGGAGATAAGAGTCTCCTGGACTTTCCTGCCGGGGCTGGCTTTGAACCGTGATCCTCAGATCTCAGCCTCCTGAGTAGCTAGGGTTACAGGTGTGAGCCACCAGCACCCGGCTTTGCCAGGCAGTTTTTGCTAGCAGTTTGCAACCTCAAGAAATTTAGCCTATTGTCTCAAAATACTAAGTTTATCTAACTTCACTTTCAAAGACCAAACCACTAGACAACCTTCTGAGTATAATATCACTCCCTCTATAGCTTCCTCCAGAATCAGACTAGCCAGGTTATTATTGCTTCAGAGCAGTAAGACTTGTGTCAAACACTTAAATCTGCGGATTCAGTTCTTCAAATGCTTTAAGTCTGCTCTTTTTTAATTGTGGATTTAATTTAAAAAACAAACAAGACTTACTATGGAGTGACTTGCTCAGGGTTGTGATTTCAAGTTTTCATACTCAGGCTAATTCCAGAGCTCAGTTCTCACACCCTCCTTCCTCTTTCTCTCCTTCCACTAAGTTCCAGCTAAGAGGTATCATACTGTTTACTACAACTAGAACAAATGTAGTAATGGTTATTGCAAATGAACTATACAACTGTGGGGATGGCGACTGGGAGAGAGCAAGGGAAGGGGGGACATTGTTAAAAAAGAAATGCACTTTTTGACTTACATAACCGCAATCCCTCTGCACATCATTTTTTTAAATAAAAATAATATGAAAAAATGATTATTTAAAAAGTGCCAGGCACATATCTATTTCTGCTGCTGACACTGAAACTTCCGACAAGCACAATAAGCATATGGAAGATCGCTGTGATTTCATCAAGAAGCTCCATCAAGCAATGTCTGGGAGACAGGCTGCTTCACTCTGACACCAGCTGCTGATGCTGTCTTTTCTAATAGTATTTCTAGAGCTACAATTGCTAAATGGTCTACACACCTGGTTTCTAATCCTGGAATCTCTAAGTGCAATGAATTTCGAGTGTCTAAGTGATTTGTCACTCAGCTAGTAGCTGGCATGGCCATGGACTTTATCGAATGTGTGGATGACTGGTGGGGCACAGACAGTTAGAAAGGGAGGCTTTGTGGTCCACACAACTGAGAGATAAAAATTAATAACTAAGGCATCTTTTTTTTTGTTTTTGTAGTGAGATTATGTCTCACTCTGTATCCAAGTCTGGTTTCTAAATGAGGTCTGTCCTCTTCAGCCTGCTAAGTGATGAGATTTTGAGTGTGTACCACATATATATACCATAACAGAACAGGGAAGACGGGACCAGACAGGATTGTTGATCTCGATGATCTTGGAGAGGACCAAGGATGCACAAACCTCTTCAGCTGGAGTTCTGACCTGAAATATGTAGTGCTTGGCTACTCACTGACTCATAAAATAGCTGTTTTATTTTGTGCCAGGCTAGGGACACAGTTGTGAAAAAAAAGGAGACAAAGTCCCCTTCCTGTATGGAGTTTTTATTTTAATGGACAATGTCATACATGAACACACTAAATAAGTAAATTTTCTATGCTGGAAGATATGTGTACTGTGGATACAATCAGAACACATGAGAGAACAGGACAAGGTACTGAGGTTTTAAGTTGATTAGTCAGGAGTTCATCTGGTTGCTGGGAATAGAACCCAGTATTTTAACCATACTAGACAAGTGCTCTGCCATTGAACTACATTCCCCAGTCCCGATTCATTTGAACAGACTGGAACATGAGTAGTTTGCTAAGATTAACAGAAGAGCCTTGCAAGAAAAGAACAGTCAATATCATCACTATAACACAGAACCATGAAGTGAGAGCAAGGTAAGTCCCAGGCAATAATGACAGCTCCCAAATGTTAGAAGAGCTTCAATGCCTAAGTGGTAGCCATTCAGTATGAGACAGATACTCACATATTGGCTCTCTTTGGAGGTACATTAGCTGGTTTTAAACAGGAGCTTGAGGGTCCCAAGAGTTTTAATGTACATTATATCTGTCAGTATTTATTATTTCAGACATTAAAACCAAGACATTTGAAAATACTAATTTGTGTGTGAACAGCAGTAGGAATGCCATCACATGGTACCATGGGTGCGATTTTTACAAAATGATCATATTTTAAAACAGCAATAGAGATGGCATTGTTTCATTTTTGTAAATCTCCTTAACTGAAGTAGCTAGAATTCTAGACTCTAGATTTGCTTCTGTATTCAATCTACCTTGACATATTGTTTTGGCTAAAATCCAGGAAGAAATGTGAATGTGCACAGGTGCACTGATGGAAAAGGGAAGAATATTTAATGGTGATCAGTCTTCTTTGAATGTATACTAAAACTGAACAAGTGTTGGCTCTTAGGGATTAGTTGCAGTGTGTAATCTGAAACTACACCTTCAACTTCTTCAAACTCTGCTATATTAAAGTCCATTGGTTCATTTTTTTACATCCAACAGATCTTTTTATCTATGCCTAGTTATGTAACATCATGTATTTTTCATCCAGAAAATACTGATTCACTGAATTACACAGATGTTCTAAATAATCTTTACAAAATATCAGAAAAGTCTTTCAGTGAAAGGAGGCTGAAGTTCCCAGTGAACGACACAAGGTTCCCCAAAATTACAAATATTGCTGTAAATTATAAATTTTAGCATTGGCAACAAATACCATGTTACTTTTCTTCAAGTGCAAAGCTGAATTTATTCAGTCTTGAGAAAATGTTGACCCAAAGCCAAGGGTGAATAACCACCACAGTGTCAGTCACTGTGGTTGGTATTTGCTAATCACTACAAATGGTATTCCAATTTAATTTATACCTAAACAATCAGAGGAGTGCTATTCCCGACTACCACCATGCCCCAGCATGCAGAAGTGCTTCAGAACACACTTGCCACTTCAGAGACACATACAAAGGCACAGAAATGCCAAAGACACAACTAGAGAGCTATGATAAATTCAACACAAGCTACCTTCTGGTAGCTGGATACAAACGAATGAGATGATGAGGGACTTTCATGTTTTTAGTCTAGT
Source organism: Dipodomys ordii (assembly GCF_000151885.1). NCBI lineage: Eukaryota > Metazoa > Chordata > Mammalia > Rodentia > Heteromyidae > Dipodomys > Dipodomys ordii. Next base: position 26,165,996 of record NW_012267220.1, on the reverse strand, counting down.
TTGAATGTTATATAATGAAAATGGATTCATGCATTATTCCTGTAAACTAAGAAAACAAGGTGACCATAAGAAGGTCTAGCAGGACACACTGAAGGAGTGGACTGATGACCTTCTAGTGGACCTTAAAAAATATTCTGGGTTTTTTTTTTAGTTCTTCTACCATAAATACCATAAGCATGTATTCCTTCTTCATCAAAAACAATCGTTTTTACTTACTAAAAGTTAATCAGAGGCTTTGGAATGAAATTATACACTGTATGGTATATATAATTGCTTAAAGTTATATAAACCACAACCACAGTTGACCCCACTCTGTGTCAGAGTACAGGCTGTAGATATTTAAGTTATTTGTAAAACATAATACTAGAAATGAATTCTGACATCTCAAATATTCAAGGTACCTGGAGTCATTAGTTAAGTAAATGCGATTAAAATATTTTACTTTTTTTATTTAGTTTGGAGTACATTATTTTTTATTATCTGAAAAATAACAAAAATAGCATGAAATACAAAGTATATAGTTGTCTAGTGCAACTGGAATCTTTTATATGCTCTTTTCCTCCACTAACATGAAACCCAAATGTTTCATTCATAAATCTGGTCAACTAATATTATATAATAATGCAAATCAAAGCTTCATCAAAAGATAGAAAAGATAACATAAAATAGCTGTTTTATATTTACAAGACCATTTTGGTAAGACCCTTTTATGTAAATCAATATAATACAAATCTGTTCTTTCTATTAAATCACCACACTCTACGTTTTCCAAGTATGCAATTGTTACAAATAGAGATAAGATCACAAGATAGTACGGCTTCTGAAAGTGATCTTAAAGGAAATCAAATTTAACATTCTATTCTATTAAGTTATCAGAAGGCCTCAACACTCTGAAATGTAGGTTAATTTAAAATGCCAGTCCTGCTCTAAATAGATGAGTTTTACTTTAAAATCAGAATACTTTTTAAGCTAAAATATTACTCTTCACTCTTTTCAGAAATGACTTATAGCTCTTTTCTTAAAATACAGTGAGACATGCCAAGTTGTTTTTTTAAATGTCATCTTAACTAAAAAGACCTTTCTTTTTTGTTTTTGTTGTTGATTTCTTGTTGCATACAGCTAAAGTCGTATTTCCTTTGGCAAACCAGTCAGGCAATCTTCTCTTTGAGGTCTCAGATGAAGTCTACAGAAAATATAAAGAAAAAGAAATATCTGTACTACTGAAAATATTTATCAGCTACAACCAAAAAGTAACAGAGGTTCTTCATGCACACACACACACACACAGCACCAAATCAAAGCAAACAAAGCAGTGAAATCTATGTAATTTATTTCTGTAGGTCAAAATTTATTTCTATAGATAAAAAGTTGAGAAATAACAGAAAAAGTAAATCACACTACCATTTATTTAGACAATTACTTGCCATCATCAATGTATATGTCAAGAAAAACTTAGTATTTCAAATCTATGTCTTAGTGAATATTTGCTTTGGGTTGACAAGGATGTTGAATGTAATGTTCTGAGCGAGGAACACACATACATCCCCATACGCACACATATACAGTGTATCACAGAACCATGACAAAGAATGGAACTTCTAATATCCACAATGGTAGAATTACTAGAAGAGTGATCAGTCATTATTAGCACCAATCCAGACGCCCATCAGTAGATGAATGGATCAAAAAAATGTGATAGATAGATAGATAAATAGATATTCTATGCTTCCATCAGAAATAATGACACCCCCCCATTTGTTAGGACATGGAAAGACTTGGAAAAAATCATATTAACTGAAGTAAGCCAGACCCAAAGAAACTTAGGTCCCATGGTTTCCCTTATTTGCAATAATTAGTATACATCTAGGATAATTTTATCAGATGAGCAGAAAAGCTCAAAAGCTATATATATATGACCATATAAGATGACGCTAAGGGAAATGAACCCCAATATATATGGGCAAAAGAAGTTTTTATTTGTTGTTGTTTTTAATGTACTATATGATTTTTTTTGTTTCTTTTGTATGTTCTTCTCCTTATGGTATATCCCGTTGTCACTGTAATTGATTTTGGTACCCTGAATCTTGTATATACATTTATCTAATTTGGGGAGGGGAAAGGGATTAACAAAATACTGAAATAAGGACACATCATAACCAATTGCAACAATGATACTCACGAGACACTATGTTGGAAGTGAGAGATACTATGTTGGGGGAGAGAGAAGGGATAGGAGAAAAACAAAGGAGTGGGTAACAAAGCTAGACAAGAAATATACTCATTACCTTACTCACATAACTATAACCTGTCTGTACAGCATCTTTACAATAAAATAAAAATTAAAAAAAGAATTCCCTTATAGCACAAAACAGTCACTGACATAATACTAGCATTGAATTCTGACATCTTAAATATTAAAGGTACTTAAGAGTCATTAGTTAAGTAAATGAATTTAAAATATTTAACTATTATATTTAGTTTGGAATACATTATGTTTTATTATCTGAAAAATAACAGAAATAGCTTAAAAATACAAAGTGGTTCACACCTGTAATCCTAGCTTCTCAAGAGGCTGAGATCTGAGGATCATGATTCAAAGCCAGACCAGGCAAGAAAGTCCATGAGGCTCTTATCTCCAATTACTCATCAGAAAACCAAGAGTGGGACTGTGGCTCAAGTGATAGAATGCTAGCCTTGAGCTGAAGAGCTGACGAACAGTGCCCAGGCCCAGAGTTCAAGCCCCTCACCACCACCAAAAATAAAAATAAATAAATAAATAAATGAATGAATGAATAAAAATACAAAGTTGTTTAGTGCAAATGGAATCTTTTATATGTTCTTTTCCCCCACTTACATGGAACCCAAATGTTTCATTACCCTAACCAGTTAGGGAATGCAACTTTGTTCCTTTCCAATGAGAGAAGAGAAGAACAAGAACAGAGAAAATGTTGTACAGTGAAAGAAAGGCAAAGTGGAATACAGAAAAGGCATTTTGGAAGTAGACAAGCTGGGCCCAGAGAAACATGTTCAGTCTCTAGCACCAAAAGGAGAACAGGAGGAGGGCAGGGAACACAGTAATATTTATTCTTCATAAAAGATATTAATTCAAAATCCCTTTTGACAATAATCTACTGTAAATAGAGGCTGAACCCCTATGTGCACTAGACCTAAGGGTTAGGTGATGTGAGGAGGTGAGTAAGGCCAAAAAGTAAAACCAAAACAAGCCATTAACACAAAAGTAGGATAAAGAAAGTCCTTAGTCTTTTGGTAGCCAAAAGCCACAGGATAAGCATAACAAACAACAACAACAAAAGTTTTTTCAGTTTTAATTGCGCCATATGCTAATTGTATAACCTTATGTATGTTACTTAAATCTTAAATTCTTCATACAAAAAGTAATAGTAAATAAATTACTGGATTATGTGAAGTTCAATGAGATTATCTGCAAAATATTACAACAAAATATTCTTGTAGCTAATATCACTTGAAGTTTTACTATAGTATTTCTATAGACAATGACTGTTAAGTTTTTCATGCAACCATAATAATCATCTTATTCTACTGAGAAAAGGGGGAAATACATTGAATGTGTTTTTTGTATCAGTATCTAAAGAAAACTAAATTGTGAGACCTATGTCTTCTAGTTCTTATTTCTTATACCAGCAAAATACTACAATTCTTAGAAATTAAAATAAAATGTATGGGACTATTTACCTCTTTTTGATATTCTAAATTCTATTAACAAGACATTGCTGTTAGTGAATAGAAAACACTCATTTGCAAATTATATGTGCATATACATACATAAGCAAATACAGAAATGTTATATGTGTATGTACTTTCATCTATAAGAAAAAAACTAAGCACATTAGTTATCAAGTCTGATGTTATTTATAATGAAAACTAGTTTTGTGAGTCAATTTTACCTGTGAATGAGAATGTGAAAATGAATCTTCTGTTTCTGGATCACTGGATGGCTGAGTCCAAGAAGTTAGTCTTATTGAATTACTGTGGCCTTTGTCTTCCAGTGAAATGCTATCAAGATGTGTTTCTTCAACCTTTAAATTTTTCATGGAATACAAAATAGTTATACAATTATAACCTCTAAAGTACATGACAATCCATCAAGGCATGGTTAAGATAATAAACAAACTTATTTACACTAGAAAGGGGCCTGTGACTACCTTGTCCTGGGCTAGTTAAAAGCCAAAATAATCTCTTAGTGAATTACTAATTCAATGAAGTTTATCACAAAGCTCAATAATTTTAGAGCTAGAAAACTGAAGATCAAATTTTCAAATTTACACAATCAATTAAGTGTCACCTTGTCAGAGAAGTCATTCTCTAGTCACTATTTTAATTATATACTACACTAAGCAATGATTTTCAAAGCATTTGATTTTAATACAATATACTTTCTAAAAAAATTCAAAATATGTAATCTTTTTCTAATTATTCAAAAAACACTATGGCATGCTCAGAACCATAGCAATAATTATCCTTGTGCCCTCTATATTCAATGTAATTATAACAGTGACCATGATGAATAACAGATCAACAAATTTAGGGAGAAGATGTTTATAACAGGATCTAGGTTTGTTTTTAGTAACCATTTATCTGTCATAGGCTTAACTCCACTAACTAATCCTCTGAAAGAAGGTGTACTTCAGCCATAAAAGCAACACAAGGAAAAATGAAGCTTATATAATACACAATAAGCTGAATCAATGGACTATATTATCCTTTCACTATTTTTTAAAATTACTTTTCTCATATTCTGAAAAGCAAACACATCACATAGATAAGGACATAACCTTATATCAGAATTTTTAACAGTTCCAAAAACATAGCATTCTAGTATTAAACATGCAAATTGAGCAAACTGAAATTGTGTGAAAATTCTCTACATAATTAACACCTTCGTATCCGTGAGTACTTCCTTGCTCCTTTTAGAACTTGAACAAGGTTCTTCAGAGTTGGGGAAACATCGCTTTCTGTTGGAATCCCAGGAAGACTGGCTTGAAGATGGTCTGCAGTCATGGTCATTCTCAAGGATCTCAATTGCCATGTGGATAAGGTACACATCAATGTTTTCAGGAACCAACATTCTAATTAGTTTTATATTGTACATATCTGTAAGAGATTGAAAATGCATTTAGAAAGTTTTACAGAACTTTTTATCAAATCTGTGTGCTGAAAATGGTAAAATATTGTATATAAAAGAAGGAAGAAGGGTGCCAAAGAAAACTTTCATTTTTTTGAAAGCCCCACTAAAGGGAAATAAAGTCATGTCCCTCCTGAATTGCCTCAACCCTGAGCCCAAAGCCAGCCAAGCAGGGCTGGAGATAATACAGTTCCCACTGGAAATTCAGATTGGCCCAATCCCTTCGTACCTTCTATAAGGTACAAAATAAATCAAGCAGGAACTGCACACAAATACTTATACTTCAGATTTGACTTCATTTGTAGTGCAAAACTAAGCAACTTAAATCTTTCTCTCATCTTTCTATAATTTATAAAAACACAACTATTTCTGACACTCAACTCAATTTTTTAAATGCCATCCAATTTTCAGGTACATGTTCCCTTTTCTTTCAAAGATCTTAGTTTGCTATTTTAGCACTTCCCCAAAACATTGCAGGTTTGCTTGTTTGTTTGGAAGGCAGGTAAAGAAGGTTACATAACTGACAGAAAACAAAACAGTCAGTTGCCTAAATAAAGTTATAAAATATGAGGGCTAAACATAGTCTAGGAAAAGTTACTGCTAGCTGGGCACCGGTGGCTCACTCCTATAATCCTAGCTACTCAGGAGTCTGAGAGCTGAGAATCATAGTTTGAAGCCAGCCCTGGCAGAAAATTCCCTGTGAGACTCTATCTACAATTAACCACTCAAAAACTGGAAGTAGCGCTGTGGTTCAAAGTAGTAGAGCAAAAAAACTCAGGGACAGCACGTACACCTTGAGTTCAAGCTCCACAACCAATTAAAAGGGGAAAAAAGTTACTTCTAAATCTAGTAAAGTCAGCAATGTGACTAACATTGTTCCTTGAGCATTCTATCATCTTAAATACCACAGAAACTCCATCAATTTTACTAACCATTGCTAATGTCTGAGGAGTATTTTGTCCTACATGTGTATCAGGATTTATCTTGTGTCCAGTGCCTTTCATTTGTCTTCAACTTTTCTTTTAAAAACATTCTCATGAACATCTTACCACATATGTCTTTCACTATTTCTGATTTTTTTTTTTTTAATCCGGTCATCGGGCCTGAACTCTGGGCCTGGGCACTGTCCCTCAGCTCTTCAGCTCAAGGCTAGTGCTCTATCACTTGAGCCACAGCGCCACTTCCGGCTTTTTGTTTTTCTGCTTATGTGGTGCTGAGGAATCGAACCCAGGGCCTCATGCATGCAAGGCAAGCGCTCTACCACTGAGCCACCTTCCCAACTCACTATTTCTGATTTTTATTTTTACTTTTTGGTGGTACTGAAAATGGAACTCAGGGCTTGATACTTGTTAGTCAAGTGCTCTTTCACTTGAGCCACAAAGCCTAGCCCTTCCCATACTTCCGTTCCTAGATATGGGAAAGAACAGACATATTCTTTAATTGTGCTTTAATTTATATTAAAAGATCTCTAGGACTGTGTGCCTAATAAAGGAACCATAACCAACCACATGTTGCTACTGAGCACTTGGTATGTGGCTCCTGATTCACTTATTGAAAGACTTTTAAGTTTTTGTAATCTAATCTAATCTAATCTACTTATTCAACTAGAAATTTTAGGAAAGCTAAATCAAATTTTCTAATTAAATATTAGCATGTGGCAAATATATGTTGTAATTATAAAATACCTGACTTCAAAGTATAATTACAGAATATGTGAAATACCTTGTTTGTAATGTTTATATTGATTAAAGGTTGAAATGATAAAATTTTGGATACAATGAGCCTTACTATTACTAAAGGTAATTGCATTGCTTAACTTTAAATGTGGCTATGAGAAAATTCTAAATTGTTAATGTTACTCTAAGAAAACCCCAAGTTTTCTCACACTTTAATTAACACAGCTACACAATACTATATTCATTTTCTTGTGTGGGTTACTAAAATTTAGATAAATATATATCCTTAAATTCTTCATAGTATAAGTGTAAAGTTACAAACAAAGAAAAACAAAGGTGCTTTATTCACTTTGAATTTTATTTCTAAAATTAGAATGTCTTTTTAAATAAAATAATGATACATAAGCAAACAGCTGTGGTTCCATCTACTGTCTAAATGTCTAAAGTTAATATGACTGAGACATAATTAGAAAATTCAGTTTTACACATTTTTGTAAGTACCCTTTATATTTTTATATTAGAGCCATCTTACATTTTATATATATGCAAATAAGCAGCAGCTATTTTTAAGGTCTTTAAAGAATTATGTCATTATGTAACACAATAATGCTAACTGTATGTAAATAAGTGCTAAAAAATATTTACTGGAGGATTAAGGGACAAAATTAGCAATACTCCTTCAGAGCTTTGAAGGAGATCATGTTACTCCTTCTTTCAAGGCAGGTCCCTTGGAAGCAATTCTTAATTTTCCAGTTACATGCACATAAAGAATGGGACAAATAAATTATTAAAAATATTATCTAGATACCTCATTAAATGTCTCACTTATTATTAAACAAAGTATCTCAGAAAAGAAGTTTGAACTTATAAAAACATGGAGAAAAACAAGAATAATAGGGGACAGAATGATATGATGAGTTAACCTAGCCAAAACCTATATGGCAGATAAGATTATACAAAAATAAGATTTCAATTCATACTCTATTTTAGATACCTAAGATACTCTATTTTAGATATCCTAAGATTGTGTTCTAATAAAATACAGAAATTTTCTCAATTTGAGAGTGTGCAAAATTTATTTCAACCAAACCTTTTAATTAAAAAAATGAATGCTGAGCATCAGTGGCCCATGCCTGTAACCCTAGCTACTCAGGATACTAAGATTGAGGATCATGGTTCAAAAGTACCCCAGACAGGAAAAAGTCTGTGACACTCTTACCTTCGATTAACCACAAAAAAGTGGAACTGTAGCTCAAGTGGCAGAGCTCTAGCCTTGAGCAAAGGAGCTCACAGACAGCACTCAGGTCCTGAGTTTAAGTGCCAGTACCAGAACACACACACACACACACACACACACACACACGCATTCAAGAAAGTGTATGAAGCTCATATGCAAATACTGCATAATTATATGTAAGACTTTGAGTATTCAGATATGTTCACATTCATGCTATCCTGAAAACTAATAGATACTAAGGGACAATTAAAGGTTTTTGAAATTTTGTCTTGCATACTTACTAACATCATATATTTTTAATTAGCTATTTAAAATGATAGTTTAAAAGTACCCAAATTTAAAGGATTATTTTTAAGAGGCTCTAAAATCTGACCAACTACTCAATCAAAATCATTTTTCAAGCCAGGCGCTGGTGGCTCACACCTGTAATCCTAGCTACTCATGAGGCTGAGATCTGAGGATCACAGTTCAAAGCCAGCCTAGGCAGGAAAGTCCATGAGACTCTTATCTCCAATAAGCCACTCACAAAACCGCTGTGGCTCAAGTGGTAGAGTGCCTGCCTTGTGTTGAAGAGCTGAGGGACAGTGCCCAGGCCCAGAGTTCAAGCCCCTGACTGACAAAAATAATAATTTTTCACTAGCATCACTACTTCTGACTTACCATACAGGAGCGCTTTCTGTGTAGTATCTAGCTTATTTTCCACAACTCTATAAAGGGTCAGTATTATCCCTCCCCATTTTAGAGATAAGAAAACTAGAACTCAAAGATATAGAGTAAGTTGCCAATAGTCACATAGCCACAAAATGGCAGTCCAAAGCTCAACACAGCTATGTCTGCATGCAGGGCCTTTGCTTTTTTTTTTTTTTTTATTAGACCAGACTAGTCCCATTTTTCAGTCTTCATGTAAACTAGATGGCAGCAAGAATGAATAACAATATTAAAAAAAAAAGGCAATGAAAAAAACTGCACAACTCCTTAGAAGAAAATACTGCCTAACACTATACTATCTTTTCAAAAGACAAGTCCTAAGAAACAATGATAATAGAAAAACAACAACAACAGCGCCAGAGAGTTTAAAGTAAGAAGACCTTTATCTTTTCGGATTTCCCTAAAACACTGTATCATTTTTGCACTAGACAAAGTTTATACAGCATAATCTAACCTACAAAGAATTCCTATTTTCCTTCCACTACCTTAGTTTCTGACAAAATAGTTGCTCATGTTAGAAAGACTGGAATGTGACCAAAAGAGTTTGTGAGCTTTTTTATGAGTGAGTTACAGCTAACTTTGGTTGGTTATTTTACACTCACACAGGATTTGATCCTCAGCTTTTCAAATTTAAAAGCTTAATTTAACCTTAGTTTCATACTGACCAAAATCATAAATTAACTTATTTTATTATACAAATTTATTGTTATGTGTGTATGTTATATATTTAATAATATACTAATTTATTATATAAAATAATTTATTAACTTAAAATTAAGAATGCACAATTATGATTTAGGCAAATTAATGGGACTAGAGCATGGTTTCCCTACAGAGGGATATGCATGGGAAATCAAATTATAATCAGAAAGGTAGGAACTGACATAGAAACAGAATTACTTGTTCAGAGTCTATCTCAAATACAATCTTTATATAACATATCAACAGGTATCAATATAGCAGAAATCTCACTGACCACCAATCCTGATCCAGGATCTTATACCACCAAACTTGCCTGTGTCTCTTTTCCTGTGTTGGCACTATACAGTACTGGGATTCATGAAGGTATTTGTTGTTTATACCATTATCAGGTCTTACATAAGCCTAGAAATAATTTTGACTTTAAGTATAAAATCAAGAACAGAATCAAATGAGCTATGACAAAGCAGTCATTCCCATTATTCCCTTCCAAATTCTTAGGAAGAAGCTTGTAGTAGTTTCTGTAAAGAATTTGAATAATAAAAAGTAATGATTCACACAGCTTTGGAGATAAACCTTTTTTTTGTTTTTGGTCACTTGTGGGGCTTGCATTCAGGACCTGGGGCATTATCTCTAAGCTTTTTCACTCAAGGCTAGTGTTCTACCACAGAGCCACTTCTGGTTTTCTGGTGGTGGTGAACTGGAGATAAGTCTCACAGACTTACCTGCCAGGGCTGGTTTTGAACTATGATCCTCAGATCTCAGCCTCCTGAGTAGCTAGGGTTAAGGCCTGTGCCACGGGACACGTGGCTGGAGATAAAACTATTTGAATGGCCACTGCTCTATGTAACATTCTGGAAAATCCTCTAACACAACTTACATTATTTCTATAAAAAAATGGATCACTACTTAAAAATGTCTACAGGGCTTGACCTCTATGAACACAGTTGAGGCTGTGCAGCACAGAGACAAGGGTATTCCTCCTACAGGGGTTACCGAGTTTGCCTTATCTGTGCAACACCACAGTATCTGAAACCACTCACTACTCACTAGAGAGGCTTCTCAAGTACAACCAACAAAGAATCAGAGAGGCTTGAATGCATGTGGGGAAAAATGTGTTCTGGTTATTTTGGGGAAGGGAATTGAGACAGGATCTCACCATTTGGCTAACCTCCAAAGTAGCCCAGGCTGGGCTGGAATTTAGAATCCTCCTGCCTCATCTTTTTGAGTTCTGGGATGAACTAACTACCTCTTGTAGTTCAAAATATGGTTTGTTTTTTTTCCAGGTGATAACATGGAAATTAGAAAAAGACCAAAGTGCTCTGTTTTGGAATGTGTGGAAAAATTAATCTGAAGCTAAAAAGGCAAGGAAGAATTTCTCATTACTTTCTTATGAGCAATTAATAAAACTCTTAAAAAAGACTGCCTTTGCTTATGAAAAAGCATTACAAAAGTACGGTTTCCACAGTAGCAAAAAGATCGATGCTATTAAAATGAAAATTTAAGTGGACTACTTGTTTACTTCATCTAGGTTTCAGTAACTCAAGTCATTAAGGCTGAAGGGTAGAGCCCTGTTTATCACCTGAGTTGATGGGAGGGTTTCGGATAACATCAGCAATAATCTTCTGAACCTCTGGAGTCAGGCCTGCTCGCTCCATATCCAGGGGGTAACCAGCTTTCACTGCCTGGGCTAAGTGCATACCAACTGCTGTGAGAGGCAGAATCCTGTTCTCAGCTATGCTGTGCTAAAGAGAGAACAGCAAAAAGACCCAGTGAGTGTCCATGTTTCCGTATTTCATGAAAAGGAAATACCCCCAACTTTCCAGTGGCAAATGCTCACAGTGGCCTAAACCTTAACTTAAATTTTCGTTTGAACTATTTTTTTTAAAGAAAAATCACTGAAAACTTACACAGGTGTTTCACTTATAAAACACAATTACCTAACCTTAGCCAAGAATTCAATGCTCATCCCTAACTATTCAACATAAAAAGCTACTAAGAGAAAGAAAAGTCATTCTATAGTCAGCTCTAATAGCTGTCAACTAGTTGTCTATTTGAAAAGGTAGAAAACACTATTCTAACATTCTATACACTTGAAAAACACATAGTGATTCTGTCACATTAACTTCCAAGAAGACAAATTCTAAAATTCTCAGTGATAACATACTTTTCCAAAATGCACCCTAAAAAAGGCCCATAATGTTTTAAATTCTTAAAATAACCATGATTTTAACAAGGGCTGTCATCACTCACCAAGAACTAAACTTAATGTGAATTATATTCAATTTAGTGCAATATTTTTTATTTATAAAGCTTTTTAAATAGATATGACTCAAATATATTTAAGATATGATTAGCTAAAACATTCATTTAAAAAGAAAATTTTAAATTTCATCTCATTTGATGATACTTTCAATATATTTTGAAAATCTAAACAGGCTGTATTTCTGTGAATGTTGACATTTTCTCAGAATAGACCATTTAAAGCAATATTATCATCTTTCAAAGATAGGTATTAAGTTACTTTCATTAAATGTCTACCTTTTTCTACTAAGAAGTGTGCACCATGTGTGCATAATATCAGGGTTATTTGATCCAGGGCATCAAGTTACCTAAAACTAATTGTATTATTGCTCTTGATTAATTAGTCCTTAGGCAGGTTTAATTTTGTGGTTAACTGGCAAGACCTTCTTAGACTCCAGGGAGGTAGAGATAACTAACCATCATACTGCACAATAAAATATTACAAAGACATACATGAAAATAAACCATTCTTTACATTTAACCATGAAAAGATATGAAATTCTTATTATGACTAAATATTAGAGTATATTTTATTCAGAAAATCTGGAGCCCATACCAATTTTTCTTAGTAACTATATTCAGTTCCACCAAACCCATATATTTAAATCACATATATACACACATAGAGAATATTTAACATGTGCATGTAAGTTATTGTTCACATAAGAATTCAATTTGAAATTCCCATTTACCATGTGTTTTAGTTAAAAAATAATACAATGGAATTACATGGCCCTTACACTTTTAGTTAAGAAACTTGATTATTTAATTAGATCATTTAAGTGAGTGAGATCAGATGTGGCTTGTTTATTCTTCCTAAAGCTGATTGAAAAGTAATATAGGATAGGGGCACAGAGAAGAGGTAAAACAGGCAGTAGAACATTGATCTATTTAATCCAAATCAATTTAATGCAAATCAATACAATGTAACTGGAAGCCTTATACTATCAAGATATAATCTCCATTTATATGTCAAAAAACCTCAACAACCTAAAGGCTTTATGTTAGAACAAGTATGGTCATTTTAACAGTAATTAGATTTCCACCCCACTTTCCCCCCAAAAAACCCATATTGTCTAAAAAACAAAGGAGGAAAAAAATCAGTGCTAGCAGACACAAAGAGAAAAATTTGTGTTTGAAGCTGTTTCTAGTTTTTAGGGCAACACTGTAGAGAACATTTTTAACACATACAAGAATAATGTGAATTTAACAACATTCATATAAACACACCTTTTACATAATGTTTTGCATCTTTTTTAAAAAAAATCTTATATCTCTTCTTTTTTCTTTTTATGGCAGTGCTCAGAACTGAACCCAAGTTCTCACACACGCTAGGCAAGCACTCTACCATCTTAGACCCAGAAGATGTTTTCTTAACAATACATAAATGAAAAGTTTACAAAACAGTTAAGAAACTATTCACTTTTGTATTATTTTTAGTCCCATTTCTAAAAACTAGTATTAAAATATTGCTGTATTATCCTTGAGCTACAAATGTATTGGTCTGTAACCTGATACAACTTCTGTAAGATAATCATGGTCAAATTATTCTTACTGCTGCTACTTAATGAAGAGATAGGCTTAACTGAAGGAAAATGTTCTGTTTTTATATTAAAAATGAGCCGCTATACATTTAGCATTGACCCCACCTCACAGCTTTCATATTGCAAAGCTGATTAAACATATTAATAAACTAAAACGTTCTTTGAAAGTGCACTTACTAAAGACATCTTCTTTTCTTGGAATAAAGAATATGTGACAGCTGCAGACTGTGAGAGTGAACTTTTTTCCTGTTCTTCTTGAGGCTTTGTACTTGAAAAGAGGTCTGTCTATAATTTTAAACACAGAACAAATAGTCAATAACATCAATATAATGATTGATATATAATCACGAGTTACAAAAAAGTAACAGAAGTAGAACCTGTAACAATCTGTATTTTCACTGAAGCTCAAAAAGAAGTTAATTATATCATAGATATATAGATACATAGAGATGTATACAATATGGGAAATATGCCATGATTATATCTAGCTATAGACAGGTCTACAGAGATCTCTAAAAATATAGATATTTAGACTCATACATGCATGTGTACAATACATACATACATATATATATATAAAGTATCATTACAACTGGAGTCTTGAAATTTAGGCATATTAAATGAGGAAGATTAAAAAGTAAGATTAATGTTCACAAATAAAATAAAATTAAATTAAAAAAAAAAGTAAGATTAATGAAGAAATACAGGAACTTTTTGTAAAGCCTAAAAAAAGTTGGTAGAGCATACCTGCTTTAATAAAACCTACAAAACTCAGCTTAATCATTTAAAGAGCCTAGTCCCTTGATAATTAATACTGGTATCTAACCTTAACCCTAACCCTAACCCTGATAAGGTTTTTTTTTTTTTTTATCATTGTGATCTACTATATTATGTACAGATAAGGAGAAAGAATATTTTGTAAACTTGTCTTCAGGTAAGAAAATTACTTTTTGGGGGCTGGGAAGGTGGCTCAGTGGTAGAGCGCTTGCCTTGCATGCATGAGGCCCTGGGTTTGATTCCTCAGCACCACATAAGAAAAAAGCAGGAAGTGGCGCTGTGGCTCAAGTGGTAGAGCGCTAGCCTTGAGCTGAAGAGCTGAGGGACAGCACCTAGGCCCAGAGTTCAGGCCCCATGACCGGACCAAAAAAAAAAAAAAACAGAAAATAACTTTTTGTTTTCTTATCCTGTCATTTAAGGAATTTAATTAAAAAAGTAATTTTTTAGGGATAGAAGTTTGGCTCAAGAAGTATTAGAGTACATGTTTAACAAGTGTGAGGCCTTGAGTTTAAGCCTCAGTAACTCTCTTCCCAAAGAGTCAGATGGGTCAAGTGGGTTTTGGCTAATTATTTGGTAAGAAATATATTTAAAATCTTTTTCCTTGTTAAATATATGAAGCCTAACTTTAGAATTGGAATTACTAGACCAAAGGCAATAAAATGTATTTTCCAAACCCTCTGAAGAATTTCAGTATCTGTACAAAAAAAAAAATCTCAGCTATATTCTTACAGAAGAAAGAAAAAATTCCAACCAATAACCTTAAGGGTGAGGATTCTGTTCTAGGGTCAGTCATTACATTTGTTTCCATTTTAAAGCTTTGGAATAACATTTCAAAGCGTTAGAAAGTATGCATCAAAGCAGAGCATGTACCTGGCACTGGTGGCTCATGCCTTAATTTTAGCTGCTTAGGAGGTGAGAACTGACGATCAGGGTTTGGAGCTGCCCAGGGCAAGAAAGACCACGAGACTCTAATTTCCAGTAAACTCCTAAACAAAAGCCATTAGTGTAGTTATGGTTCAAGTTGGCAGAATGCTAACCTTTAACAAAAGAAGTTCAGGGATAGCGCCCAGGCCCTGATTTCATGCTTGAGCACCAGCATATAAGGATGAAGGGAGAGTGGAGAGGGGAGAGAGAGAGGGGAGAGGTGGAAAAAGGGTAAGGGAAAGGGAGGAAAGAAAGGGGAGGGAGGAGGGAGGAGAGAGAGAGTGTGTAAGAGACACAGAGAGAGAGAAAAAGAGAGAGAGGAGAGACACACACAGAGAGAGAGAGAGAGAGAGAGAGAGAGAGAGAGAGAGAGAGAGAGAGAGAGGCTCCCCAGGGACAGCTAGCCAGCCACTCTGAGTGTGCTCCTCCACCAGTTGCACTTCCCATGTTGGTTGCATTGCAGGCTGTGGTTTCAGTCCTCATCCCTGTATGGATGTGTCTTGTTACTGAGGAGCTGTGTTTGGGGGAATAAATGGCACTGTTCAAATCTTTGAACTTTCTTTTACATCCATGTGTATTTATATAAATGTTTCATGGAAAGTAACTTCATTAATATAGAAGGGAGACATACAACTGGGAAGTTTCACTTGTCCCAACCAGCATGCTCTGTCCTGAAGAGTTTG
>NW_012267220.1:26147245-26148015 GCF_000151885.1 Dipodomys ordii | reverse complement strand
TGTGGCTCAAGTGGTAGAGCACTAGCCTTGAGCTGAAGAGCTGAGGGACAGCGCCCAGGCCCAGAGTTCAGGCCCCACGACCGGACCCTCCCCCCTCCCCCCGCCAAAAAAAATCTAGGAATTAACCAGAGGTGAAGGACCTCTACGATGAAAAATTTAAAAACCTAAAAAAGGAAATTAAGGTAGAACTAAGGAAGTGGAGAAACCTCCCATGTTCCTGGATTGGGAGGATTAACATCGTGAAAACAGCAATGCTGCCCAAAGCTATCTACAAATTCAGTGCAATATCCGTCAATATCCCAACAACATTCTTCTTTTTAAATTTCACTTTATGGTAAATATGCTGTTCAGAGGAGTTACAGTTACATGAGTAAGGTAATGAGTACATTTCTTGTCAAACATTGTTACCCCTCCTTTGTTGTTCTCCCACTATCCCCCCCATTGTTACAATGGGTCATCCTGTGTCCTTGTTTCAGTGTTTTGTTATTCCTTTTCCCCTCCCCAAATTGGACAAATGTATATACAAGGTGCAGGGTACCAAAATCAAGTACAACGACAACAGGGAATATACCATAAGGGGAAGAACATAAAAAAGAAACACAACAATTATCCTAGGCATATACTAATTATTGCAAATGAAGGAACCATAGGACCTATATTTCTTTGGGTCTGGCTTACTTCACTTAATATGATTTTTTCCAAGGCTTTCCATTTCCTAACAAATGGGGCAATGTCATTCTTTCTGATGGAAGCATAGAATTCACACACAT
>NW_012267220.1:26107700-26147195 GCF_000151885.1 Dipodomys ordii | reverse complement strand
ACACACACACACACACACACACACACACACAAATCACATTTTCTTGATCCATTCATCCACCAAGGAGCATCTGGGTTGGTTCCATATCTTAGCTATGGTGAATAATGCTGCTATAAACACAGCTGTGATGGTAGCTTTAGTATAGCCTTGTTTGTGATCATTCCAATAACATTCTTTAATGAAATAGAAGAAGCAATCCAGAAATTCATATGGAATAATAGAAAACCTTGAATAGCAAAAAGAATCCTCAGCAGGAAGAACAGTGACGGAGGAATATCAATATCAAACTTCAAACTCTATTATAAAGTTGTTGTTATAAAACAGATTGGTACTGGCACAAGAACAAGCCTGACGACCAGTGGAATAGAATTAAAAACCCAGACATGATCCCACAGACCTATGGCTCCCTACCTAATCTTTGATAAGAAAGCCAAACCATCAGATGGAAGAACGACAGCCTCTTCAGCAAATGGTGCTGACAGAATTGGTTATACAACATGTAGAAATCTCAAATTAGATCCTTATATATCATTCTGCACCTGAATGAACTCAAAATGGATCAAAGACCTCAGGGTAAAAGTAGGAACCCAGAAAATATTGCAGGAAGGGATAGGGAGTACACTAGGACTCCTTGGCACAGGTCGAAATTTCCTAAATAAAGATCCAGAAACACAACAAATCCAAGAAAGGCTTGATAAATAGGATTGCCTGAAACTGTAGAGCTTCTGCATGGCAAAGCACATAGCTAGCAAGATCAATAGCCCACAGATTGGGAGAAAATCTTCACTAGTTATATAACAGACAAGGGCCTCGTATAAAAAATGTACCTAGAGCTCAAAAAAAAAATTAAACTTCCCAATAAATAAATCCTCAAAAAAGCTACCACCACATTAGTTACTGGACTGAAGAATTAAAAAGAGACTTCTCTGGAGAAGAAATAATAATGGCCAATAGACACATGAAGAATTGTTCAACATCTCCTGCCATAAAAGAAATGCAAATCAGAACCTCATTAAGATTCCACCTCACCCCAGTTAGAATGGCCATCATTAATAGTAGGTACAGGTGGGGATGTGGCCAAAAGGGAAAGGGGATGTAAACTGGTTCAACCACTCTGGAAAGCTGTGTGGAGGTTCATTAGAAGCTAAATACAGAACTACCCTAGGATCCAGTCATCCCACTCCTGGGCATTTACCAAAATGATCACATACAAGACAACACTAAAGCCATCAACACAACTATGTTCATTGCAGCATTATTTACCATAGTTAAGATATGAAACCAACCTAGATGACCCTCAGTGGATGAATGGATCAAGAAATATGGTATATATACACAATGGAATTCTATGCTTCCATCAGAAAATGGAAGACTTGGAAAAATCATATTAAGTAATGTGAGCCAGACCCAAAGAAACATAGGCTCCATGGTTTCCCTCATTTGTAATAATTAGGATATGTCTAGGATAGTCTTAGCGCAGGATCATAATAGTTCAATAGCTATGTACATATGACCATGTAAGATGATGCTAATCGAAATGAATTCCAAAGTATGTAAACAAGAGGTGTCTTGGTTTTTTGGGTTGTTAATTTTTAATGTACTGTGTTAGGTTACTCCTTTTTTCTTTCATTTTTTCCCCTTCGGTTTATCCCCTGATGTCACTGTTTTTGATTTGGGTACCCTGTGACTTGTTTATATATTTATCTGATTTGGGGAAGGGAAAGGAACAGCAAAATGGTAAGACAAAGGACAAGGGGTGAACCAATGCAACTGTGATATTCACAAGACACTATGTTGGAAATGAACTTTACAACTTGGGGAGGAGGAAAAGTGGGAGAAAAAAATGAGGGGGGGTAACAATGTTCGACAAGAAATGTACTTATTATCTTTCTTATATAACTGTAACCCCTCTGTACAACACCTTTGCAATCAAATTAACTTTTAAAAAATAACCTATTTTGGAATTACTTAACTTCTTTTATTTCCCAAGCAGCACACCCTCCTCCTGCTAATCCCCATCCACTCATAGTCTCTTTCTTCTCCCTAATACCCTGATCATTTGGATGTGACACATTATTTTTTAATCTCCATGTTCAAATTGTAAAGCTCTTATGAAATCTACTTAAAGTCAGCATTACTTGAAGGGGAAGGTAATGAAGTAAGTTATGTCCTTAGGTCTGAAGTCTGACAGAAGTAACATCATTTTGTCCCCAAGGAAAAAGACAGACCCTTGACCCTAGAACTGTTGCTTGTTCAAGTAGGTTTTACAAACAGAACTGTTTGTTCAGCAAGTTCTGCAAAAAAAAAAAATCCCCTAAAATGTTCTAGCTGCCCAGTGTTTTAGGACATCTAATTTTACTTCCACTGCTTAATTTTGCTTCTGTATAAGCTTTGCAACACAAAGAAAAAAAATGCGGTTTGTGTCTTTAAAAGACTAAATGAGCTGTCTTGGTGCTCCTTGATTTGGTAAGCCTATACCCCATGCAGCTGCTGGCCTTTGGAGGTGACAATACAGACTCCTACAATTTGGCTTATTAATTAGGCAGCCTTTGTTTTCTTGCTGATTGGGATACAACAATAACTTGAAAAGACATCCCTTACCAACTGAAAATCAGCTATAATTCCTATCTACCATAAAAGAATTTAACATGGACGCTGCTGACTTGTACCTATATACCTAGCTACTGAGATCTGAGGATCACAGTTTAAAGCCAGCTCTGGCAAGAAATTACATGATACTTCTATTATCTCCAATTAACCAGCAGAAAGCCTGAAGTACAGTTGTAGTTCAAAGTGGTACAGTACTATCCTGGAGTGAAAAAGCTCAGGGACAGCACTCAGCTGTTGAAAAATTTATCAACCTAAAATTTGATACTTAAATTTAAAAATAGAAACATCCCAATACACAAGAACAGTCTAGACAACTCTTATTATCCTCTTCAAATGTAAGCAATGTTAGTTCTAGTAGCACATGCCAGTAATCCTAGCACCTTGAAGGAAGGCATAAGAATCAAAGTACAGCTTTGGCTACATAGTAAAACTCTGTAGATAGATAAAATTAACTAGCATGCTTTAACAATTATTTACTGTAAAAACAATCTTAATTCATTGCCAAAGTATCCGTATGGAAATGCAAACACAGAGGGGAAAAAAAAACATTACTTTTGAAGAACATTATTGTTTCTAAAATGCTCAAAAAAATAAAAAAAGTATAGCCTAAGAGCTTCTGAAAAACAGTGTTTTACCTTAGCACTATTTTCATGGCAGAAATGCTTGACAACTTCCAACAGTGGAGCCAGCATAGTAGCTTTTCCTTCAGAAACACCATCGATCTGTTTTACATCTTCAACAGTAGTTGGTCTGTCATTGAAAAAAACAGAAAATCAGGAAACCAAGGTGCTATACAGCAAAAAAAAAAAAAAAAAAGATTTAACAGTGAAAAAAAACCACAATGTCCTCTTTCACAACATTATTTAGGTATTAACTGATAAACAGGCCATTACCAGAAAGAAACAGGATAACACCTAATGTTCTACATTATTACTGGATATTATTATTATTATTATTCACAGAAATAAAAAAACTCCTAAGTTTGAGGGAAGTTAAAAACTTCCAGAAAAAAATGTCTCATTCATTGTTTCACTTTCTACAAAATGTTTATCTGTAAGAACCACGATTTTTGCTCCATTTTTTAAAATTTTAGATTGTGCTTTTAAGTCTATAACACTAGTTCGTTTACACTTTTAATGGTTATATCATAATAGAAACTGCATGATAAATTTGTGTGTGTGCCAGTACTGGGTCTTAAACTCAGGGACTGGTATTCTTATTTAGCTTTTTTTTAGCTCAAAGTTAGCACTCTACCACTTGAGCCACTCTCCACTTAGAACTTTTTGTTAGTTAACTGGATTGTCTGCCTGACCTAGCTATGAACCAATATCCACAGATCTCAATAGCTAGGATTACAGAAGTGAGTCAGTGCTTGGCTTGTTGGTAATTTTTAATACTTAAACAATGACCTCTTGAATGATGTAGGCTCAATAATTTTTATTGTGTTCAACATTCAAGACTGTATGATGATTAATTTCATTTTCCTTAAACACATGCTGAGAATATAAAAATGTACTCATAATATATTTCATTTTTAACAAATTACTTATTATAAGGTATGTTCAATTTGTAATATCATTAGAATATCCCACAATAAAGTAGTTATCTATTGAATAAAATGTTGAAGCAGAAACAAGCTAGACATGGTGGTGCTTGCCTATAAACTCAGCTTCTTGGGAGGTAAGGGCAAGAAGATCACAAGTTTGAGGACAGCAAGGCTGAAGTTATTGAGACCCTATCTCAAAAACAACATTAAAAACAAGGTCATAGCTCAAATGATAAAATGCTTGCTAGCATGCATGAAGTCCTGAGTTCAATCTTCAGTACAGAAAAAAGAAAAACTTAATAGGCAGGCACTCTTCCAGTTGAGCTACATCTTAGCCTGTTAGTATTTTTTAGGTTCTTTTCAGTACTATCTTTCTAGTACTATCCTCAGACTGTAACCTTCCTATCTACTGTCTTTCTGGGATGACAGAACATGTGTCAGAACATAAATCCTTTACCTCAATTTGGCCATATCCAACAGTATCTTATTTGTTGCCAGAATAGCTGGAGGAACATCCATTTTATTTGCATATTTCTGTCTAGCTTCTACCAATTTGCCGTATAACACAGTCTAAACAACAACAGCAAAAAGAAAGAAAGAAATCAACACTTTCTTAAATGTACTTCAACTTCAGCTTTTATTTTTAGAGCTTCAGCTATCACATTTTCCCTTAACATGAAAATACTCTGAACACTATCACAGATTCTTACCAGAAGAACACCTTTTAAAATCTTGTCAACAGAATTTTAAGGATGCAAAGAATACTAACAAAATTCTTATAAACCAACTTTTTATAGAAGATTTACCTGAGCCTCTTGTTCTTGAGCTGAAAGAGCTGGTTCTGCAAGATGGTCACATTTTCCCGGTGACTGAATCATGATTCTAAAATATTTCAAAGAAAATAAGCAATATGAAGCTTTTTCTTCTAGTTTAACTTTTCTTTGGCCTACAGAATGAAAATATCTTTCCAAGTCAGTAATGACAGTTGTTCTTCAGAACACCAGAAAGATAATTTGTTACTTAAACATTTTGAATCAAATCTATTTACTATAATGGTAAAGTTAAAACTGCAATTTGAATTTTTTACACAATGGGAAACTTAAGAAGAGCATCTGACCAGACGCCAGTGGCTCACACCTATAATCCTCGCTACTCAGGAGGCATCTTGGTTCAAAGCCAGCCCAGGCAGGAAAGTCCGTAAGCCTCTTATCTCCAATAAACCACCAGAATACCAGAAGTGGTGCTGTGACTCAAGTGGTAGAGTGGTCACCTTGAGCTGAAGAGCTGAGACAGTGCCCAAGACTTGAGTTCAAGCCCCACGACTGACAAGAAAAAACAAAACCAAACAAAAAGAGCATCTGTCCCATCTGAAAGAAAATACTTCTTATCCAAACAAAAAATAATACATTTAGGAGAATGGAAGTATAATCCATGATTCCTACTGTTAAAAAAACTGAATTTTTGATTGGTGGGAAAAATTAATAAACATAAAATTATTCAGAACTCTTTCAAAATCAATGAAGTAAATCTAAAGTAAACTAAGTGATTTAGTTTTGGATCCCTCAAGAGAAGAATATGCACCTAACTAGCAATCTTGTAATAAAATGTGCGAGGCAAAATAGTAGATATTCTATAAGAGCCATCTTTCACTGATTAACTAGAAACAGCAAAAGTTATTAAAGTGGAATTGTGTACAATAAACTACATGAATTAGAATTTAAGTAAACTCTTGCTTCTTACAAATAAGGGAGAAAATATGGCTAATATTTAAGAAATGTTGACAAATGTCTTTATTGTAAGAATTGAGAAACTATGGTGTAAAATAAGATTTCAAGGCTAGGCATAGTGTCAAACATTTGTAATACCAGCAACAAGGACACTGAGGTAAGAGGATAAACTTAAGACTGGTCTGAGCTACACAGAGGCACCCTATCTCAAAAAGCTGCTCAAAGTACAATTTATACATGTATGAAAATAGTATAATGAAACCCCTTAGATCAATTACTCTACACTAATGAAAATTTAAAAACAAAAATAGCTGACAACTGCTTTTCTAGCTCTTTGGAAGGCTGAGATTGGCAAGGGTCACAGTTCAAAACTAGCCCAGACAGAAAAGTCTAGGAGATTTGATTTCCAAAATAAACACCAAAAAGCTGGAGGCATGGCTCAAGTTCAGTGAGTATGAGACTTTGAGTTCAAAGGACTGACCAAAAAAAGGGAAAAATAGAAATAATAAAGAAGTAAGATAGTTTTCATTTCCACATTTATCAAAATCCTACCACTTATATAAACTTGAATGTGAGGAACAATGACAGATCAAAGAATTGGTAATATAATATTAATCAAGAAAATTATAAATTCGCCATAATATAGTAAATCTTTAAATGAAGAAATGCTTACTAAACTTTTCATGTACTAGTTATTACATGCCACATATTGAAAACAAAAAAGAAAAGCTGTTTAGGATGGGAAAAGGGATATGGAAAACATCTGTGGGTCCAAAGGAGTGTTATTTAAATAGACAAAGCTTTAGAATGAACATATAAATTTACTATAATGTGATATGAATGTAAATATTACCCACTTAGTCTGTGTACATATAAGACATGACAACTTTTTCAAACCCTGTTTCTCAGGTCTCTGGAATTCTATATACATTTTCATAAAGTCAGCCAGTCACAGAGTAACCTGAAAAAGAATACCTCATTTTTCTCTAGCTCAGTTTCCATATTATGACTACAATGTACTTTCTTTTAAATATGGTAGAATATATTTCTTGTAAATATAGTAACAACGTTAGATACTAGAGGCAGAAAAATACATATCTGAAAGCCAGTAAACTACATAAGTGTTGGTATCTTTGACTACAGAACAGCAATAGCAATTTTACTCATCAATTAGAATAATGATATTGTATCATTTGTAAAGAAATGGAAGAACTGGAAACAATATGTTCAGTGCAGTAAGTCATGCCCAGAGAAACAAAGGCTGCATGTTTTTCCTCACCTGTGGAAGCCAAAATTAGCTAATAAACATTATGTTGGGTGGCATGCAAATGTATTAGCTGAAATGATGGTAGATTCAAGGGAAATCTTGAATAGTATAATTCCTTATAAAGACCAAGTTAAAGTGCAACAAAATAAACCCAGGAAGTGGGTACATGAAAGGAGTGCCATGGGCCAAAGAGGGAGGGTTAGACAAAGGAAAAGGAGAAGGGGGAATGGGGATGAAGCCAAGAATGTATGTATATCCTACAAAATTAAGAAAAGTAAAGGAGACCAGGTGCTGCTGTGGTTAAAGCCAGCCCTGGCAAGAAAGTCAGTGACACTCTTATATCCAATTAACCACCAGAAAACCAGGAGTGGTGCCGTGGCTCAAAGTGGTAGAGAGCTATCCTTCAACAAAAGAGCTCAGGGACAGGGCCTAGGCCCAGGTCAAGCCCCACAACCAACTAAAAAAGAAAAAAAAAGAAAGCATTAAAAAAATAATAATAATAAATTAAAAAAAAGCAGCCGGGCATTGGTGGCTCACGCCTGTAATCCTAGCTACTCAGGAGGCTGAGATCTGAGGATCACAGTTCAAAGCCAGCGCGGGCAGGAAAGTCCGTGAGACTCTTATCTCCAATAAGCCACTAGAAAACCAGAAGTGGCATTGTGGCTCAAGGAGTAGAGCACTTGACTTGGGCTGAAGAGCGCAGGGACAGTGCCCAAGCCCAGAGTTCAAGCCCCACAACTGGAAAAAAAAAAAAGTGAGGGACTGGATGTGTTGAGCAGGTAAGATTTTTAAAAATATAGCTAACCAAAGGTTGCTCTAAAAAGTAAATGAGTATACATAGTAGTAACTAACCTGTAGCTGATTTTAAGAATTAAATGAGATGTCATATATAAAGTGCCTCATATTTAACACAAAACATGGCAAACACTAATATTCAAAATCTGTCAGATGTTAAACTAATATTATCATTGTATATGCTGTTTTAATAATCACAATATTAGTAGGATTACAATTTAACTTTGACTTCCTTTTGCCAATTCAGTCCAACATGTGAAAATCCTTTGTCTGTAGGAAAGAAAAGTAAATAGTACTGAGAATACATAAATATAGGAAATAAGCATTTAGAGCTCTGTACCTTTTTTCAGAAATGTTACTCCCAGAAGGAATTTTCTCAAGTGCTTTGTAAGAATACATCTTCTCCAAGTTAGACTGCTTTCCAACACGTAAAATCAATTTGAAGAAAATTACAAGTTTAAAAAGCATTTAAATGTAAACAGAAAACATAAAATCTCATAATGAACATTTTCCCTGACTAATCAGGTCATCAAATAAATTAATTTAAAATAGCTCTTAAATTAGCAACTTCTAAGATTCTTAGAGGCAGTTTACTATATAACCCTATGTCTCATTCTTCTCAAAAAAAAAAGTCTTACAACACACAGCAAGAGCCTGTTATAAAATTGCTTCAAATATATTCTGTGTACTTTAATAAAGCAGAAAAAGGGCACTAGAAAATTTAATCTATCACATTTGTCCATTATCCATGTTTTAATTAGCTAAAAATCTGCCTCTGCAGAAATTCTTACTATCCACGGGTTATCTACATCACAACAAAGCAAAAAGTCTATGTGTAGTTTTAATGAAAATAATTAGAAATGAGGCTACTTTTAACCAAGCATTATAATATATTTAAAACTTAATTTTTCCCATTTGTACAATAGTTATATACCGTCTTTAATACGTGTGTGCTCTTACCTGTCTAGGGCTAATTATAGAAACAACATTCTCTAAATAGCTAAAAAAAAAAATACTCCAATTCAAATGAGTCACAAAAAAAGCTTAAAATAATCTAATTCCTTTCTTAAATATTTCAGAACTAATGTTCTATAAATCATATCACACATTGTGTTCATTTCATTTATTTCCAAGTTATACCACTTTTCTCTCTAGGTGGAGACGAATTAAAATATAACATTTTAAATCAGGAGCTGAATCAATAAAGGATGAAATAAATAAGGACCATCTTTTTGAAACACACCTTCTTCTCTGCAGTTAATTCAACTGGTATTTGATTAGAGGAATGCTGTTCAGTGCCTGAAGACAAAGCTTTCCAACTGAAAAAGAGTAAAATTAAATCAGCTCCAATGTCAAAATGCAATTATCTAATTCATAAATCATCATGCTGCACTTTCAGGAAAGTAGATAAGATTATATCCCTTTTAGAACTGATGATTTTTAAAACTAATATCTGTTTTCCAAAAAGGAAGAAGTTTGGAAAAAAAAACAGGATACATGATTAATAATATGTAAGGTACTAAAAAGTAAGGAAGTTGCTAAAACTTCTTGCCTTCTCTACACATAAGAAGCAGACAGGGTACATGCATTCTTCTCATTCACCTCATTGCTTCTTAATCAATACAAAAGCAGTTTCTAAATAATACGTTCTTTTTCCCATGGTTCCCTTTCTCTAACAAAGTATGTTCAAACAGTCAGCTAACTTCATCTGAGTGGTATCTGCAAGTTGGTATAACTTAAATCATTGAAACAACAATAGAAACCCAAATGTAAACAGAAAAATGAACCTTGGCAGAAGAAACTTCTTTGGACACAGTTCTTCATTAGGTTCAAGAATAAGTCTCTGAGGAGATCCTTTATTGGCTTTATCAAGCCAATTTCTACCCTATCAAAAGCAAGAAGAATCTTAATGCATAGTAAAAATAAGTTGAAGTTCACAGGTAGTTTTCTATAGGGCTTACCTTTTTTGTAAGGATGCAAATCTTTACAAATTTATTACTCCCAGGAACTTCTACCAAGAATCCTTCTGTCATAAGGTGACGGGAAAAGGCTTTCCACCAACTCTCTGTTTCATCCTTGCCAGTGCCAAAAAGCTTGTGAGAGCGGTATCTATCTGCAAGACGCTGAGAACTCTGAAATTATAAAGTTAATCTTTCAAAATAGGTAAAACAGTTTTTATTGAGTTTAAACAATAAATTTTGGCTTTAAACTGTACAAAATTTTTATAATCTTCTGAATACTCAGAAAGAGCGATAAAGAAATAATGATAGAAAAACACATGTTTGAAATTTCTCATTTTGGAAAGCTAAAAATTTGTGATGCAAATAGTTTTAACACAGGCAGAACAAGATTATATACTTCACTGAAAAGACATATGACCTTAGAATTTCAAAATCTTCCTGAGCATATAATTGAAAACAAAGTATGTTACATAAATAAAAATTAACATATATGAAAACCTGGCACCAGTGACTCATGCCTAGAATCCTAGCTATATACGGGGCTGAGATCTGAGGATCAGATTAAGGTCTGAAGTCAGCCTGATCAGGAAAGTTCAGACTCTTTTTTTTTTTAATATGAGTTTTTTATTGTAAAAATACTGTACAGAAGGGTTATAGTTACATGAGCAAGGTAATGAGTACATTTCTTATCAAGCATTGTTGCTCCTCCTTTGTTTTTCCCCTACCATCCCTTCCCTTCCACCTCCACTACACTCCTCCAGCCCTAAATTGTAAAGTTCATTTTTCAACACAGTGTCTTCTACATCTCATTGTTGCAATGGGTCAACCTGTATCCCTATTTAAACATTTTGTTTTTTCCCTTCCCCTCCCCAAATTATACCAACATCAAATACAGTGAAAACAGGGGCTATACCGTGGGGGAGGGACATACAAAGCAAAAAAAAAAAAAGAAAGAAATTACATTGTACCTTATAAATACGTTAGAAACAATAGCAAGCAAGAAAGAAAAAGTCACTTGTGTCCCTATCTTGGAGTTCACTTTGCTTAACTTCATTTTATTTGGTCATATGTACATAGCTTTTGACCTTTTCTACTTGTCCCAGCCATATGCTAGTTATTGCAAATAAGGGAAACCATGGGACCTATGTTTCTTTGGGCCTGGCTTACTTCACTTAATACAATTTTCTCCAAGTCTTTCCATTTCCTAACAAGTGGGGCAATGTCATTCTTTCTGATGGAGGTAATAGAATTCCATTGTGTATATATACCACACCTTCTTGATGCATTCATCTATGGAGTGGCATGTGGGCTGGTTCCATATCTTAGCTATGGTAAATAATGCTGCAATAAACATTGTTATGCTGGTAGCTTTAGTATGGTATGTGTATGTAAGGGTGTTTTTTTAATCTCTTTTGACCCTTTGGTCCTTTCTTTCTTCCTTCCTTCCTTCCTTCTTTCTTTCTTTTTCTTTTTTGCATGACTTAATCTTTCATGAGACTCTTAACTCCCAACTAACCACCAAAGAGCCAGCAGTGGAACTGTAGCTCAAGTGGTAGAGCATTAGCTTTGAGCACAAAAGCTCTGGGACAGCACCAAGCCCTGAGTTCAAGACCAAGGAGCAGCGTGTGCACAGGCCAAATGTGTAGGCTTCCAAAGGAATGGTTAACATATTCTATAACCAGTTTTCTATTAAATCTTAAAAATAAAAACAGACTATTCAAATAGCGCCCAAGCCCAGAGTTCAAGCCCCACAGCCAACAAAAAAAAGGTAAAAAAATAATAATAAAAGGAACCCTGTCCCTGTGCTCTTCAGATTAAGGCAAGTGATCTACTGCTTGAGCCACAGCACCACTTCCAGTTTATTGGAGTTAATGAGACTCATGGACTTTCCTGCCCGGGCTGGCTTTGAACCGTGATCCTCATATCTCAGCCTCCTGAGTAGCTAGGATTACAGGCGTGAGCCACTGGTGCCCAGCAGGTTCAAGCCCCAGTACTAACACAAAACAAAATGAACCAAATCTCTCTCTCTCTCTCTCTCTCTCTCTCTCTCTCTCTCTCTCTCTGACTTACTGTTCTGGTAAGTGAAGAATATCTTCTTAAAGAAAGACACTAACACTGGAATAAAACATTTGTTAAAACAACTCATTTTATCATAAAAGTGCTTACAAAAAAATATCCTAAGAAAAGCCACCTGTCTTCAAAGAGCATCTGATAAAAATCCATCATATGTTTAAAGGGATATTCAAGAAAAAAAATATATATATATGTCATAATGACCCAACTTTAGTAAATGAACCAGGCTTGGTAACTCTTGACCCAACTGATAAGGACAATAATAGTGTAAAAGCAACAATGATTGAATATTCCAGATGTCCAAAACTCCCAATCCTACTTTTTCACCATAAATATCCCTGATACTAGAATATTCAGTTCCAATCTTCTTAGGTATGGCTGCACTCACAATTGGGTATGTACTTTCCTTTTTCCTCTTTCCTTTGCTTCTAAGCTTCTTTTTTTTTAATTTTTTAAAAATTGTGACTCCCAATGTTTCCTAAAATTCTTTTCTGAAACAACATTACAAATTTGGACCCTAAGGGAGACCTTTCCATTTTGGAGAGCTCCCTAGAGGCGCATCAGTTCCAATAACAAAAATAATCTTTTTAATATATATTTTTATTAGAGTGTATTAATTGTACAAATGAGTTTCATTATATTTCTATACATGCATATAATGTACTTCAAATTCACTCCACCTTTTCATTCCCCCTTCTCCTTTTAAAATAATGTTTCATAGGTTTTATCAATCTATTTTCTCTATTTTCAAACATATAGAGAGAGTACTTGGAGTCTATTCACCCTCTATAGATTCCTCTTTCACCCTCAATCTTCTAGCTGGTTCTCACACCCTAACAGTATTACCTTATGCTGGGGCCATAACAGAGTTTATGTGTTTAGGAAGATGTTCCATTTAATCGTGGCTATGCAAATTAATGTCTATGTTTCTGTTTTCTACTCTATAATATTAAGGTCATTGCTTATCATATACTCCAGGGTGTTTAAGGATTTGTATACGGTGAGTTGTTTAGTCAGTTAAAATGAAGTTCATTAGGCAACACTTTAACTACTTAATCTCTACTCAAACTTGCTTTAAAGAAAATTTAAATCTACTCACAACTTATGGACAAGCTGCATAAATATTTATACTATTCAGAAAAATCTTGTGTAAGAGAAAATGATCATGTACATATATATTTTATGTACATGTATATTTTAACTTTTTAAAGAAACTCCAATAGTTCTCAGTTTAAGACACATCATTTTACACATTAAAATTATTTACAAAGAAATTAATTTGTCCTAAATTGGTTAAGGAGAACAATTTGGTAAATTCTCAAAAGAATTACAATTATAATTTTTTGAAGCAATATCCCAATAGGTAAGATCACTGAAATGGGGCATGGGAGGGGGACTTACCTTATTCTTCATACAGTTAAGGGGCACTTTTTAAAAAAGTTTTATACTTTGTCTAGCAAGGGTAGTATAAAATTTCACAAAGGATAAACTTCTTAATTTGAAGACTCCCAGAAGACAATGTCAGTATAAGCAACTTGGTTTTCAAATAATAGGTGAAATTTGATCCCCCTTGTGACCACTTCAAGTTTCCCAGCCTGCTTCAACTTATTTGTTGATACTGAATATGGCGGGATTATACCAAATTAAAACAATGTTTTATAAATGACACATTTACAAATGGAATACACAGGTTTTGAAGGAGACAGAAGAAATTTTCACACATCGCAAGCATATTCAAGGTGTTCCTTGCAACCTAAGATTTTCTTAATAAAAAGTATCAGAATCACACAAATACTTTTACTACTAAGTTTCCAATCAAATATGTGATTTAAGAACAAAATCTTAAACTCCTTTCAGTATATAAGAGAAAGAACAAAACAACAGGAGTTTTACACATATTTTCATCATACACCATTAAAAAAATGTCACAACTGATGATCCTTTCTACAGAAAATTAAAAAATACACAAAGCATGAGTATTTAATGAATGCTTACCTAAATTTTTTTTAATTCCACATACAAAATGAGATTTTTAATCTTTATGTTTTATAGCTGTTTTAATATACTATATAAACATATTTGTAAAATAGCCTATCTTCTACTCTTGATTTATTAAACTAATAACAATATACAATACTTAAATTTGTTTTTCACATTTCTAAATCAAGAATAAACAGTACAGAAAGCTTCTTAGACTATAAATAAACATCATATTCATAGCTTTAATTTCTTAGCATAAAACTGGCACACTATAATTATTCAAAAAAAGAAAGTTCTTGCTCATGTAATTGTAACCCCTCTGTATGATATTTTCACAATTAAAAAAAAGTAATTGGAATTTTACTGATAAATATCCACCAGTAAAACAAACACAAAAACAGAAATGAAAAACTTTTCTTAGAATGTTAAACACTTTGATAGGAAATTAAAGGAAAAAAAAAAGAATATGCTGTCATATTATTACTACTAAACATAGACAATAACAAAATAATTCCTGAAATAATCTTTTGCACAAAGAATTTAATAGATTTTGGGCACCAAAAGATACAACTTTGTCTTACCAGTCCCCTGGTATAATGAGAGTTAACTTTCCTTAATTATCCTAAAGTTAGTCTGGGGATTCACTTACTTCATTCTCATCTGAGGTGCAGAGCTTAAACAGCAGTGACAGATGTTCAAAACAGCAATGCATAATACACATAGCATTGTCAAAGTATTGAGCGCACAGTTTAGCTAAAACTTCCTATGGCTCAATAGCTCATGTGAAACCAAAGCAACAATCATGTACACAGCAAACCTCTGTATGAGTTGACAGAAAAATAAAAGAACTGTGAAGGTTATTCACAGTTATACTTACAGATCCTCGGAGAAATAAAATTGGAACCCCAATGCCAAATTTTTCCTCTAAGATGTCTACAGCAGATAGTAGCAGGAATGCCTGTCGACCAAAGTCCTTTGATGTCTCATCCAAGTCATTAACAGTGTAGCAATGACTTAACCTAAATACAAATAACATATACTAAGAAAGTATAAACAAGGCACTTATCTTTAGAAATAAAAAGATTTAAGCTGAGCCAGGTGACTAGTACTTGTAATCCCAGCCATGTGTGAAGTATAAAGGAGGATTGTGGTCCTGGCTGGCTGGCTAAGCCATGGACCCCATGTGAAAAAAATAACTAAAGCAAAAAGGGTATGGGATGTAGCTCAAGTATCAAGAATGATTGTCTGGCAAGTACAAGGCTCTGTGTCTAAAATCAGTATCATCAGAAGAAAAAATGTTATTATTATTATTTTCTTTGGACAGTCATGGGGCCAGAACTCTGGGCCTGGGCACTGTCCCTCAGCTCTTCAGCTCAAGGCTAGCACTCTACCACTTGAGCCACAGCACCACTTCTGGCCTTTTCTGCTTGTGGTGCTGAGGAATTGAACCCAGAGCCTCATGCATCCAAGGCAAGCATTCTACTACTGAGCCACCCTCCCAGCCCCTAGGAAAAAATTTAAAAAGAGGTTTAGTGTAACAATTAGCCAAGAAAAAAATATCTCCCACAACAAGTGATTCAGAAATAAGCAGTTTATTACAGACAAGTGTATGAGAAGTATCTAACATGGGGAATAAATAACAATATAGCCTTACAGAAAGATGTGGTAACTTCCTTTAGTGTGCCAGAAGGCAAATTTCATAGAAGGTACCCAAACCTTAGAAGATTAAAAAAAAGTTCAAAAGAAGCTGAGCGGCAGGACTATACCTAGGGAAGCTCCAGCTCATCAGTTATATACCTCTTGAGCTTCTGTGCTTTGCTGAAAACAAAAAAACACCCAGTGCCTGCAAGGAAATGGATGGACCTAGAATAAATCATGCTATGTTAGGTACGCCAAGCTCAGCAAGACAAATGGTACATGCTTTCTCTCATATTCGAAAGCTAGACCTAAAATACATGGGGACATGGTAAATTATACAGGAGTCTAGGCATCCACACACACAGTGAGATACTCCTAGCAATGCCTATGTGCAATTGATCATATAAAATATTTATCAAAATAAAAATAGCAGTGCCTTGCTCTACCACTTGAGCCATGCCCAACTCTTTTTGCTTTAGGTTATTTTTTTCAGGTAAGGTCTTGTACTTTTGCCCAGCCTGGCTTGGGCATAAGTCTCCTACCTATGCCTCCAGCGTATCTGGGATTACGGTTGTGGATCACCCTACTCAGCTTGTTTGTTGAGATGGTGTCTTGCAAATGTTTGCCAGACTAGCCTTCAACCACAATTCTCTTGATCTCTACCAACCAAGTAGTTGGGATTAATAGATATGACCCACTGCACTTGTCCTAAAGTGTTATTTTAAACTTCCATAAACGTAAGAACTTTCTATCAATCAATTGAATTATAGTAAGAAAGAACTTGATTACCAACTCACTCAGATTTTGAGATAAGCTATAGTCTAATGTAAGGGTCAGAAACCTTTTCTGAAAGGACAAAATAGTAAGTATTTTAAGCTTTGTGATAAAGCTTTATAGACAAATAACTCAAGCAGCTATATTAACCAAAAGAACATAGCTGTGTTCCAAGGAAATTTGGCCCAGAAGCCATAGTTTGGCAACCCCAGTTCTAATAATCAGTACCTATATTCACTCCATTATGTTTGAGATGTGTAAATCCTCCTTCAATGATTTGCAATCAGTGGGCTACAAAGTGATTTTATATATGCTAAGAAGTTAATTACCCCAGATAGATCTTAGGGTAATGGACTCTAACAGTTACCCCAGTGTATTATAAAATAATTATCATTTGCTCTAATGGATCATAAAGCAAAAATATTTGATATACATTGATTTTGTTAATTTGAATAAGGTTCTATATGTATGAATCTGACAGATCAAACTTATTACTAACTTGATCAAATTTTCTATTTCATTAATTTGTGATTGCTTAGCATTACAAATAATTGAACTCTCCTAATTTTATGAATTTATAGATATATTTCAGCTTTTTTGTCAGTTTGTGCTTTGTTGCTTTGTGTGTATAGAATGAGTTTGTGTTCTTGGTAATAGAACACTGTATATACAGAATATCTCTGTCCCTAATGATACTTCAAATTGTTTAATAGTAACACAGCTACACCTACATATACAGGTAATCCTATAGGCATATCATTTGTTTTTATTTTATTTTTCAATTAACATAGTTAAATTGACTATATTTATATAAAAAGTTCTACAAATTTTAACACATTCATATATTCAGATGCAGGGTTATCAAAGCTTAACCACAATCAAAACACAACAAATCCATCACTCCAAATTCCTGCTTTGCACTATCCTTTTGTAAAGATACTATTTCATTCCACTTGGTCCCTGGCAACCACTGTTCATTTCTTCATCCCTCTAGTTTATCTTCACATTTCAGGGAACACCATAATACTATACTGCAAAAAAAGTGCTATTCTTTTAAATGTTTGGTAGAATTTGTTATTCATCTGGGCCATAGAATTTTATTTTTAGAGGGTTTTATAACAAGGAATTAAATCCTTCCAATGGTTATAAGACTATCTGTTTCATTATATATGTATTGTTAGTTTGGGGTAAAGGAATTGGTTCATTTTATCTACATTATTAAATACACTGAATTTTTCATAATATGCTCTTCTTATCTTTATTAATGCTCATGAGGACCATAGCAAATTGTCTCTCTTGGTGT
The DNA here is from genome assembly GCF_000151885.1 of Dipodomys ordii. Taxonomy (NCBI): domain Eukaryota; kingdom Metazoa; phylum Chordata; class Mammalia; order Rodentia; family Heteromyidae; genus Dipodomys; species Dipodomys ordii. The sequence continues at coordinate 26,129,521 of NW_012267220.1, read as the reverse complement.
TTTTTGTTGTTGTTGTTTTTTGGTCGGTCGTGGGGCTTGAACTCTGGGCCTGGGTGTTGTCCCTCAGCTCTTCAGCTCAAGGCGAGCGCTCTACCACTTGAGCTACACCACCACTTCCGGTTTTCTGGTGGTTTATTGGAGATAGGAGTCTCACGGGCTGGCTTTGAACCACAATCCTCAGATTTCAGCCTCCTGAGCAGCTAGGATTACAGGCGTGAGCCCCAGCGCCTGGCCATCTCCCTTGTTTTTCATATTGGTGACCTGAGTCCCTTTTTACTCAGCCTTATTAGATTATTTTTTAAATCATTTTCATTAACTTTTATCCATAGTAAGTTTTTGGATTCACGAATTTTCACTACTTTTACTTTTTATTTCATTTGCATATACTTGTATCTTCATTATTTTGGAGGGGAAGGTCCGGTTGTGGGGCCTGAACTCTGGGGCCTGGGCGCTGTCCCTCAGCTCCTCAGCTCAAGGCTAGCACTCTACCACTTGAGCCACAGCGCCACTTCCGGCTTTTGTCTTTTTGCTTATGTGGTGCTGAGGAATCAAACCCAGGGCCTCATGCATGCAAGGCAAGTGCTCTACCACTGAGCCACCTTCCCAGCCCCTCTTCATTATTTTTATCCTTAAGCTTCCTTTTGGTTTATTTTCCTCATTTGTTTGCTTCCTAAGGTAGAGCTTATTGATGTGAAGCTGTTGTCTTTTATATTGTTAAGATTTAGTTCTGTGTATTTTCTTCCCATATTTTATTATTTATATATATTTACAATTATATATATTTATATTATATTTTCATTTTCATTTCATTTCATTCAAAATACTTTCTAATTTGCTCAAAGATTTCCTCTTTGACTGGAAGATAAATTAAAAATGCTAATTAATTTCCAAGGATTTGGAACATTATGTTCCTCTTATTGCTTGCTAATTCAATTCCATTATTGTAAAAGAAATTACCCATATAGAATATTTTTACATTTTTAAATGTTTTTTACTCAAATAATGATCTATGTCCATGCATAATTCAACTGCCCTTGAAAAGAATGTATTTTGATGCTATTGTATAGAACATTCCATAAAAATTAATTACAGCCATTTTGTTGGTAATCTTGTTCATTTCATCTATCTTGCTATTTATTTTTTTATTTTATTACTAGTCTAACAATAACTTCAAAAAGATGTTGAAGTTACCAACTGTACTTGTGGATTCCTCTATTTCCCCATTCAGTACTCTTAGTTCTTGTGCTCATAAGTACATGTACACTGAGAATTACATCTTTTTAGTTGTGATGGTTACTTTTATGTATTAAATTATCTAGGCTATGATGCTAGAAGTTGCTTCAGAAGTATTTTGTACACATGTGATTAGCATTTATAGTCATCTGACTTCAAGAAAAAGAAATTACCACCAAGATTTTGCTCAAGTCTGAGCCAATCGATTGAAAGCTTCAGTAAAAAGTGACATGTAAGGAACAAAAAATTCTACTTTAATACCAAGTCTTACATGAGTTTCCAGATTACCTATAAACTGTAAGACCTGCCAATCGCCACAATCCAAGTAGGTAAGCCAATTCCTTAAAATTAATTCATCACATCACTCTTCACTCTTCTCCCTTGCTTCTTCCTTTCCTCTATCCATCCATTAATTACTGATTCTCCTTCACTGGGAACTCTAAACTGATAAAATAGTGAAATACTTTTATATCACACAAAGTCTTTCTTTAGACCTGGTAATATTCTTTTGCTCCAAATCCTTAATTGCTCAATACTAAAATAATAATTCAACTGTTCTTTAAGGTAAATTTTTCAAGGAATACGCTTCCTTCCTTTTGTACAGAATTATACTTGCAATGGGCTTCTAAGGACATCACGTTAGATGGGTATGTTAGATCCATAAATTGAAACAATCAATTTTGATAATTTTTAACTTAAGTGGTATCCCTGAACACTTAATAGTTTATAACTACTGATGTGTTTAGATTTAGGTCTACCATTTTATTACTTTATCCACTATATAAAGTACTTGAAATTGTTTGCTTTATAAATAATTTCCTTTTTAAAAACTAAAATATGTAACATTCATCAAAAACACAAATGATTTTTTTAAAAAGAGTAAAGACATTTAGAATGTCTATCAAAAAGAACTCTTTACCTGGACCTGCAATTATCACAGCATTTTTCAGTTCCCATGATGCCCAAGGAAGCCTTTCTTAGTTTTTTGTCCTCAAAATGAGACAAGATGATTCTGTCCAAAAGAAAAATCTTAATTAAATATAAGAACAAATATATACATATAAAAAGCATTGATAATTGTTAATACATGTAAAAGGCAGTAACTAATTTATCTGGGATCTCATTATATGACTTGTTTATTCATACAATAAAAGTTGTCCTACAAATTGAAGAGAGACTCAACAAATGGGATTACCTTAAAATAAAAAGTGTCTGCACAGCTGAAGACATAGCAACCAAACTAGAAAGACAGCCAACTAATTAGGAAAAAATATTTACCAGCAATATATCAGACAAGGGCCTAATATCCATTATATACGGGGAACTCAAAAAACTAATCCCTCCCAAACCCAACAAATCAAGAGAGACTTCTCAGAAGAGATAAAAATGGCAAAGAAACACATGAGGAAATGTTCACCATCCCTGGTTGTAAAGGAAATGCAAATAAAGACAGCCCTGAGATATCACATTACTCCACTCAGAATGGCCCACATCCTAAAGTCAGCCAACGACAAATGCTGGAGGGGATGTGGAGAAAAAGGAACCCTATTGCACTGCTGGTGGGAATGTACACTTATACAACCACTTTGGAAAGCAGTCTGGAGGGTCCTTAGAAAGCTAAAGATTGACCTCCCTTATGACCCAGTCATACCACTTCCAGGCATCTATCCTGAGCAACAGGAACCAGGATACAAGGACACATGCACCTCCATGTTTATTGCAGCACTGTTCACAATAGCTAGGATATGGAAACAACCCAGATGCCCCACCACAGATGAATGGATCCAAAACTTGTGGTATCTATACACAATGTAATATTACGCAGCCATTAGAAAAGACAAAATAATGGCATTCGCAGGGAAATGGATGGAGCTAGAAGAAATCATGTTGAGTGAGGTAAGCCAAGAGACAAATGGCACATGTTCTCCCTGATGATAAGTGGATGTTAATCCAAAACCTAAGGAGATACTACAAAGTAAACAAGTCTTGAAAAGAAAGGACCTTCACTCATCTGGTCGAATCACTACTAAATAACGCCATGCCGCTGACTACATATATGGTATATATGTGCACACTGGAGGGAAACTAGGAGGAGGATACAGAAACAGAGGGAAATGGGAAAAGATACAACAGTGGGACCCATCAGCTGCACTGGTCATCGATCAAAACAAACTAAGCATTTCAATGGCAACGATGGGAGGGAGGGAATGAACAGGAAACAGGGACCAGCTGACACTAAGCAAAAGGAAAGAACTGAACATATCACCCAATGTCGAAGAAATAACTGTATTGTCAAAGCTTATAGAAGAACTCATAAACTTATAGACCACAAAAAAGAAAATTTGTCCCATGAAGGTTAGAATGTGTTTGTGACTTTAACTAAGTATCACTATCCCACAATACTACGAAATTTGGGAAATTTATGTAATCACTGAATCACAATAAAAAAAATTGGTATAAAAAAGTCACCCTAAAATTTCAACACATACATAACAATAGCAAAATATTCTTTCAAAATACTATTTAGTAAAATATTCTTAAATGCCAGGCAGAAATTCATCCTTTTAAGTGATACGAAATAAATAATACATACTGTCGTCTACATTTGCTGGAATGAAGATACTTTTCCATCTTGGCCATCATCTTTAATTTATACAGTCGGAACTTTTCATTACGTATCTCAAACAAGTGGTGCCTGTCAATTAAAAATATAAGAGTAATGTGTATAACTGCATCAGCTACTTTGGTAACTTTATTTTATATGGATTATTTCCGTAATCTACACATTCCTGTCTGGATAAAAAATTTCTATTCCTTTAGGAAGTTCTTCTGTATTCCTTCTCAGTCAATAATCCCCAATAGAAGGCTAACCTTTTTGTGATTTTTCCTTTGAAAATATTCTATCTATGCTCAGTATTTTTTAAGCTGCTACTAAAAAAAACACTATATGCCTCATACTTGTTTTGCTTTGATTTACATGCCACACATTTTTTGGTTTCTAGTAAGCATTACACAGGAATTTCCAAGTTTTCAAAAAAAAAAAAAACAAAGCTGGCTCTTTATGTTATTTTCTGTGAGAAACTATATAAAGAATACTGAAAGAAGAACATCACTTACAACTCTTCAGTTTGGCCTTCTCTTTGTATTATGGTATTTGGAAACCCCAGGAAAGTATCATAATGCTGTTTTTTTTTCTCAACTGACTTTAGTTGGCAATTTTGCCATGATACTGACAATAGTTTTCAAAACATCAAAAATATTTGTTCCTGGTTTACAGCAATGTGAATGTTAGTGGCTTGCATCTGTAATCCTAACTACTCAGAAGGCTGAGATCTGAGGATCATGGTTCAAAGGCAGCCCTGGAAGGAAGGTCCCTAAGACTCTGATATCTAACACCAGTAAAAGTGGAGCTGTACAAATGACAGAATATCAACCTTGAGTGAACAAAATAAAGGGACAGAGTCCCTTAGTTCAGAAAATCACTACAATTTCAGACAATTAATCAATCGTAATGAACTAGATCTCCCCTTTATACAGATATTTTATTTTTGTATGCTTTTTTAAATCTAATTTTATTGTCAAGATGATATGCAGAGGGGTTACAGTTGCATTCATAAGGCAATGAGTACATTTCTTGTCAAACATTGTTACCCTCTCCCTCATTTTTCTCCCACTTTCCCGTACCCCTCCTCTTTCCCCCCTCCCACGTTGTAAAGTTCATTTCCAACATATTGTCTTGTGAATATCACTGTGCACTGGTTTGCTCTTTGTCCTTTATCCTTTTGTTGTTCCCTTCCCTTTCCCAAATCATATTAATGTATATACGAGACATAGGGTACCAAACTCAAATATAGTCACAACAGGGGATAAAACAAAAGGGGTAAAAAAAAAATGAAAGAAAAGTCATAACTTCACACAGCCCATTAAAGACAACAAAGAGAAAACTCATGTTTCCATATCTTGGAATTCATTTCAATTAGAATCATTTTATATGATCATATTGTGAGCCTCTGTTAGGACTATACTAGACATATACTAATTATTACAAATGATCGAAACCACGTAGCCTATGTTTCTTTGGGTCTGGCTTACTTCACTTAATATGACTCTTTGCAAGTCTTTCCATTTTCTTACCAATAGTGATGTCATTCTTTCCAATGGAAGCATAGAATTCCACTGTTATATAAGTATTTTAAAAGGAAAATAATTGGAAAGCAATTTGACAATAGAATTGTTTAGTAAATCAATTTTGAGTTCAAGCCAAATTACCATGCGCACACACGCACACACATAAAGTGCTGCTATAATTCATCCCGATTATTTGATACTGTAACTCATCAAATATTATGAGATTGTATATTACAAGAATTTCCAAAATAGGTTAGCATATCTTTCCAAGGAGAAATAAAAGTATAGGTAGAATAATTTCATATATTGTAACAAAACAGTAATTTAATGTAAGTGAAAATTCTGTACCTCACCAAAATTGAGCTTACTAATTAAAGTTTGACTATGTAACATTTTGTTCAAAATACTTGTACACACTTCTCAAGGAGTTCTGGAAAGTCAAAATGCACAAATGATCTGTTAATCAGAAATATCTGTCATTAAATAGACCAACCAACATGTATGCACTAGTTTCCAGGTTAACCATCTTTCTCCTTCTTCCAGGTTCAAGTGTAAAGAGCGGCATAGATTCTGTATGGATTTCCTGACACCACTGTCTGAGTAAACTGCTTTAATTTTCTATTAAATCCAATGTGATAATCATTTAATATATCTTTTTTTCTTCTTTGGTCAGTCATAGGGCCTGAACTCTGGGCCTGGGCGCTGTCCCTCAGCTCTGCAGCTCAAGGCTAGCACTCTACCACTAGAGCCACATCTCCACATCTAGCCTTTTCTGCTTATGAGGTGCTAAGGAATCGAACCCAGGGCCTCATGCATGAGAGACAAGTACTCTGCCACTGAGCCACCTTCCCAGCCCTTAATATGTCTTTTAAGATCCAGATAAACCAAATTTATATCTAATGATGAACCTATAAGATTATGATACAAAACACAATCTATAAATTTTCAGGAAGTTTAGCACAATACACACAAAAACTGGTAGCAATCAACTTATATTTAATATATTCCAACTTTAATAGTAACATACACAGCTGTATTCTTTCCCAGTGATTTGAAATTAATTCACAAAAGGGTTTATATAGACACTGGTATCAAAAGTATTGTTCTCTATAAAATGATGGCCTTATTGGCTATATGTTATAATGCAAAATCTATTTTGAAATTAAAAATTTATAGTAAACTTTTTACCTAGCTAGCTGTTATTCTTCTTAGGGGTCAACTAAGGATTCACTTCTTCAACGAAGCCTTCGCTGACTTTTTAATTGCAAATGCAAGTGCCATTATATATGTTCTTTTTTATAGTATTTAACACATAGAACCTATTAAATGGCACCTTTTTTTTAAAAAAAAAAAAAGCTCTTGATTCTTGAAATTTTCACATGGAAAAAGAGAACAGGGAAAGAAAACCTATGTATCCGTAGATGTATGATTTTCTAATTAAGATTCATCTTTCCATTACACTCCAAAATCCTGTAACTGAGACATGTGCCCTGGCTCTTTATGTCATTGAATTTCGAACATATCACACAGTTCTTAGAATGTATTGGACTAAAGAAACAACAATGAATGAGTATGCAAAACAATATTAGATACTTTCACTCATCATTTTAATAAAATGAATTAATATATCCATGGAATACCTCAATTTGTTCACTGACAAAGAAGCATATTTTGAAGCACTCAGTAGTTACTCTGTAGGATTTTTCCCCCTAAGAATCCCTTTATTACATAAAGACATAAAGTGATAATCCTGGCATACAATGGTTGCATCTAATACACTGAACACATTGAAATTCTTTTCTTGTATTATTCCCTAAAAATACAGTATAACAACTATTTACATACTGTTTATTTTATAATAAGCACTATAACAAGGTCAAGATGACTGCAAGTATATGGGAGGATATACATAGATTATAAATAAGTATTGCACCATTTTATATTATGATTTGAATATCCTTGGGTTTTTGCAAGATGAACTTTGCCTTTCCAATATAATCTCATAGAATTTAAGGGCCAAGAAAATATTTATTTCATAGTTACATAATAGTTTCCCTGGATTTAAACAGTACATACTAACACTTTCATGGCAATCTATCAGTACAGTGCAATATAAATGCTATACAAAGTAACAATGACTGAAACAGATGAGAAGATGGGAAGAAAAAATGTGTCTAATTAGAGCCCTGACTTAATTAATTTCCTACTCTATCTGAGGCATGGCTGTTAAGTCGTCTCTTCTATGTAGCAACACTTACTACAAATGTTCATAAATGGCCTCTGTTGCTTTCTGGTTTTGGTGGTTTGGTTTTGTTTGGGGGAGGGGCTTTACATGTATTTCTTGGAAAGACAGAAAGAAATCTGCAAGGTAAAAGTAATAACCTTAAATAAAGTTTACCTAGTTATGTTAAAGTCTGCTGGAGTCCAGAGTAAGTGACAAGAACTTTGAAGTCCATCGCGGCCTGCTCTACCAATTTCCTGATAATAGGATTCCATTTCCTTAGGAGCACCATAATGAATGACTCTGCGAATGTCAGCCTTATTAATGCCCAGTCCAAAAGCTATAGTAGCTATAACACACTGAGAATAAATAACAGTACAATTTGTCATATTTAACAGTACTTAAACTTATTATGAAAACAGAATTCATTCATTAAAGTCCCTGAAATAAAACTAAATTTAATATTTCAATGAATCACCTATAGTTGGAAAGACTATCTGCTTAGTCTACAGATTAAAGACCAGAAACTAAAAGATTTCTGTTTACCCTCTATAAGAAGTAGCAAATAAATTGGTCTCCCTAACACTTGTGAATATAAGATACATAGAGGCTCTTACAATATCTATTATATTCAATAAAACTTTTGCATTATTCTAAGTTCTAAATACCCATACCTGGTTTCAAGAATATTATTATTAAATTATCCTAAGATGAAAGTTTCTCAGTAAAGACAGCAGGAACATACATTAACCTTTGCATCTTTAGGATAAGAAAACTGATAGAACACTAAATGTATATGAACTTATTAAGATAGACAGATAGGGGCTGGGAAGTTAGCTCAGTGGTAGAGTGCTTGCTTTGCATGCCTGAGGTCCTGGGTTCAACTCCTCAGCACCACATAAGAAAAAAAAGCCAGAAGTGGTGCTGTGGCTCAAGTGGTAGAGCGCTAGCCTTGAGCTGAAGAGCTGAGGGACAGCGTCCAGGCCATACGACCGGACCCCCCCCAAAAAAAAAAAGATAGACAGGTAGAATCACTTGATTGGGGAAAGTTGCAGAAAGAATTGGTGATAAGAATACAGGAAATTAAACAGTGTCTTTCAAAGTATGAAAAATTAGAATACAAAAAGATGACCATGAAAAATAACCATAATATATTACTTGAAATAAAGATAAACATTTTGAGTAAAAATTGTAATTGAATAATATTTAACCCGAATTATGATATAAAGTTGGGAGGAAAAGTGGGTTTGAAATGCATGGACAAGGAAAGGAAGGAAAGTGGGAAGTATATGAGAGGGAAGCAGAGTGAGAAATTAATACATACGCAGAAAACTAACAAGCAAAGAATTCAGTATTCACAGTATAAGCAACTAAGGCAAGATGCAGCAGTAAAACCAAAAATTCATCTAAAAAGATCTGAAAGTGGGAAATAAGAAGGCATGAGGGGCTGATGGTTTTCTTTGAAAACATGACAGAACTATTTGTATGTATAACTGCTAAAAATTCAAGTGCTATTTTGAAAAAAAGACATGCTAAAGATGGATTGGGAGAAGGAAAAGGAGACAGAAAAAGAAAAGGATATAAGAAAAAGAAGGCAGAAGAAAGAAAATCATGGGAAGGGTAAGAGACAAATCAATGCAGGAATGAGTATGGTAAATACATGATTAGGGAAAAGATTAGGCAACTTGCTATATTTAAAAATTATTAAATCTGAATGAAAAGGGATTAGTATAAATGAAAGAAATCCCCTATACAAAAGAAAAGGTTAATAAGCAGCACAATAATTCTAATTTTAATCATATTTTCATATGAAATCAGCAATCTACCAACTCTATTCTCTAAGTATCTCTATATGCTTTTAGATATAAAAAATAAAATGAATTATTTACAACACTAACCTTAATCTAGGAAAGAAACTTACATCACCTTGAAAGAGCAAATAAAAATACAAAGACACAAAACTAAGTCAAGATTAAGGGTAAGTACAGAAAAAAAAATGCATACCTATACCCAAATGTGGTTGGATTTCATTATAATGATAGTAAAGAAAAAAACTATAAAACAGAAGGACCAAGACTCTAACCATCAAAAGAACTTGTCACTGGTGGCTCCAACTGTAATCCTAGCTACTCAGGGGAGTGATAAAAGAATAGTGATTTAAAAAAGAAAGTCCATAAGACTCTTCAAATAACCAGCAAAAATCCAGAAGTAAGGTGTGGTTCAAATGGTAGACCACCAGCTTCAAGCAAAAAACCCAAGCAAGAGCTTGAGGCCCTGAGTTCAAGCCCCAGTAAAGGGGCAAAAAAAAAATAGGCTGTAGTAATCTAAGATATTAAGAGCTATAGTGGTCACATCAATTCTACTTTTAGATCCACCAAAACTATGTCTATTATAAGAAGACAGGAGATGAATAATTTCATACATTTGTGCATTCAGTAGTCACTCAATAAATGGTCAATGGAAGTAATCCTAGGCCAGGCTAGTATCAATAGATGATTTAGTTTCATAATTGTGAGAGTTTGAGGACTATCAATGAAAATGTGCAGCCTTGGGCTGGGAAGTTGGCTCAGTGGTAGAGCGCTTGCCTTGCATGCCTGAGGCCCTGGGTTCGATTCCTCAGCACCACATAAACAAAAAGAAAAAAGCTGGAAGTGGCGCTGTGGCTCAAGTGGTAGAGTGCTAGCCTGGAGCTGAAGAGCTGAGGAATAGCGCTCAGGCCCAGAGTTCAGGCCCCACAACCGGACCCCCCCCAAAAAAAGAAAATGTGCAGCCTCTAAAGTATTTATAACAAAGAACAACTATAAGGGATTACCTGTTAAAACACCTGATGCCATAGTAGAGGACAACAATCCATACTAATTTATTAATCTTCATTATGTGGACAAAAATTTGAGACATTCTGCCATAGAAAGGGATATATACAGTATGTGTATGTGTGTGTGTGTGTGTGTGTGTGTGTGTGTGCACATTCATGTGCTTATATATGCATATATACATATGTACCTTCTAGAAATTAAGATATAATGAAAGCTCTTGCAACAGATTTTTAAGCCATATTTCAGAACAATCAAAGCTATAATGAAGCTAGCAAATCAGATGAATCAAACAAAAGAAATATGGATATAATTTGTACTCTTTCAGTGCTTAGAGAGATATTTTAATCTAAATGAATACTGTAACTAGTAATAACTTAGAAGAAATCATTACTCTGTTAAACTGGCATAAAGACTGATCATTAAAATTCACCAGTAATGACTAACAAGTTTTACTGACAGTTTTCAAGTCACCGAAACAATATAGTGAAAAGATACAATAATTTGGATAAAGCTTCTAAACAGCTGTCCCTATCTGTGGAAATAAGGGGAAAACTCTGCAAGAAGGGGAAGTTTCCAATAGCCTGGTCAACCACCACCCCTTTCAATTTTTTTCCTATAAGTCTCTAATAGGAATTTGTCACTGTCTTGTTAGTCATATTTTGTGTTACATTTACTCTTCAATTTCTCTCCTTCTAATTACTACAACCTCTTGTAGGACCTCTATAGCACAATGTCTTTGTATTTGCTGGTCCTTCTTGTAGTTCCATAACCAGTTTTCTTGTTCTCATCACCTAGAGGCCAGGTGAATTTAACAAACTCATGTTCAGGCTCTACTCAACTACCTTTGCCAGGAAAGACCATTCCCATTATGAACTGTACCTTACCAGAAATAATGTTTCTCTATATACAAAACCAATAGTAATTTTTCAACACTAGTCTGTAATCATGTATTCATACATGTTATTTTCCACAGTATATAGATTTCCTTTAGTGGAAGAACCACATTATATTCAACACAAAAAAATATTACTCAATAAATATTTGGTAACTAAGTATTTGAGAAATATTTGATGATCCTCGCACCTGAATTTCATCTCTCATGAACTTATGATGAATATCCTTCCTTGTTTTGAAATCCATGCCTGCATGGTATGTTCCACAGGCTAACTTCAGTTTTCTAAGTTCAACGGTAATTTGTTCTGTCATTTTTCTGGAAGGACAATAGATGATAGTTGGACCTTCAAATTCCCAGGCAGAACTATGGGGGGGAAAAGAACAAAATGCAAACATGTATTATATATATATGCTTTAGATCAGTTTGGTTTTCTGAGAAGATATAAAGTTTGAATTAAGAACTTCAGGTTTGTTAAGCATGGCTCTATCCATGTCTTATGTGGCTTGCTTGCTTGCTTGGCTGGCACTCTATCACTTCAGCCAAGTCTCCAGCTCTGCTTTTTTGCCAGTTATTTTAGATGCAGTCTCACAGACTTTCTGCCTGGGTTTGCTTCAAACCACAATCCTGAATATCTGGGCTTCATAAACAACTAGGATTACTGATGTGAGCTACTGGTACCCAGCTGTTCTACTTATTTTTAAGAAGTGTGTCTCATGAACTTTTCACTCAGACAGGCCCCTAACCACAATCCTCATGCTCTCAGCCTGCCACCTAGCTAGGATTACAGGCATAAATCTAATTCACTTTGGGTTTTTTTTTTGTTTTGTTTTGTTTTTGTTGGTCATAGGGATTGAACTCTGGGCCTGAACGCTGTCCCCCAGCTCTTCAGCTCAAGGCTAGCGCTCTACCATTTGAGCCACTGCGCCATTTCCGGTTTTCTGAATGGTTTATTGGAAATAAGAGACTCACAGACTTTCCTGCCTGGGCTGGCTTTGAACTGCGATCCTCATATCTCAGCCTCTTGAGTAGCTAGGATTACAAGTATGAGCCACCGGCACCGGGCTTCACTTTGGATTTTATCTACTAATTTCCCTTTCTATTTTCTAAGGACTAAAAGAATAAAACATATAAGAAACTACACTTTAACTACATGAAAATCTAAAACACGGTCAATCAAATGAGGAAATGAATTTTGTTACCAAATAACTCAGTATTAGTTCAAATTAAAATTAATATAAAAACAAATTTATTTGATAAGAAAATTTGATTTTTTTGAGAAAATCTGATTTTTAAAACAAAACTATTGATATAAATACTTTTTGGAAATTAACACACTAGATTAAAATTTAGTCTTGACTTCCTAAGAATTAAGTGAATAGTTATCTAAGAATCTGCATAAAATTAGTTTCAAATATTCTTACTTACCTTCTCTATAAGCATAAAGTTGAGTTTCTTTTTCTAATTACTAAAACAAAATATGTCTTATTACTTTTAAGATTACTTTTATAGCTCATATAAGCACTTACTAATAATTTTGAGATTATGATTCTAGAAAATATTTGTTAGAATGTCTACTGCAGAAAATTGTTCTTAAGCTACAAAAACATAAACAATGGTTTTCATACATTTATTTAATATCTCAATATATCTGTCTATGTGAATATATTCATTCATGCTCACAGAATGTAAAAACACTGTATTTAGATCCATTAAAAGGTATTTTAAATTTTAAATTAATGTGACCTTTGATTCAATCCCAATTTTAGGAATCTTAAAAATACACCTGCAAATCTAACAAAAGATACATAAATAAAATTATCCAAGGAAAGAACATAGATAAGAGTGAAAAACTAATCTGATTGTGATGACATACACATGTAACCCTGGCCTTTGAAGGAGACAATGAATTTGAAGCCATCCTGAGCTACAAATGAGGCCTTATCTCAAGAAAAAATAAAATAAGAATAAAGGCCACTAGAAGAGCTAGACCATTAAGTATATATTCATTACACACTTGTTTTTCTGATTATATTACAACTAAGTTAGAAGAAGTCCCACATTTACATTTAATATTAAGGGCTTCCTTTAACCTAGGATTCATCTTTTCTTAATTTTATACCTTTCTAGAAGAGTAAAACACTAATGATGATCTCAAAATTGTTTGCCAAGGAATTTTTACATTTATATTGGAAGGAAAAACATTTTAACATGAAAACTAAAGAACACATTTCAGAAAGTGAAACTCTAAGCTTTATGCTTATCAGACAAAGAAATACTTAATAAAGTTCTTAGCATACATAAAAAATTCATTCAACAAAAAAAGTTCAGCCCAGCACTGGTAGCTCAAGCCTATAATCCTTGCTACTCAGGAAGTTGAGATCCAAGGATCTATTCAAAGCCAGCTGGAAAGTCCTTGAGACTCTTATCTCCAATAAATCACCAGAAAACTGGAAGTGGCGCTGTGTCTCAACTGATAGAACACTTGCCTTAAGCTGAAGAGCTCAGGGATAGCACCCAGGCCCAGAGCTCCAGCCCTACTGCTGATCAAAAATAAAAAACCCGCAACATTCTAGTGACAGTTCCTTCAACAGTAAAAGGAAAATAATACCTAAGAGTTACAAGGATTTAAATAGTTTAGTTGTAATTAAATGCATAGGACAGTCCTTGCGACATGAAAAGCTCCAACATGTTTAAAGAATGACTTTAAGGATTTGTTTTTTGGTTTTTGGAAGCACTGGGATTTGAACTAAGGACTTCAAGTGGGTCTTGTTGTTTTATCACTTTGGCCACACGACAAGCCCAAGGATGACCTTTTTGAAACCTAAAATTGAAGGTAGTAGTATAATTGGTAAAATAGAACTCAAATGAAAGGCTGAAATTATTAATATTATTATTTTCCAGTACTGAGCTTTAAGGGCCTTGTGTTTTCTAAGCTGACAATTTACCACTGAACCACAGCTTACAGCTGGTACATATTTAAGCAACAACACAGAATGTGCTTCAAAAATAGGCTTTTTCACTGGGCGCCAGTGGCTTACACCTGTAATCCTACCTAATCAGGAGACTGAGATCTGAGGATCACAGTTCAAAGCCAGCCCAGGCAGGAAAGTCTGTGAGACTCTTATCCCTAATAAACCACCAGAAAACTGGAAGTGGCACTGTGGCTCAGTGGTAGAGTGCTAGCCTTGAGCTGAAGAGCTCAGGGATAGCACCCAGGCCCAGAGTTCAAGCCCCAGAACCGACAAAAAAAAAAAAAAAAAACTTTTTCCTTAGTCACTGAATTAATCATCTAATAACACATTTTCCTCAGTCACTGAATTAATCATCTAATAACACAAACACACTTGACTGAAACCAAAGATAAAATTTAAAATACATTCAACATGTATAAAGGAAAAACCAAAAAATAATGTAGTTCTTAAAAAAGAATAGTTACCAAAATCTATCAACCATGAAATCCTTACCTTGTCTTTTTTACAAGAAATGGCTTCAAATCCTGAAGGATATTCCCTGTTTTTCGTCCCACTTCTAAATACAGATTTGGTCGATCAAAACCAGTACAAGTAATCCGTGGGTTTTTCAGGTTTAAACAACGTACTATGTCTTCTCGAATTGAAGAACTGGCAGTAGCTGTGAGTGCAACTACTGGAACCTAAATGAAGTAAAATTAATTTTTAACAAAGAGACTGTTAAAACTACATGAGGCTCCATATCAAAAATAAAAACTTTAAAACTCTTTTTTTCTTTGTGGTGATAGTGATCTAAGAATCACAATTCAAAGCCAGACAAAACAGGAAGGTCCAAGAGACTTATGTCTCCAATAAACTATTCAGAAATAACCAGAAATAGCACTGTGGCTCAAGTAGTAAAGCATTAGCCTTGAGCATAGAGAACCCAGGCCAGAGTTAAAGCCCCAGGACTGGGAAAAAATAAAAGAATAAAAGAAACTAAATATATGAAGTTTCCCATGTCAGTTATCTTGTCTTAACTAAATTAAGCCTACTTACTAGCTAACATAGCTTACGCTAAAATTACATATGCAAGAATGCTAATATAAACATGGGATATATTATATGTGATTTTTAATACTCTCTAATTCCGAAGTTACAAATTTCAATTCACTGAAAATCTAACAATATAAAGCACCTTATCTTTTTTATTTCTGTGTATATGTGTGTGTTATTATTTTGGCTTGTGGGTTTTCAGATCTTGAAGCAAAGATCCTAATTACCTGGATACAGTTTTACTAATCACTGGCATTCTATGTACAATTATATATAAATAACAGGTAATATTAGTTAATTCCTTAAGCAATAAATTTATATTCTAGTTTCAGACTAGCAAAAACATTAACTAGATATGCAGCCAAAGGACATAGCAGAAAAAAGATCATAAAGTATTACAGAAATTTGATAAGATGCCTTCTATAGGCCTAAATTTCACATTTTAGTCCTTATTATAAGGAGTTGTACTTAACTATGCTAACAGTTCATAATCAAAAAAATGGAGTAACAATGTTAAAATTAAGTCATGAGTAATCTTCAAGTTAATCTTTAATCATGAGCTGTTCCAATGCCAAGAACACAATTTTTTTTAAAAAATAACTACTGGAAAATCAGGCACTGGTGGCTTACATCTATAGTCCTAGCTACTCCGGAGGATAAGATCTGAGGATCATGGCTCAAAGCCAGCTCAGGCAGAAAAGTCCGTGAGACCCTTATCACCAATAAACTTCTCAGAAAAAGCCAGAAGTGGTACTATGGCTCAAGTGGTAGAGTGCTAGCCTTGAGCATAAAAAGGCTCAGGGACAGCACCTAGGCTCAGAGTTCAAGCCCTAGACCTAACAAAAAAACAAAAACAAAACTGTTGGAGCTAGAGGCTGGTGACTCTTATCTGTAATCTTACTCAGGCTGAGATCCTAAATATGTGGTCCAAAGGCCATTAAGAAAAGTCTGCAAAACTCTAATTCCAAAGCAACAAGGAAAGAGCAGAGCAGGAGGCATAGAAAATGGTTAGAACATCAGCGGAGAATGCAAACTGAGCAATCCTGAGGCTCTGAGTTCAAGTCCTAGTGCCATCTCTCTCCTCTCCTCTCCTCTCCTCCCTTCTTCCTCTCTCTCTCTCTCTCTCTCTCACACACACACACACATACGAATACTTTCTGCTAGAATTAATATATTCATAAAATTGTTCAGATATACATACCTCATAAACAAACTTAAGCAATTATATGTAGGTGAAAATTTATGTGCAATTGGCAATTTGAAAAGAAGCAATTATAGTGCTTCTTCCAAAACATTATAACAAGATACAATTAGTGGGGACAGGGAGGGTATGCTGAGTGTGACAAAAAATATATTACATGTATGAATATATTATAATAAAAGATGTAATTTTCTATCAATAATATACACAATTAAAGAATGTAATAAAAATTCCTATGATAAAAACATATTTAGCTGGGTGAAAATGTCTCACACCTGTAATCCTAGCTAGCCAAGAAGCTTAGATCTGAGGATCGTAGTTCAAAGCCAACCCAGCAAGGAAAGTTTGTGAGACTCTTGTCTCTAATTAACTACCAAATACCAGAAGTGGCACGTGGCTCAAAGTGGTAGAGTGGTATCCTTGTGTGAAAAAGTTCAGGGACAGTGCCCAGGCCCTGAGTTAGGTCAAGACCCATGACCAACCAAAAAAGAAAAAGAAAGAAAAATTATGTTTAGACAAAATGATAAGTACTGTGCAAACTCAGACTGATTTTTGTGAAACTTAGAAAAATAAATCTAACTTTTAGTGACACATACAAAAGAAGATATCCAGAAATGGAGATGAGGTTTTCTTGTTGCTATTTTTGTTTTCTTTTCTTTTAGTCTTCTTTGTTTATTTGTCTCTCTTTGGGAGGAAGAAGCACAGAAATTGAGGACAAAGCATGAACAAATAAGTGACACTGCAGACACAATGTTAAAAATGAAATATATCACTTGGGTGGGTAGAAAAAATTGGTAGAGAACAAGGGAAGGGTTGACACTGTCCAAATAGAAATGAACTTTTTATCTGACTTATTCAATTATAACCCCTTTAGGCATCACCTTTATAATAACAATTTTAAAAAATTAAATGAAAAAAAGCACAGATAAGGGGCTGAGGACTTAGCTTAGTGGCAGAGTATATGACTAGTATGTCTGAAGTAATGAGTATGACAGCCAGCACCAAATACAGGTAACACAAAGCAACTAACAACTGGTTCAGTTTGAATATAAAGAATAAATCATTGAATACATCAGACAACTAAAAAGCCAATTGATAAATAGTCATCAACTAAGTAAAACCCAACAAATAAATACAGAAAATGTGAGAAAGTAGGGAAAACAACTACTCTAGATAATAACCATCATACAGCAAAGGACAAGAATGACAGCAAAGTAGAGGATATTATATCAACTGAGCTCAAAAGACTGTTGCTAAGAATATATATTCTATGAAATGAATGAGGACCTTTACAAGCAACTACACAAACAGAAAAATACACAAAGAAATAAAGAAAAATACATTAAGAAATAAAGAAATAAATCAACAAGAACAGAGATAAAACACTGAATGAATCCCAAGTGAATACAAAATAGTTGAATGAGCTCAAAGAGAATACAGCTAAACATCTAAGAAACCAAAGAAGGCACAGATAAATTAATGAAGTAAGTTAGTCAATGCAAGATATTAAAAAAGAAACAAATGCAGCAGTGGTACCCACTTGCCACTATGCTGAAAATGAACTGTACTATACAACTTGTGAGTAGGGACAGGAGGGAAAATCTGAGAGAGAACACAGAAGGGAATGACACTGTCCAAAAAGAAATGTACTCATTACAAAAGAAAATGAAGAAATGAAATGAAAAAGGATTTCAGTAAAGAAATAGAAAACTGGAACAATAAACAAACTGAAGGCCAAAGATGACAAATAAAGCACAAATCCTTTCCAAAAGAGTAGAAGATATGGAAGTCAGAACATAGTAGAAATCAAAGGGAAAAATATGATAATATGCAAAATTTCCATTAAAAGATCAAATTTACATCATTTCAGGAAAGAAAACAAAAGATTCCAAAGGCACTGGAAATATATTTGACAGAGTAAAAGAGAAAGAAAAAGTCCAGCCAGGTTCAAGCAGCTTTTAAAACACTCAGTAGACCAGACCAGAAAAGAACCTATCCAAACATATTATATTTAAGAAGTCAAACACAGGGAACAAATAAAGAATACTAGAATTTGCAAAAGAGAGAAGAATAACAGTAGATTTCTCAACAGAAACCATGCAAACAAGGACTTCAAATGATATATTTCATAAACTAAAAGTAACTGATTGCCAACCCAGAATACTATCCTGTGAAGCTTTCATTCCTAACTGAAGAGCAAATAAAAATATTCCATAATAAAAACTAAAACAGAAGAAACTCAAAAAACATTCACAAAAGATCACCATAAGCATGAAAAAGTGGAGAAAACATATTCATCTAGATGAATAGATAGGAACAGGAAGAAATATGAAATTAAAATTGTGGGTAGAAATAGTAGGAAATACTACCTATCTCTCAATTCTGAAACATAATATCAATGGACTCTGTTCTCTATTCAAAAGATAGAATGGCAAGCTGGATAAAAAGGCAAGACCCAGCTGGGTCCAGTAACTCACGCCTATAATCCTGGCTATTCAGGAGGCTGAGATCTGAGGATCACAGTTGGAAGCCAGCCAGTCAGAAAAGTCCATGGGATTCTTATCTGTAATTAACCACCAGAGAACCGGTGGCGCTATGGCTCAAAGTGATAGAGCATTAACCTTGAATAAAAAGAAAAAAAGCTCAGTTCAAGCACTGAGTTCAAGTTCCATGACCAACAACAAAAAGGCAAGATGTAAACTTTTGTTGAATACAAAAAAAACAAAAACAAAAAAAAAACCAAATACCACCTTGGGGTAAAAGAGTGAAGAAGCATTTTCTAAGTATACATGTCCCAAAAGTAGGCAGGAGTAGTTATTCTCAGACATAGGAAAGCATATTATAAATCAAAATTAGAAGAGTGAAAGATACTTCATATTAATAACAGAAACTCTCAAATCAAACTGATACAAAAATTCTTAGTAACTACTGAGAGAAATAAATCAAGCTCAGAGCGAAGGGGTGCATGTTGAATTAAGGCTTAAAATATAGACATATATAAAAACATAAACAAATGAAGAGGGGAAATATGCAGCAAGAATCCAATATATATCCTTCAAAATTAAGAAGAATAAGGGAAGGGGGTGGGTATGGGAGAGACAGGTGAGAATGTTGAAAGGGGGGGCACTGATATTGTGTTCATAAGCTGTGTTAAATGGAAACTCCTTCAAGCGACTACCTACAAATGATTTTTACAAAAAATACATATACAATGACATATGTACATATACACAAACTAACTAAAGTTTGGTATATTCAAGGTTGCATTTCAATGGTGAATGGTGAACTCTTG
Source organism: Dipodomys ordii (assembly GCF_000151885.1). Classification (NCBI taxonomy): domain Eukaryota; kingdom Metazoa; phylum Chordata; class Mammalia; order Rodentia; family Heteromyidae; genus Dipodomys; species Dipodomys ordii. Next base: position 26,109,731 of record NW_012267220.1, on the reverse strand, counting down.
TGAATAATTAACAGACAGTTTAACAAAATGAACACAAGAAAGTTGAGACATGTCTTACCTATATGAGATGGGACTTAAGGGTAGGGGAATGGATAATGGAGAGTAATGGCGTACAAATACAGTCATAATACTTAATGTACACAGTAAAAATAAAATTAGAAGACCTATGGGGATAGGACCAAAGAGCTGATGGGAGAATAATGGAAGGAGAGACTGGTCAAGACACGTTGTATACATATACAGACGTGTTAAGTGTGTAAGAAAATTTATTTTTACAATACTATTTTTCAAAAAAGTAACACAATACTGAAACAAATTAACTTGAGTCAGATTACTTCACTTCAAATCTTGCCTTTACCACTTACTAGATGAAGAAAAGAGCTGTTTAACTCTCTAAGCTGCCATTTCCTCCTCTAAAAAATTGGCTGTAATAACAGCATCAATCTAAGAAAGTCACTGGAAAGATTAAATGAGACAAAGCATCAATATAGGAAATGTGCTGAATATAATGTGTAGCATATAGTAAGCACTCAGTTTTAATTATTACTAATTGAAACAGTAATAGTGATAACAATTAATACTAACATTAATAATTAAAATTGCTGCTGGAACTACTTACAAGACAGTACAAAAACTTCTGAGACATAGGCACTACTCAGATTTGTCAATAACTTTGGTAAAAATGTAGTGGTCTGCGTTACGTGATTTGTTAGGTCCCTTGAATTAAAATTTTTCATTTTGCTTAGAAATTCCCCACTTCAATGGTAAATTGCCAGTGAAAATCACATTTAATTCATTCTTTTGCATATACAACATTCTAGAAAATCACAAGAATGTGGGGCACATCTATAATCCCAGCACATAGGTTGGGCCAGAAGGACTAGATGGATGTTCTAAGCCAACCTATGCTAGACAGCAAGCTTCAAAAAAAGGAAAAACAAAAAAAGAATGTTGCTCCTGACACTAAAAGACAGAATAAAGAAATGGAATACTTACAGAAACAATAAATGTTCACTTCAAAAATAAATTAAGCCTATCTTTTAAACTTTGTGGTATAACAAAAACTTAGAAACAAGGAGCTAGACACCATTGGCTTACACCTATAATCCTAACTGCTCAAGAGGCTGAGATCTGAGGATCACAGTTCAAAGCCAGCCAGGGTAAAAAAGTCCATGAGACTCTTGTCTCAATAAACTACACAAAGAGAAAGCAGGAAGGAGAGTTCTGGGCTCAAGTGGTAGAGTGCTAACCTTGAGCAAAAAATACCCAGGGAAAGTACCCAGTCCTTATGTTCAAACTTTAGGACATGCACAAAAAAGAAATTTAGAGATAGGAATGAAGCTTAAAATAACATAGGCAGATTATGTGAAGGATGACTATCTATACATATGTATATCAGTCATGCTCTGACCACTTGTAATCAATCACAGCATAATTACTAGTAGTCTAAACTGTTTAGTAACTGGTTGGATGTTAAATTACACTACCATCTAGTTGCAAGCCTACATTTCTTTGATAATAGGAACCAATTTTTGTATAAGATATGAATATTTTGAGTGTGCAAAATTAAGGTTGATCTTAATCCTGTATTTTAGTAGTACACACTTAAAGGTTGAGAGAACAACTATTCCATCTGCTGCAAAATTTAGGACATGCTGCTTCCTCTCTTTTCTCTATAATACACATAATTTATGCATTGATTCCCTCTTTCTAAATGGGTAGGGAGAAAGCAATAGCAAGAACCATTTTTCTTGGACCTCACAGTTTCTCCTGTTTGAATATGATGAATTGCCTCTAGGTTTACAATAGCTGTCCATAATAATGTAACTGGAATTAGAGCCACTACACCAAAACAGTGAGAAAAAAAGGATAGTCCTCAACCACTAGGTGGCATTTCTTATCACTTAGCCAACAGAGGATTCTTCAGCGCATCCTGTGTGTGTGTGTGTGTGTGTGTGTTGTGTGTGTGTGTGTGTGTGTGTGTGTGTAAGGGAGGGAGGGAGGGAGTGTGTAGAAGGGAGGGAGGGAGAG
>NW_012267220.1:26035706-26107476 GCF_000151885.1 Dipodomys ordii | reverse complement strand
GTAGAAGGGAGGGAGGGAGAGAGTGGGGGGGTGTAGAAGGGAGGGAGGGAGGGAGGAAGTGTGCATGTGTTTCCTCCATCACTGCACCACAAACACTCTGCCCTAGAGGATCAACAGAAGGAACAGGCTATATTTAATCATCCCAAGAAATGAAAAAGATCCAAAGACATCCATAGTCAGATATAATAAAAGACTTTATTCCATTTTAGAAGTGTTTAAGAACAAAAGAAGATATTTAAAACTCCTTTAATACAATCCTTCTAAAATCAAAAGCCTAGAAAAGGATTAGAAAAACCAATCTTCCTAGTTTCCAAAAGCTTATTTTAAACCATTCTAAATTAATGGAAATCAATCCTCCAGAGCATGGTCTAGTGATTTACACCATGGAAATCCTGTCTGCACTACATGCACTGTTAACACTATTAATCCTTCTGTATTATTTGTACCACTCCATATGCCAGATGGACCATGGGTAACCTAAAACTCGAAACTACATTTCACGCATTTTTCAAATCACTTGCTTTACAAATGAGCAGAGTATCTTCCAGTGTACTATGTGAAGCTCCCAACTTTTCTTTTAGAGATGTTAGTTCTCTTAATATGAACAGTTCAGATCAGTGTAATTCATTTACAAATTATTTAAATTGCTCTGGTTTGCACATAGTACTTCCCTGAAAAATGTTCAGTTTATTTAACAAATGAGGTATATACAAACAATCACAGTAAAACCCACACTTAAAAATAACCCAAAAGTGGGCTGGAAAGGCGGCTAGTAGTAAAGTCCTTGCCTTGCATGCATGAGGCCCTGGGTTCCATTCCTCAGCACAGCATAAGCAGAAAAAGCCAGAAGTGACACTGTGGTTCAAGAGGCAGAGCTCCAGCCTTGAGCTGAAGAGCTGAGGGACAGCGCCCAGGCCCAGAGTTCAGGCCCACCACTGACAAAAAAAATAAAAGTAACCCAAAAGTCCTTCAGCAGGTGAATGGTTAAAAACTTTGGTATAGCAACATTGTGGAATAGTAATACAGCAACAAAAGGAAACAATTTTTTTAAATATGTGATAATTTGGATGGTATTCAAGGAATTAATGCTAAGTCAATAAGCTTCCAAAGGTAGTAAATCGTATATCCCACTTATATAATATTGCTGAAATAACAAAATGACATCACTAGAGACAAGACTGGGCATTATCAGGTGCAAAGGTTGGGGGTGGGAAAAACTGTAGTGTGGCTAAAAGAGGAGCCCCAAGAAACCTTGTAGAAATTGGTCTTGGTTGCAATACTAACAGTTACACAAATCTATATGAACTAAGACTGTACTGAATTATACACATACATGGAAATAAGTGCTTTGAAAACACTGAAATATGAATAATCCAGGAATATTGGACAAATGTCACATTCCTACTTTTGATATTATAGTATAGACATTCAAGAACTGACAGTAGAAAAAAGTGTATTTTTTTCAAACAACTTTTTATGAACCTCTAATATTTTCAAAATAAAAAATGTTGTCAATCTTGAGTTTTTAAGCAATATGTGAAAAACATATTATTTCTGTATTCATTCATGTAAAAATGTTACTCTTACTGGGCATCAGTCACTCATACCTTTAATCCTACCTACTCAAGAGGATGAGCTCTGAGCCAAACTAAGCAGGAAAGTCTGTTAGATTCTTATCTCCAATTAACCCCCAAGAAGCCAGAAGTGGAGCTGTCACTCAAGTATATAGTGCTTGCCTTAAGGGGGGAAAAAAAAAACTCAAACAGTACCTAAACCCTGAGTTCAAGTCCTAAGACTGGCCAAAACTTTTAAAAAATTACTTGTTAAAATTGGGAAACAAACTGGAATTAGCACTGTAGGAAAATTGCATTAGAATACAAATTCCCATTAGAATACATCATCCAGTATAATATAAGAAGGGGCAGCACCCTTTACCATGTCCCAAAGTAAAAGCACAGAGGGATGAAAACATCACAGAGGAGGCATGGGACTAAACATGCTTCAGAAGCAACAGTATACAAACTATGACTTACAGCCCAAAGAATCTATAATTAACTTTGCTTTTGTTGTTGTCAATTTTCACAATAGGATTTTTACTCAGAGCCTTGCACTTGCTAGGTGAGTTCTCCACCACATTAAGTTCTAAGCATAACTCGACATTTTTAAAGGAGTATTTATGAGACGAAGGAAGGAAACCTTTGACAAAGAAATAATACATTACCCTTACCTCTCCCTATGAGCAGTTTGGTTTTCTGTAGTTTCAGTTGCCTATTGTCAGCCACAGTATGAACGTATTAAGTGGAAAATTACAGAAATAAACAATACATAATTTTTAAATTTAACAGCATGCTGAGTAAAGTGAGGAAATCTTGTGCTGTTCTGCTATCTGCACAGTCACTCTATTTTCTCCAGGAAGCGAATAATCCCTTTCTCCAGCATAACAACACTATAGGTGCTACCCACCAGTTAGTCACTTTGTGATCTGGGTTATCAGATCAGCAGTCAAGCTACAGCAGTTGTAAGTTATTATTAGTTTTACAGTGGTTCATAGCCTCCAACTGTCATGGGTATGTATGTGTATGAGAAAAACACAGCATATATAGTTTAATAGTATCATATATGAACTTTCATTCCCCTCAGGGTCTGATGTGCCTATATTATTACCTCAACTTAACAGAAAGATGTTGCCAAGCCTGTTCAGAAGAATGCCTCAATAAATTTCATGTCAACCTTCAAAGAAGCCCTCATTAGAATTAAAAACATGGCTCCCTGTTTATAAAATCTATCTGCCATTTTTGATCAGGTCCAAGTTCTTGATGTTTTTTGCTTACTTGGGAAAGCTTACTTACCAATGGGAGTGCTGCCTTCAGGGAGCCCAATGACCTGAAAGAACTTCTAAATTCATGCCCCCACTCAGAAATACAGTGAGCCTCATCCACAGCAATAAGCGAGATACCTACAAAAGTGAAACACATACACATAAAAACACAAAAAAAATCCAAAAGATAAAATGGTCACCTAAATCAACACTGTCTTCTCGATTTAGATGACATAACTCGTTAGAAATGGAAAATAGCCAAATCAAAGTATTTGGTTCATATGAAAATATAAACATAACACCAAGTTAACACCAAAAGTTGTTACTAAAAAGATGAGTAGGGAAGATAAATGGATAAAGGCATTAAGATTTAAATATATATATAGGTATATAAACTTAAATATCATGTATCTATTTCAGTTTTCATCATTATTCCTTAGTAAAGTAAAATTCATTACTATCCATTTGTTCTCCAAAATATCACTTATGAACCACCTACAACAAAGTCTCTCTTTAAGAGACTATTGGGCACCAATAGCTCACATCTATAATCCTAACTACTCAGGAAGCTGAGTCTAAGGATGGCCATTGGAAGGCAGCCCAGACAGAAAAGTATACAGGACTCTTATCTTGTGGCAAATGCCACAAGTAGCTGTGTTCAAGTGATAGAGCACTAGCCTTGGGCAAAAAAAGCCTGGCTACAAGACTTAGGGGCCCCACCACAAAAAGGAAAAAAAAAAAAAGAATTGTTCTCTTTGGTAGTACGTTTAATTTTATCTCATGGATGGACTATCAAGCAACAGAAGTTAGCACATTCTGGGCTAGAAATATGGCTTAGTAGTAGAGTGTCACATACACAGGAAAAGCAGGAAGTAGCATTGTGGCTCAAGTGGTAGAGTATCAGCCTTGAGCAAAAGAAGCTCAGGGACAGTGCCCAGGCCCTGAGTTCAAGCCCCAGGACTGGCACAAAAGAGAAACAAACAAACAAAAAAGAGTGAGTACATTCCTGAGATTAAATACATCACTTTTTAAGACTGATCTTATCAAGTTCAGAAAGTTCCTCTGCAATAATAGTATTAGAAAACAGAACTGACAACCACACAACCCTTGTGTAAAATGGGATGAGAAAAATTAATATTTTTATGTACAAAGTAGGTTTAATATCTAAGACAAAAGTAATTTTCTTCATTTCTCAGTTTTAAAAATGTTTGTATTCGTGTATCGCACCTAACCTTTTTTTTTTTGGGGGGGGGGGGGGGGTCCGGTCATGGGGCCTGAACTCTGGGCCTGGGCGCTGTCCCTCAGCTCTTCAGCTCAAGGCTAGCACTCTACCACTTGAGCCACAACACCACTTCTGGCTTTTTTTCTTTTCCCTTATGTGGTGCTGAGGAATCGAACCCAGGGCCTTATGAATGCAAGGCAAGCGCTCTACCACTGAGCCACCTTCCGAGCCCCTAACATTTCTTATAACATCAAAAATAAATGAGATCATTCATTTGTCTAAGAAAAGAAAGCCTGATACAAAAAAGTAACAAATTGGGTGTTGATGGTTCATTCATGCGTTTAGCTATCCAAGAAGCTGAGATCTAAGGATCAAGATTCAAAGTAGTATAAGCTGAAAAGTCATTTTCAAAACAACCAGCAAAAAGTTAGTCTGGATACAAATAGCTCAAGTAGTAGAACACCAGTCAAGTAAGTAAGCATTTGCAATAAAAGCTTTGAATGCAACTGTCATATAGTGGAATATGACCACAGAGAAGAAAACAACAAAGGAGAAACGTACAGTACAAAACAGCTTTTGATTATTTCTATATTTACATTTTCTGATTAAAAAGAAAACCTCTAATATAGGTTTAGGTTTTTGTTGATTTGTTTTTCCTTTTTTTACTTGTAATCAGTCATACGTTTAATAAAAGGTAGTATGGTTTCCTATGAAAAGCTACATATGTTCGGCCTCACAGGCCTGTTACAACTGAATGTTCAAGGTGGGAAGCTGTTTCACTACATGTTTCCTAAAGCTTGAGGTGTGACATTCATGAACAAAGATAAAGAACTACTACTATGCTGATGTAATCTATATTAAAAATATGAACGGAAACACAATTTTGTACAATATGAATTTTGTAAAATATAAAATTCAATATATAAAATACATGTGGAAATTTATATCCCAAACACTGCACTGCAGAAATTTAAATAAATAATTTTTCCCTCAAAAAGGTTTATTGGTTATGTAAAGAAAATAGGTACATAAAAAGACAACAATACAGAAGAACAATTTCTATGGCAAAATGAATTTTAGGATGAGATAAAACAGAAGAAATACCAAGTTGGAGAGACAGAGATTTCCTTAAGATAATATATATAGTTGTTTTTTTTTTTGGTCCAGTCGTGGGGCCTGAACTCTGGGCCTGGGAGCTATCCCTCAGCTCTTCAGCTCAAGGCAAGTGCTCTACCACTTGAGCCACAGAACCACTTCTGGCTTTTTCTGCTTATGTGGTGCTGAGGAATCAAACCCAGGGCTTCATTCATGCAAGGCAAACACTCTACCACTGAGCAAACTTCCCAGCCCCCGGGAAGATAATATTTAAAATAAACTTTAACACAAGTGAAATCTAGGACTGTGCCCGGTAATGCACACCTGTAATCTAAGGAGGCCACGTTGAAAAATATGGCAGTTGAAAACCAACCCCTGGCAAAATTAGAGATGAGATCAGTGATATGTACTGCAATCTTAACTACAAAAAATGAGCTGGAAAACTGTGAGCCAAGGTTGCCTTGACAAAAATTTAAAATCTTATCCAAATAATAACTAAGGCAAAAATGTTTAGAGCAAAGCTAAAGTGTTCTGAGTTCAAACATCAATAAAATCCTCCCCACAAAAAAAAAAAAAACAAAAAACAAAAAACAAAGCATCCATCCACAGGTTTAAAACAACAAAAATTCAAACTCATACCTGTAAGCCTAGCTACCCTATCTGAGGATCACAGTTCTGAGCCAGCTCAGGTAATTTATCTCCAATAAACTGCCAAAAAAAGGCAGAAGTAGAGATGTCACTCAAGAGGTAGAGCACTAGATTTGAGCAAAAGAAGCTCAGGAGCAATAGCCAGGCCCTGAGTTTAAGCCCTAGGACTATCAAAACTAACTAAATAAATAATCAGTAAGTACTTATGAAGGTTTTATTTGATCACTTACCAATCTTAGTCTCAAGCTGCCGAAGCAGGTCCAAATTACCTGAGCAGAATTCTGGAGTTATATATACAATCTGGTACTTGCCTCTGTAAAGACAAACAAATTTACAAAAAGAAATAGGAAAAAAATAATAATACAAACAGGGTATTGCAATGTGGTACAACACTTGTACTTTGCATGCATGAATCCCTGAATTCAACCCTTAGTTCTGAAAGAAAAGATTAATAAAAATGGGGAAAAAGCTGGGTGCCGGTGGCTTATGCCTGTAATCCTAACTACTCAGGGGGCTAAGGTCTGAGGATCACAGTTCAAAGCCAGCCCAGGCAGGAAAAGCCATCAAACTCTTTTCTCCAATAAACCACCAGAAAACTGGAAATGGGGCTGTGACTCAAGTGGCAGTGCTAGTTTTGAGCTGAAGACCTGAAGGACAGTGCCCAGGCCCAGAGCTCAAGTCCCATGACTGACCACAAAACAAAAACAGAAAGATAATAGGGAAAAAGGGGGGGTGGGGAAGCAATCAAGCAGGTACAAAACAAATATGCCTTTAGGAAATTAAGACAGTATTCTAATTACATAGGAAACTATAAATAATCTTAATGTAAGACTGTCCAGATTTGAACTCAGTTTGTCTTCAAAACTCTAGGTTGGATACATGGCTCAAGTGGCAGAGTGCAAGCTGAGCATCTGAGCAAGCATAAGAGTCCTGAGTCCATACCCTCAATATTGGCAAAAAACAGAGAAGAGGGGAGGGAGGACAGGAGAGAAGGGAGTGGAAGGGAGGAGGGACTGAAGGAAAGGAGGGGAGAAAGAAATGTCTGCCATTCAAAGACTTGTGTAAAAATGTTCACAGTAGCTATATTTGTAATAGCCCAAAATATAAATAAACGTCAAGTAAATGAATAAACAGACTGTAATATAGACATATAATGAAATTTACTTGCTAATAAAAAGAATGAGTTATTAATAAATGTAGTAACATAATGAATTTCAAAATAATTTTGCTGCAGTACTTAAACCAAAAAATGACCACATAATAAATAAAATGCAAACTAATTTATACTGACAGAAAGTAAATCAACAGTTAATGGTGGCATAGGATCGAATTAAGAAAGTTTGATTTGCCAGTGGGACCAGTGGCTATCTAACTATCTACTCAAGAGGCTGAGATCTGAAGATCAAGATTCAAAGCCAACTGGGGCAGAAAATCCACAGAATCTTACCTCTAATAAATTACCCAAAAAAGCCAGAAGTGGAGCTTTGGCTCAAATGGTAGACTGCTTGCCTTGAGGGCAAAAAAAAAAAAAAAAAAAAACCTAAAAGACAGCAGCCAGGACTTGAGTTCAAGCCCTAGTACCAACCCCCAAAAAGCAACATTGAAAGTGATGGACATATTCATTCCCTAAACTATGATCGTGATTTATAGGTTAAAAAAAATCAACATCTACTAAATTAGGTATTTTCATTCTGTAAAATACATCATATATCAACAAAGGTGATGCAAATGGTCAAAAAAAAAAAAAAAACAGATGTTCACAAAAAGACGATTACTGGAATCCTCACACCAACCTTACTGGGAGTACCCCAAAACTAGAAATAACCTAGATGTCTATCAACAAAGAAATGTAAAACCATACTATACAACATTCATATAATAAATTATCACTCAGATTTTAAAACTACACCAGTGATATATGAAACACTATGTAAAAGTTGCAAGAACATTATGTTGACTGAAAAATTTTTACATAAAAGAGTAGTACATGAAATTCTTTTTGTGTGTGTGTGTGTCCAGTTATGGGGTCTGAACTCTGGGCCTGGGCGCTGTCCCTCAGCTCTTCAGCTCAGGGCTAGTGCTCTACCACTTGAGCCACAGCGCCACTTTCAGGTTTTTTCTTATTTGTTTATGTGGTGCTGAGGAATTGAACCCAGGGCCTCAGGCTTGCAAGGCAAACGCTCTACCACTAAGCCACCTTCCTAGCCCCTTGTACATGAAATTTTAGAGCATACAAAGCTAAATAAAAACTATAGTAAAAAAAAAAATTGGGGTGATGGTTTATTTAACTCAGGACAAAAGATGGAAAGAATATAATAAAAGAGACATTAAGAAACTTTGTAGAGTGACAGTAATATAATCTCTTTTTTTTGCCAGTCCTGGGCCTTGAACTCAAGGCCTGGGTTTCTTTTGCTCAAGGCTAGCACTCTACCACTTGAGCCACGCCACGGTACCACTTCTGGCTTTTTCTATTCATATGGTACTGAGTAATCAAACCTAAAGCTTCATGTATAACAGGGCAAGCACTCTACTATTAAGCCACACTTCCAGCTGAGCAATATAATCTTGATAGGGATCTGATTTACACCTTTGAATGCATTTCTCACAGCTCAGTAAATGGTTGTATGTATTATGTCCACATATACATACATATCTACATACATCAATATATAGAACTATCTTGTGTTCACAGATGATATTTTTCTTAGGAATTGTGTTATGATAGGATTAGTGAGCTAAGAAATCCAGAATCCATTCTGCAATTAGTTACAAATTCTCCAAGTAATGGCAAATTATTTGTCTCTGTACTTAAAGTTTCTTATGTATGTAAATACTCTTCAAGTTCTCTTCTTAGCAAAATTTGAAGATTCCATGACTACAATGCTAATTTTACAGCCCCAAGATGTTCTAAAGTTTAAAATATTTAAATTTTCTATGCTATAAAAACCACCATTAAGAAAGTACATTTCAAATATAAACATTTTATGCTATGCATTAAGGAAAATTTTTTCACATACAAAATTCTCTAATACCTTATAGACACGTGACCATATGATCAGAAATCATATAAATTACTCACAATTTGATATCTTCCAAAACATTTTTTGGTTGTGCAGATCCAAGGAAACAGGCCGAAATGTTGGACATTCTATAAGAAGAAAACAAGTATTATGGCATTCTATACAAAATACAAATATCAACTTTACTCTTACATGAAAAGGAATAAAGATACAGTTCTTTCGTGTAGTCCTCTTCGCAATCTTCATTTTGTATCTTATTAGTTTGATAAATCCCTTCAAAGCCAATGAAAATTTGGTTTCACAGTTAGTCTTTCAAAATGGCATCAAAAGATACTTTAGAGTATTTCATAGAATAAAAAATAAAAATAGGGCTAAGAATGTGGCTTAGTAGAGTTCTAGCATGCATGAAGTCCTAGGTTTGATTCCTCAGTACCACATAAACCAACAAAGCCAGAAGGAGTGCTTGTGCTCAAGTGATAGAGTGCAAGCCTTGAGCAAAAGAAGCTCAGGACAGTGCCTAGGGCCTGACTTCAAGCCCTAGGATTGGGGAAAAAAAATGAAAAATGGAAATAAATTTCTTCTAGGTACTAACTGCCAACACCTGTAATCCTAGCTACTCAGGAGACAGAGATCTGTGTGGTTCAAAGCCAACCTGGGAAGTAAATTGTCTGTGAAACTCTAATCTCCAATTAATCACCAAAATGCTGGAAGCAGAGCTGTGGCTCTGGTATAGTGCTAGCTTAGTGATAGCACCTGAGCCCTGAGTTCAAGCCCCAGGACCGGCACCAATTAAAAAATAGATAAATAAATGAAATAATAAATTTCTATATATTAATTTCATATACACTAATAAGCACAGGTAAACCAAAGGAAAAAATTTTGAAATAGTTAATATAAACTGAAAAACAGTAACAATTCTCTTTTAAAAAATGTTTTTAGAAAACTTAAGGAAGAAGATAGGCTCTTCCACTAAAGTATTATTTATTTCTAATAAAGAAAGCACCACTTCCAGAAACATGTTACTGTGAACTAGATTTCACAGTAAAAGGTTCATTCATAGAAAAAGAAAAATGGCAATCAGTTGTGATGACATAGACTTATAAACCTAGCACCCAGGAAGCTGAGACAGGAGGAGCACAAGCTCAAGGCTATCCTGAGCAACAAAGGGACACTGTCTCAAAAAGGCAAAAACAAAAAAAAGAGCAATTAGATGGGACTGCAAACAGTACTTACTGAAGCTGGAGCACTTGGTCTTCCATCAGAGAAATAAGAGGTGAGATGACAATGCCAATCTTGCCTACATATACAGGAGGATACTGGAAGCACAAACTCTTTCCATACCCTTAGAATAAAATAGCACATTCACAAATATAAAAACAAACCCTTAATACTCAAATTTCTTCTTGCAATGTACTTATGTAACACAATAAACAATACTAGCATGCCATTTTCTGAAAAGTAAATGCATGAATAAACTTGAACACCTATTCCTTGTTCATTCTCTTCTATATTTTACACCATTTGTAAATGCAAATATTTTGAGAATTTAATGCAAGTTTATGTACCTAAAACCTAATAACCAACACAGCCAGGTATCTGTAGTTCACACCTGCAATTCCACTGAGGATCAGCTACTCATGAGGCCAAGATCCAGAAAATTGTTGTTCCAAGGAAGCTCAGGAAAAAACGTTCTAGAAATTACATCTCCAAAATAAGATGGAAAAAATGGGCTGCAGATGTAACTCAAGTAAAGAACCCCAGTCAAGCAAGCAAACTGAATAAGGGTGAGCCCTGAATCCAAACACTAGTACTGGAAAAAAATAATTAACTTTATAAAAAAAGAACAAATGTGAACAAAATGATGCTGGAGGGATGCCTCAAGTGGTAAAGTCCCAATTTAGCAAGTATTTTTAGAGTAAAAGTATTGCTGGGTGCTGATAGTTCACATCTGTGATCCTAGCTACTCAGGAGACTGAGATCTGAGGATCATGGTTCAAAGCCAGCCCGGGCAAGAAAGTCTGTTCAACTCTTTATCTCCAATAAACCACCAGAAAACCAAAAGTGGAGTTGTGGCTAAAGTGGTAAAGTGCTTGCCTTGAGCTGAAGAGCTGAGGGACAGTGCCCAGGCCCAGAGTTTAAGCCCCATGACCAACAAGGAAAAAAAAAGAAAAAGAAAGTATTTATTTAAGGCAAACTTACCAGTTGCCATGACAACAACATTATCTCTTCTTTCTTCCAATACAGAATAAATAACTTTCCACTGGACCCTTGAAGGTAAAAAACAAAAAGCTATTTCATTTTATTAATAAGAAGCCCAGTGCACAAGTAAAAACCTATTTAAGGGCTGGGAAGGTGGCTCAGTGGTAGAGCACTTGCCTTGCATGCATGAGGCCCTGGGTTCGATTCCTCAGCACCACATAAGCAAAAGGAAAAAAGCCGGAAGTGGCACTTAATTTCTCACTTTCTCTAATAAAATTTCATTTATACTCTAGAGCAATTCCTGGAATTTCAAAATAAAGGACATCAACCTCTCATTCAGGCTAAGAGAAATTTTCATTTGGTATATGTATTAAATTTTATTACATGTATCTCAAGTGTAAAATAAATTCCAAGCACCAAGAAAAATAAGAAAAACAAACTTTGGTAAAATAAAAAGCACATACAGTAGAAAGATGGTATATTAAATGGTAACAGTAGAATAAAATGATAATAATAAGAACTCAGGTGATGGGTACACAGATACCCATTCTTTTTAAAGCTTTTCACCTTTACTGTTCCTTAAAATTGTTTCTTAGTAAAATGTCAAGGGAAAAATCAGTTGAAGAGGTAGTCTTTGACACTAATACTAACCTTGTCTTATATACATACTAGTTACACACTATATTTAGTTTATCAAATTTTATTAACTTATACACCAAGGAGCTTTTCTTTACAGGATATATTTCAATTTTAACTTTTAAGACTGGAAAAAGGAATAAAATGCTTCAATGAAGTCTATCCTAAATTCTCTAAACTCCACTGAGAAAATCTCCACTGAGATTTTTACTAGCTAATTTCATTCAAATGTACATGCTACTCATTTACTTTTTACACTTATATATGTACCCATTCGATTTTAAAACATCCTGAGTATATAAAGTAAATAAAATTATCTGTCTCAAAGTATTGTTTTATAAACCTTTATTTTATAAGTATACTTTGAAAATATGCTATATAAAATAAACAAACATAAAACTTGAAAAAAATAACTCAAAGAAGGAGATTGCTTAGATTATAATGCAAATGCATGTGGAAATGTAACAATGAGATCCCCCTCTACATAATTTATATAAGCTAATTTTTTTTAAAAACTTAAGGAAAAAAATAATTCACTGGTTGCAGTGGCTCAAGCTTGAAATCCTAACTACTTGTGAGGTGGAGATATGAGGATCTCAGTTTGAGATTGGCATCTCAACCAATATCAGGGTATCATAGCATGTCAGTGAACCCAGGATCTGGGAAAGCATAATGGCTGGGCAGAGTGGCCCATGTTTGTTATTCCCAGAGACACAGGAAAACACAAATCAGAAGATTAAAGCCAAGACAGTCCCAAGCATATTTCAACAAAAATAACCAACACAGCCAGGTATCTGTGATTCATATCTGCAATTCCACTGAGGATCAGCTACTCATGAGGCCAAAATCCAAAAAATTGTGGTTCCAAGGAAGCTCAGGCAAAAACATTCTAGAAATTACATCTCCAAAATAAGATGGAAAAAATGGGCTGCAGATGTAACTCAAGTAAAGAACCCCAGTCAAGCAAGCAAACTGAGTAAGGGTGAGGCCCTGAATCCAAACCCCAGTACTGGAAAAAAATAATTAACTTTATAAAAAAAAGAACAAATGTGAACAAAATGAGGCTGGAGGGATGGCTCAAGTGGTAAAGTCCCGGTTTAGCAAGTACAAAGACCTAAGTTCAATCCTTGGTATCCATGAAAGAAAAAATTCTGTTTTAAATGAAAACTCATTATAAATGTACCTAGGTTCTATAGAGAACCACTCAGTCAAAGGAAAATCATTTTTCTTTGCTTACAAAAATAATTTGCAAAAATAATTTATGAAATTATTACCCTGAAATAGTTTTGTAATCACTTATAGGATTGTGATATATATTTCAATAATGAAGTTGCATGTGCCTATTCTTGAATGAATAGCAGTTTACTTTTTTTTCCTGTTTAAAGATATAACTAAGTATATCAGTAACTAAGATTATACTCACGGTTTAAAACTGCAATGGCCAAAATAGGTCTTGAGGCAAATAATTTGCGTTGCACTGGGTTCTGGCAACAAATGATCTTAAAAATAAAATACAACGGGCACTTATGTTCATATAGAAATACTCCAGATAAGAGGAATAAAAGTTTCTGGTTTCTCATAAAGAACAGAGTTAGGTACCTAAGGTTGCCATTTTCTTTTAGTACAATTAACTTGTTCCTCTGTGTATCAGGTATGACTCGAGTTGAATGCTGTGATTAGTATTCAACTATGAGAATGCTGTGGTGGTCACACTTACCAACACTGTCAAAACCTGTATTTTATAATCAGCTACAGTTCTAGCTCTACCATCAATAATAAACACTTTAGCAAACAACAGAGCACTTCAAACTTTATAATATAACCACCTTTCAATTAATAATAAATAGAATTTACTGTCACAATCTGTTTTACAGTTTTATAGATAAAATATTTTAGTTGTCTAAAACTAAACTATTTACCTAAATAGTTTCATTTAGTTACCTAATTAGTTAACCTTAGCTACCTAAATGTGACTAAATTTTGAATCTGCACAGCATAATGGAATCATGTTTTCTCTACACAAAGACTATCACTGTCCATCCTTAAGTTGAAAGACTCATGAGTAGCCAAAACAGGATAAAACAACAATCAAGATAATTTATCACTAGACAAAATAAGGTCAAACAAGGGCATTTATGTTCTCAGCCTTAATGACTATAGATAGAAAAATAGATCTAGACAAACTACGCCTGTTCTATAAATACATTCATATAAACCCTCTACAAATGTTATAAATTGTCAATATTATGTCAATGATGAAGTCTAAATCTAGTGAGAGTTCTACTGTACAAGAAGACCCCATAACTTGTCATAATAGATACTATTATTTACATTTAAATAGAAAGTTGATTTAATACATTCTTTACTATGATACTATGCTTTTTATGTCCTGTGCCAGTATTGGGGTTTGAACTCAGGACCTGGGTGCTGTCACTAAGCTTTTTTGCCCAAGGTTAGCACTTGAGCCACAGCTCCACTTGTGGATTTTTCCTGGTTAGTTGCATTTAAGAGTATCATGGGCTTCACTGCCTGGGCTGGCTTCAAACTATAATCTTCAGATCTCAGCTCCAACTCAGTCGTGGTTACAGTTGTAGGACACTGGGGTCCAACCTGTGCTGCTTCTTTATTAGCTACACCTAATAGATCCTAAAGAGAAAATCTCTGTATCCACCTGTCATTTACAATGGATAAACAGTAAATTATTCTATTACTTTCATTAAGACACAAAATATATATTTCCAGATAAAAATTTTCACGTTACCATATCCACTTAATAACATAAATTTTATTACTTAGTGTTATAATAAGGTTGAGATAAGACAGTGAAAAGCATGAAAGAATTTAACAAGTTGCCACAAAACCACCTAACTTCTAAAACAACACCTTAATCCTAAATTAAAGTCAGTGATAAGTAACAGATTTGAGTAATTTCAGGTATAGTTCAGTAATTACCTTCATTATCTTCTTCTTCTGCTTCTTCTTCAACTTCTTCTTCTTCTTGTTCTTCTTCTTTTCCTTCTTCAACTTCATCTTTATTTTTATCTTCTTCAGTAGGAAAACTCAAGTTTCTTTCCATTTTTAAGCACTGAGAATGAACTGACTCTACAGGGCTACTATTTAAATCTTCTAAAGACTGAAAATATAAAAGAAATTTTAAAAGTACAACTGCTGCTAGTATAGAAGCATTTTCAACAATCACAAAAGGAATATTATTAACAATTTTCTCAAGGCTGGCAGATGTACAAGCAACAATACAAAAAAAGAAAATGTGTGCTCCTCTATAAATGTGCTCAAGAATGGCTTTCACAGCACAAAGCTAGAGATGGAATTAACCAACAAAAACAAGGGAAAACAGGGGAAAGTGGTCATAAAATTTAAATTTGCATAATTTAAAATATTTCTCTTTATTGTACTTCAATGATTTCTCCCAAGAGATAAATGTGTATTCTAATGGAATTTTTGTAGTGAGTTTCTCTATATCTCCTGTGAGTCAGTCATACTCTTCTTAAGTAAGGATAAAACATCAACTAAAAGCAAATAAAAAATTTGGAAATTGTCAAAAATAAAAACAAAATCAAGTAAGTTTAAGAAATAAATATTACATATGTAAAATAACAATTTGCCTTGATATTTTATCCTCTAAATAAGGATGATGAATGTCCAAAAACCTCTTTATCTATAAAAATTTTTACTAAGAAGTGATGTAGAATATTCAACCAAATGCTCACTTTTCTCTTCTTATCAAACCTTCCAATTAGCATTTTGACCTGAAGAGTTCACAAACAAAGTATATTTACTTCAGGGGAAAAAGCAATTCTCTTTCTAATATTTTTCTTCAAATTGATAAATATTCAGAGAACATTATAAAAACAGGATTCTCTAATACAAGCATTAAGGTGACCATCTAAGAGACTTAATATATCTGCTTGTAGAAGTCTACAAACGTCCTATAAATGCTCTTATACAGCATTAATCAGAAATCACTGAAAATTATGTTTTAGCTTATGTTCGTTAAATACTTGAGTGAACGTCAAGATTCTTTACTCAGCTTTATGCAATAGCTTAAATAAAAATCCCAAATATTGGTAAGAAATGTACGCATTTTCCTGCCCATGTAATTGTAACCCCTCTATACAGTATCTTCACAAATAAAATTTAAAAAAATCCCAAATATTAACTCTGAATTTCAAAGACATTATAAAATAGCCTCCCAGAAGGATTGGGATTGGGGGGGAGGGAGGAGGCTGGGAAGGGATGTGAAGGGTAAACAAAGGAGGAGGCTGCAATGCTTGGTAAGAAATGTATGCATTATCCTGCCCATGTAATTGTAATCCCTCTGTACAGTATGTTCACAAATAAAATTAAATTAAATTAAAAAAAAATAGCCTCCCAACGTTACATGGTTAATAAGTGGAGGGATTTAAATCTACATCTTAATTCAAAATTTACAATGTTAATTATCACGGTAATTGCACAAAAAAAAACTTTCATAGTAAAACATAGTAAAGTTGAACTATTAAAAAGTTATATAGAATCAATATTAAAAAGTCATAATAAAGAACTAGAGATGTGTCTCAAGTGATAGAGCACTATTTATTTTTGTCAATTATGGGATGTGAACTCAGGGTCTGTCAGGTGCTGTCCTTGAGCTCTTTTCATCAAGGCTAGTGCGGTACAACTCTGAGCCATGGTCCCATTTCCAGTTTTCTGGTGGGTGAGAGTCTCGAGGACATTACTGCCTGGGCTGACTTTGAATGGTGATCCGCAGATCTCAGCCTCCTGAGTAGCTAAGATTACAGGAGTCAGCCACCAGCACCAAGACAGAACACTATTTATAAACAAAAAAGGCCCTGAGTTCAAGTCCTAATAAGGGGAACAACAATAATAACAACAAAAGCCATAATAAATAACACTCAAGAAAATGAGAACTTCCAAATAAAAAGAGAATGGAAAAAAGGGAAATCAATTTCAATCCTGGACAGTTTAGTCACTAGCAAATTTTAGAAAAAGATTAAAAGTCAAAGAAAAAAGAACACAAAAGCTGGGAATGGTGGCATTAACAGGCTGGGAAATGTAGCACAAGCAGCAGAGTGCTTGCTTAACACACTGTTCGACAAAAGACAATCATATAGAAGATGTATTTAAAAATTAGCATATGATTTCAATAGACCAAATAAAGAGATGTGAACTGGGATTAACTCTGCCACTAAATAACTAGTATCAGCTGGGTGCCAGTGGCCCACACCTGTAATCCTACTCAGGAGGCTGAGATCTGAGGATCATAGTTTAAAGCCAGCCTGGGCAAGAAAGTCTGCCAGACTCTTATCTCCAATAAGAGTGAAGTAGTACAGCACTAGCCTTGAGCTGAAGAGCTGAGGGACAGTGCCCAAGCCCAGAGTTCAAGCCCCACAACCGACAAAAAACAACAACAATTGAATTTCACTGTAGTGGGACATGGTTGGAAATAAGGTCATATTTTAATTAAGTGTCCTTTGGGAAGAACTTGAAGTAAGTTTTCTATAATTTTCAACATACCTTCAGCATCTCCATTTCTAAATCTTCATCACTTTCAATTATGTAAGATGAATCATGTTCATTATTGTTGACTGAAGAATGCTTTTTAAAAAAGTATTTCAAACATTAGTTTCAGTATAATTGCTTCTATACTTACATTTCTACAAAATACAATATAATTAATTTTATAGCCTCTGCCAAAAAATAAAGTTCCTAAACACTAAATACTTTTAGACATCTTCCTCCTTCCGGCATAAGGCATGTTTATTTGTTTATATATCAGGTACATAGAAAAGTAGAGGAAGAGGAGAACATAAACAACAGAATCAAAGAGGATGAAAAATTTATAGACAAACTAGATAAACAGACTTTATAAAATCTCCACTTAAAATGAAAATACTAAGTGAAAAGTTCATTCATGGTTTGACAATGTCAAGCAAACTGTGTCTCCCAAACTTTTTGAGTATAGCAAGCAACCTTTTCAGAATGTAGAAAACCTCTGTGCAATATCAAAACCAATTTTTCTTTTATACCCACTGAATGGAAAAAAGGGGGAGGTTATTACTTGTAATATCAAATGAATGTGTATTTTGCAAAGAATACTTATATACATTTGAAAAAATGTCTGATAGGTTATTTGCTTAGTCTACTGCAGAAATTTGGCTATGAGGATTCTACAATATGATAGGTTATTTGCCTAGTCTACTGCTGAAATTTGGTTATGAGGACTCTACAATATCTTGGTAATCACTAAAAAGCAAGTGCCCCACAGAATAGGAAGTCACACAATCGATGCTTACAGAAAACAGAGCCCCTAATATGCTTACTATTGAAATAAGAAATGAGAAAAGGCCTTAATTAACATGCAAGATCTAAAACTAAAACAGATTTTTAAAAGATTTTAACTATAAAAGTCCTCATTTTCAAAAAGTTTTAAATTGAAAGAAAATTATACTAATAAGTATCAGACAGTAACAATGGCAAAAACTGGTATATGAAATTATGATCATAATGCTGTATTGTATGAATCATGATCACAATGCTGTATAAAAACATAATCTTAAATATATCTAATAAGAATTTTTATTGTTTTGTTTTGTTTTTGTTTTTGTTTTTTCCGGTCATAGGGCCTGAACTCTGTGCCTGAATACTGTCCCTCAGGTCTTCAGCTCAAGGTTAGCACTCTACCACTTGAGCCACAGCGCCACTGCCAGCTTTTTCTGCTTATGTGGTGCTGAGGAATTGAACCCAGGGCCTCGTGCATGCAAGGCAAGCACTCTACCACTGAGCCACCTTCCCAGCCCTAATAAGAATTTTTTAGAAATTGAATAACAGCAGCAAAAGACAGTTTTTTTTAAAATTATCTTTAGTTGCATAAAGGTTACAAAAATATTGTTTCTTAAAAAGGGCACCTAAGTCACACATGGTGGATTGAGAATGCTTTTTATGGAGGTACTGGGGTTTGAACTCAGCCTTAGCAGGCTCCGTACCACTTGAATGACATCTGCAACCCTTTTTAGGTTTTTTAGTTGTCTGGGGTTTTTAGCTTCTTCAAATCAGGTCTCATGTTTTTTTCTCAGGCTAGGCTACACTGTGATCTTCCCATTTACACATCCCATACAGTCGGGATGACCAGGCATACACCATCACACTGATTTCTAGTGGTTAAAATGAGGTTTCTTAACTATTTTGCCTGAGTTGGCCTCAAACCCAATCTGCCTCCTGAATGGTTGGAATTATAGATGTGAGATTATTTTAGTACAATTAAGTGTACACAATGAGCTTACAATGAACTTACAAATTCAATAAAATTATTACTTAAACAGTGTAAATAGAGAATTTCTCCAATACAGAAGGCTTTCTCTCCCAAAAATCTGAGAAGTAAATACTCTTAATGAATGACATCAAAATATAAAAGCTTAATTGTAAAAAGAAATAAAAACCACAAAATTCCAAGAAATATGGGCATAATTTTTTTGTTGGTTTTTTTCCTCAATTGCTAGGGATTGAATTCAGGGCACAAACACTGTCCCTGATCTTTTTTGCTCAAAGTTAGCAACCCAACACATTTTAGTCAGGCTCCTGACTAGCTAGGATAACAAATGTGAGCCACTGGCACAGGGCAAAAATAGTCATTTTAAGTAATTAGTATGCTAATAAAAAAGAAATGAAAAACTAAGAAAAAAGAGGTCTTTGTAGATGACAGTAAAGACAACTGTTACTTAAAAAAAAAAATTTTGTACAAGCCCTGAGTTCAAGCCCTAGGACCAGCATTGAAAAGAACTGTTTTTAGTCAGACAAATAGGTTCAACCTTATAATCCTAGATAACTTGGAGGACCAGATCAAAGCCAGCTTTGATCTTCACAGCCAGACACCACTGGCTCACACATGTAATCCTAGTTAGCTGGGAGGCTGAAAATGGAAGAATTGAGGTGAGTGATGAGCTTGAGCAGAAAAATTCACACAGGACCCACAGTGGCTTGTGCCTATCATCCTAAACTACACTGAAACAGTAAGTTTAAGGAGACTGTGATACCAGGCCAGCATGGGCATTAAAGTCCAAGAGACTTCATCTCCACAAAGGAAAACTGAAGGTAGTGTGGCTCAAACCTGTGAATCCAGAGTCAACTGAAACATGAAAATGGGGATAGGAACTCAGGTACATACCCAGAAGAAAAGTAAGACCCTACCCTAAAAACAACCAGTGAATGAATATAGGGCTAGAGTGCATAGTTCAGCAGTATTGGAACCAGCCTGGCTGAGTTCAAAGCAGGTATTCATTAAAAACATTTCATACTAACAACGAAGACATTCTTTTTGAGGAAATTAAAAATTGCACCAAAAAATCAGGTTTAGAAGAGCAAACATACATAAAGAATCCATAAAAAAGCACTATTATGTAGAAGACATAGAAATAATAAAATAACAAATTATAAAAGTACAATAGTGTCTACTGGCACTATAAAATACTTCCACTAGACAATGCATTTATTGTATTATGTCTGAAGCAGTAAAGCCTGGCTCACAAGCTAGTCAGCCTTCTATCTTTACAGGTAAAATTTGTAGATTAAAAAACAGAAAGTACATCTGTTCATATCTGTCCCTGGGTACTTTGACAATATGATGCAGAAACAGAAGTTGCAATGGACACTGATTATATCTCGTAAAGCCTAAACTATTTACAATGTGCCCTTTTACAAAACAAAGTCAGCCAACTCCCACTAAAGGAAAAAAAGTGTTTGCACTTTATTCAGTACCTCAGTGCACTGGTGGGAAAAATCACTGAGGGTTTGTTTCTCATTCAGCTGTTCCAATATTTGAAGTTCATACTCTGTAATATCTAATGACATTTGGCATGTTCTTTCCATGTTTTCTTTCAACTTATTATTTTCAAATTCATCTTCCAACCCTTCTTCTTGTTTCACTTTTACAAGTACATCATGTCCACCATGTTTAACTAGATTATCCAGTGATGTATCCCATGTCTCATCCTTATCTTCAGTAAGACTTTTTTCTGTAGTTTCTTTCTGCTGTTCTCTACCAACAGTTGAATCCTCCAACGATACATTAAAATGATTACTGGGCCTCACTTCGGTGGTGATTTTTGTAGGACCAAACAGAATCTTCCTCAGTGAAAACAGACTTTCTGAAATATTCTTCAATAAAATAGAAACCCTTAAAAAATTAAGAAAGATTATTCAACTTCAATTGAATTAACTCAGGACAAGTTTTAAAGCTTTCTCCTATATAAAATTTTACAAACTGAATTCTACTTAAAGAATCACAGATTCTTCATTCCCTAATGCCTATCTATGATTGAACCTGATAGGCTAGGCTACTAAAACAGCTATGTACTTCTACATTCAACAGCTGATTAATTTGCTCACTAAGAGTTGGCAGTATTTGGTTCCAAAATTATTTATTCCAGCTATACCTTTTTAATGGTAATTAATCTAATTCAATAGGAATTAAGTCAATGATTCAAAAAGGAAAGAACTCAGTAAATTCTCAGTTGAACGTAAGAAGAAAGCCTAACAAATTTCTTTTTAAAATGTTTAGTTAGGGGCTGGGAAGGTGGCTCAGTGGTAGAGCGCTTGCCTTGCATGCCTGAGGCCCTGGGTTTGATTCCTCAGCACCACATAAGCAAAAAAAAAAAAAAAAAAGCCAGAAGTAGCACTGTGGCTCAAGTGGTAGAGCGTTAGCCTTGAGCTGAAGAGCTGAGGGATAGTGCCCAGGCCCAGAGTTCAGGCCCCACGACCAGATCCAAAAAAAAAAAAAAAAGAAAGCCAAATGAAATGTGAGGCCCTGAGTTCAAGCCAATTAAAAAAAGTCTAAAGATAAAAAGTGAAAAAAAAATTAAAATAAAGTTTTGTTAACAGGACGGGAAGGTGGCTCAGTGGTAGAGTGTTTGCCTTGCATGCATGAGGCCCTGGGTTCAATTCCTCAGCACCACATAAGCAGAAAAAGCCAGAAGTGGTGCTGTGGCTCAAGTTGTACAGTACTAACCTTGAGCTGAAGAGCTGAGGGACAGTGCGCCCAGGCCCAGAGTTCAGGCCTGATGACCAATAAATAAATAAATAAATAAAGTTGTTAGCTACATTCAAAATAAATATGAAGCCAGGCACTGGTGGCTCACACCTGTAATCCTAGCTACTCAGGACGTTGAGATCTGAGGATCACAGTTCAAAGCCAGCCAGGGTAGGAAAGCCTGTGAGATTCTTATCTCCAATAAACCATCAGAAAACCCGAAGTGGTGCTGTGGCTCTAGTGGTAGAATGCTAGCCTTGAGCTGAAGAGTTGAGGGACAGTGCCCAGGCCCAGAGTTTAGGCCCCACAACCCACAAATAAATAAATAAATAAACAAATAAATGTGAAAGTCTAGAAGAAAAGTAAAGATTTCAAGGAATCTAAACTGACATTTCTTGAACATTTTAAATTTCCATTCCATCTCAAAGAAAATGCAATTTGAAATTGTAGGTGACACATTTTGATTATTTTATCTCATGGTTTGATTCAAGTTTTGTTGGTTTTTTTTTTTTCGTTATGGGGCTTGAACTCTGGGCCTGGGCACTGTCTCTTAGCTCTTCAGCTCAAGGCTAGCTCTCTACCACTTGAGCCACAGCGCCACTTCCAGCTTTTTCTGTTTACTTGGTGCTGAGGAATCAAACCCAGGGCCTCATGCATGAGGCAAGCACTCTACCACTGGGCCATCTTCCAGCCCTGATCCAACTTTTCAACTCACTGATCAATTGAAAATTTAACACATAAGAGTCCTAATGCTACACCACCCCAGTTATTAGGAAATGCAAAGACCTGGAAAAAATCATATTAAGTGATATAGGTCCCATGGTTGCAATAATTATAGTGTACATTTAGGATAATTTTATCGGATAAGCAGAAAAGCTCAAAAGCTATGTACATGACCATATAAGATAATGCTAAGCAAAATGAACCCCAAGATACAGACACAAGAGGTCTTTCTCTATTGTTATTCTTTTTAATGTACAATGTGATTTTTTTGTTCTTTTGCATGTTCTTCTGCCAATGGCATATCCCCCTTTGATTTTGGTACCCTGCATCTTGTATATACATTTCTCTAATTTGGAGAGGGAAAGAGGAATAACAAAAAGCTGAAACAAGGACACAGGATGACCCACTGCAACAATGATACCCATAAGACTCTATACTGGAAATAACTTTACAAATTTGGGAGGGAGGGGGTAAGGTAGGCGGGGAGGGAAGAGATAATGGAAGAACAACAAAGGAGAAGTAACAATGCTCGACAAGAAATGTACACATTACCTTACTCCGTAACCGTAACCCCGCTGTACAGCATCTTTACAATAAAATAAAATTTTTAAAGAAGAATACTAATGCTATTTTTAATACTATTTTGCATCTTCAAGATCTCAAAATCTAAACTCACATTTTTTGAAACAAAAAAGAAAGCTTCCTATTTATTAGGTAAATATGAGTAAAAAACACGGATAAGATTTATAAACAGATATGAACTAAATTTAACACAACGGTAGTTGCTAATGTATATAACAATTTTCACTAAGAAACTTTAAATGGATATATTAACACCAAAACTTATTAATTGAAATGGAAAACCATTATTTGGATAAAATGAGGCACATCAACTGTTTATTACTTGCTATTTCACTAAATCAGTTTTTAGGTACTTCCTAAAAGCAGAAATACACAATAATACAGGAATTACACAATAACAAAAGTATCTGGAGCAGAGAAGTATGTTTTACTATATAATTACTGTTTTTCCTTAGGTTTTCTAATTTTTCAGTGTTTAAAATCAATACTTTATAAAAGTTTTGTATTAACAATTCAACATAACTTGTTCTTTCAAATAATAAAGTAACAAAGTGCTGAGCTTCTTCAGCACTAACATTTGCACCAAATAGCACCCAAAGTTAAGCTCAAGCTTAAGTTAGCAAAGTCTGTATTAACCATTAGCACAAAATCAAGAAGAAAATTAAATTCCCCAACTAAAACCAGATCTTTTTTACCTTTGATATAAATGTTTCATTATGTTGTCCAAAATAGCTTCAGATTTGTAATCCTTCTAATCTCATCTTTCCACATCTAGTGTGCTAGTACTATAAATCTTACAAAAAATACTTCATATGTAAGAACTGTATGTAAATAATGTGATACTTTTTAATTGCTAAATAACCAGAGAATGCTTTAACAGATAAACATCAGAGTAGCATATGTTTATTTTAAGATCACTGTTTAACAAATGCTAAAGGCTATCCTGTCTTCTAAGACATTATGTACTTTTCCTTTCTTATTAGGGTAGCTATAATACATATATGTTGCATCAACAGTTGACAGAATGCCAAGTACATGAAAACAATAAAATAAAAAATCAGATCAATGATGAATACTAAGTAATAGCAATACTTTGTGTTCACTGAGGAATAAAATATTTCCTTCTAAAAAAGAAAACAAAAAAGTCCTTTGTTCTAGCTTTTATAGTTTTATCCATTCCATAGACAGGATATTATATCTTCCAGCTGTAATCAGGTACATAATCATGTCATTTTTATTCATACCACAAGCTTATCAAACTATAAGGAAAAGTTACTTTGAATGTCTCTTTATGCAAAATGGAAATATGGAAAGTGAGCATAAAAAATAATGCATGCTTACTTTAGGTAACTGGATACTTGTGGTCATTTTTGTTCCCTCCTACTTCTTTTTTTTTAATCTGTAAGTAGTCATTTTTTATTATACATTTTTACTGCAAAAATACTGTACAGGGGTTACAGTTACATGAGTAAGGTAATGAGTACAATTCCTATTGAGCACTGATGTTTTGTCCTTTATTTTTCCCCTAACATCCCTTCCTTCCCCACCTCCTCAACTAATTCCCCACCCCTTTACACCCCCCCAACCAACCCCCAGCCAAAGTTGTAAACTTCATTTTCAACATAGTGTCTTGTACATCTCATTGTTACAATGGGTCAACCTGTATCCCTATTTAAACATTTTGTTTTTCCCTTCTCCTCCCCAAATTAGAAAAATGTATATACAAGATGCAGGGCACCAAAATCAAATACAGTGAAAATGCGTTATACCATGCGGAACATAGCAAAGAAATAAACAAAATCACATAGTACATTATACATACATTATAAACAATAGCAAGAAAGAAAAAAACATTTATGTCCCTATCTTGGGGTTCATTTCACTTAATATCATCATATATGGTCATACGTACATAGCTTTTGACCTTTTCTGCTTGTCCTAAACTTATAGTAGTTATTGCAAATAAGAAGGTTATTATTTTCTTTGAAAGTCTATAAATGAAATACTACTTTGGATTCACCATTATAATTTAGTCCCGGGATTACACTTGAGACTTCTGAAGGAGAACCACCAAGTAGGTTTGGGTTTTCCCATCATCTGAATTGAGATAAGTCACTTTTGTTTGTAAAGAATATGTTTGCAATGTATTCTGTGGTCATGTATTTCTCCTGATGTTTCACAAAATGTTAATTTGTATATGGGAAAATGTGCATTGCATCTATATCCAAGATCACATTGGTGGTTTGGGATAACACAATGTTGTTCCCTCCTACTTCTGAGTTATAATCTAAATAAATCAGGTTTTACTGTATGTACACCAGTACAAAACACAGAAAGGAAGAGCTAGGCACTGGTAACCTCTAATTCTAGCACCTGAGGAGACTGAGATCTTAGGATTGGTATTTGAAGACAGCCCGGAGACCATTATGTCCAATTAAGCAGCCAAAGCCAAAAGTAGAACTGTGCCTCAAGTGGTAGATAGAGTACCAGTTGTGACAAGGGAAGTAAAGCAAAATCAAGAGGTCCTGAGTGAAAACGCTCAGAACAATGGCACATGTATATTACACGTACATACACATGTACACACACACAAAAGAATGAGAACTTTGGCTTCTTGTCATTATTTCCCATTCCTAAGTTTTAAGAAAACACTTAGTTGATATTATAAACCAAGCTATAAAATAGTTAATTGACACAAAGTAAGTATATTTACAAAATGTGGAAATATATGTGAAATCATGTAAAATCAAGTGAGAAGTGAGTTTACTGTACCTTCCGTAATTTAAAGTCAACATCTTTTAGACATTATTAAATATTAAACTGCTAGGGAGAAAATTTCTAAAAAAGCTCAATTTCTACTCCACATTCTTTTTTCCTTTTCTATGGTACTAAGGATTAACCTCAAGGCCTCAACACTTGCTCCATCACTCAAGCTCTCTATCACATTTTTTCTATACCACAATGAAAAAAATATACCTGAACTCAAGGCTTCAAGCCCTTGTGTAGCTTTTCACTCAAGGCTAGAACTTCACCACTTGAGCCATACAACTATTTCCAGCCTTTTGCTGTATCAGATATATTGACTTCAGATCTCAAGTCTCCTGAATAGCTAGCCACCAGTGCCTGGCCACATAGTTAAGTTTATCCTTCAAAACCTATCACAAATCTTATCCAAAAAAGAAAGATTAATACTGCAGTTTCTCAGAGTCAAAATTCCAATTAACTGCCTCACATTTCTACAAAATTATATAACTACTTGCAGTTCTGCAATAATATTTTAAGAGATTTTAACAAAGGAGTCATTCAGTAATAAATCACAGCAAGGTCTAGTTCCAAAGTAAGTAAACTACATACACAGCACCTTTGGTTGAAGGTCTACATATTTATAGAGAATATTTGATCAAAACATCCCAGTGCTGTAGCTAGAAAAGTCTTAAGTGTGTTATCTAGTGCTTTTGGTTTTTAAAAGTCTTCAGGTATGAGTACCATTTGTTCTATTGTAGTAGATGGGTTATTAACCAGCTAAGAGTCTTACGAGAACAAAAAAAAAAAGTACTAAACATGAAGACTATCTTCATTTGTAAATTGTAACAGATCACAATACAAATGTAAGTAAATGAAATACACCATAAACAAAAAACAACTCTACTTCTTATTTTCTTTATTGTGCATGTGTGCCAATCCTGGGGCTTGATCTCAAAGCCTAGGTGCTATCTCTAAGCTCTTTGTACTCAAAGATAGTACTCTACACCTAAGCCATAGCTCCACTTCTGGCTTGTTTGGTGGTTAAATAAGGGTCTCAGGGACTATCCTGCCTTCAATGGCTTTGAATGAAAATTCTCAGATCTCAGCCTCCTGAGTAGCTAGGATTACAGGCATGAGCCATCAGTGCCCAGCCGAAAATTTTTTCATAAATGTACACTATTTTGCTTTGATAAAAATTACAACATGTGTTTTCAAAATATCACTTGTGTACCCTATGAAATTAAGAAAATTGAGGGGGAGGGATTGGGTTGGAGGGATCAGAGAGAATGATCAAAGGGGTGATATCAATCAAGATGAACTGTATTCATGAACTAATTTGTTGAATACTAATTGCTTTGTACAACTACTTAAAAGACAATAGGATATAATTTAAAATATACATATACAGCTAGGAAGGTGAATCAGTGGTAGAGCACTTATCTTGCATGCAAAGGCCCTCAGTTCGATTCCTCAGCACTATAAAAACAGAAAAAAACAAGAAGTGGCACTGTAGCTCAAGTGGTAGAGCGCTAGCCTTGAGCTGAAGAGCTGAGGGACAGTGCCCAGGCCCAGAGTTCAAGCCCCACAACCCGAAAAAATAAATTAAATAAAATATACATATATATATATATATATATATAATTTAACTGGACGTGGTAACCTGCATTTATAACCATAGAAACCTGTCCAAAAGCACAATACTCCACCTGGAAAATAAATTAAAAGCAACGAACTAGGGCATGGCTCAAAGGGTAAGCCAAGGCCCCAATTCAATCCCCAGCACCATCCCACCAAACCAAAACAACAACAACAAAAAAAGTACAAAATAGAGCAAAAAACAATAAGACTTAGAATTTGGATATGAAATTTTAACTTGAAAGGTATTTCTCAAGCTTATTCACCAGTTGTATGTATGTATTAAAGCAAGTTTATAAGAGTCTACACTGAGGAACGTCAACTCTTCATATACAAGTATGAGAATAATAGAATTATTTAACAAAAAAAAACATAATATTTAACCTCTCTGGATTTTCTAATTTTCTGCAAGTGTCAGGAAAATGATTAGCCATATCCATCACTTCTTCAGAGATTGAAGTCAACTGTTTCTTCATTTCAAGAGGTAGAATTTTCTCCTCTAGAGGGGAGTGGGAAAATCAGTATTAATTTTCAATTTACAAAAGAGATTTTTTTTTCAGCCATCTCACTAAACACTATATTAGCTCAGGTTTTCATTTTCTTTCCTTAAATGAATTGTTTAAGTCTTCTTTATTTAATTCCCCATCACATCAACCACTTTTTCTTCTTAAATTTTACTTAAAAAATCCTAAATGGGTCTACATTCATATATACTAAAACCTAGTTGTAATTGACCAAGGCAATGAAGAAATGAAAATCTAACCCCTTCTACCCCTTACTACCTGATGAGCCAATACAAATAAAAGCTGTTATTTAAACTCTTTTGGTAAATACATCCTTACCAAAGTTACTCTTCATTGCAACCACAAAATGAAAAACAAAATGTAAGTCTTCCTAATAAGACTATATTCTAAATTCTCAATTTTATTTCAACTGACAGGTTATATCAACAGCACAAAATCTGCTTTCCTTCCCCAAACCTTTAAATTTCTTCATCATTTTTCTTGTTCAAAATGACCAGCTCCAATGACGCATGTAACCCAAGACCATAGTGTTTTCTTCTTCCTGTTTCCTAGTTATCTCAAAATTATCTAAACATACTGATGACTTTAGAGCCCAGTTTATTATCTACCTCCATTGCAATTCCAGTTTTTCTCCCTAGTAATTTCAAAATGCTAAAACCAACTGTGCCCTTTGTGTTTCTTGTCCTCTCCCATTTCAAACCATCTTTTCCTCACCTAAGTCACTCATTCCCCATAATCATACTATTAACATTGTAAGTGCCAAAACCATTTCGAAATTTTAACTGTAAGGATTCTATGCCCTAACTTTAAATAACAAAAATCTCAAATGACTCCTTAGAACTATTAATTTTATAGCTCATACTTACCCATAATACAACCTTGTCATACCTTTAGTTTTCTGTTTGAGCCTCTAAAAACTGTGAAGCAAGAGCTTCACTGCTAATTCACTCAGAAGATATTATAAAAAGAACTAACTCATCTCCCTATCTTCCAATCTGCTAAACTATTTCCATCTGCAATTACAGCAAAATTAGAGAGTTGCCCATACATACTGTCTTGATTTCCTCCTAAACCAATTATGCTTATCACCTGTCATCAGGGCACAGCAGGTTCTCAGCGTTATCAGAAAAGAAAAAAAAAAAAGAATTCACAGGTACATAGAGGTGTTTTAACAAATTAAGGTTTATTGAAGCAAAAATCAAAGTACACTCTCAAGACAGTATGAATAAAGACCACCAGATAAAGATGAAAAGCATATCCAGCTCTCAGAATGGGAAAAACAGAAATGTTAATTTTATGTACATAATTATTTCTTCCTAAGAACCAGGAGGGCTTTTCTAGAATTTGGAGGAATGGGAGTAGTTTTACCTACCAATGTCCTCAGGACAAGGCTGGTAATTTGAAGGGAAATACATGCATCAAACTGCAACTTCAATGAAATGGAGATAAGGCATCTAGGTAATCTTTATTCTCTAAGACTGGGAGAAATATCAGCTGGAGACCCTTAACTGCTGTTTAAAAAAAAAAAGTGGGCCAGCCAACAACTGCATGTCAATCAAGATGTCTGGAAAAATGTATCCAGAAATTTTACAGCACTGATCTATGCTCTTTCATTATTACAATCATTATTACTATTATATTATTATTCCCTTTCTACCTGACTGTCCCCTCAAGGAAAATGGACCCTTATAAGCTTATAAGGAAAGAGATGTATGAAGGTCTCTTCTTCTGTAGTTTCTTCATGCTGAAAATGGGCATGAACCCATTTTCCTTGCTAACTAAATGGGTAAAAGGAAGCCAGCTGAAGAATAAAAGTGGTGATAACTTAGTCCAAAAGACTATTACTTGATATCTGTTCCTCTGGAGAAGTGGCTGAAATGCTTGAAGGACTATTAACTGCAAGTGGGGCCCTTTAAACCTGGAAAATATCAGAAAGGTTAAGCACTTGGCTAAACATCAATGCTATGAATAGCAAAGTGGGTCCCAGAGTGGAAAGAGCCATTAAGGCTGTTCAGAACAATCTCAGAGATGGCCACAGAAACCTGTTCCTTTAGATAAGCCACTGACCTAATAGATTAATTCAGACCATAGTGGATTGGTTAACATAGAAGCAGCAGTCTTTCTGGAGAAGGAAGCAAAGTGCCATTCTGAGCTGTTGGAGTATGTGTCTGGGGCCTGTTGAATTGAAGACAATTCCTACTGATCTTCCAAAGACAACAGGATCTCAGAAATGTCCTGGTTGCTTAAGCTTAATTCCTTTTGAGTCCTCCTCATCAGAGCAGGACTTGAGGACAGTGGTCTATCATGAAAAAGCAGTATTGAAAGGTAGTTACCATATCCACAGGAATCAGAAAGCTTAGGAAACATGTCCAGAATTACCCTGGTGGCCTCCCCTCCATTGTGGATGGTTATAGAGGGGGGTGGCTGTAGAAGGCCTTTGGCAACTTTAATCAGACATAGCCAACAATTGCCTTTAAGGGCTTGATCCCAACTCCCTCTGGAACTGTGGGCAACCCTTCTTCCAGTGCCCCTTTAGTTTACAGATGGAGCATGGTGCTTTTGACAGCTGTCATCCTTGAGGACATTCTCTGCTCCAATGTCCTGGTTGCTGACAGTTGTAGCAAGCTCCTTTGCCTGCTGCTTTCTGGGGGACCCTAACTGGATAATCCAAAGGTGTCAGGACATCTCAAAAATCAATCAAAAATTGTGCTTGTCTTTGCAGTTGTTTCTTTTCCCTATTCACTCTGCCTCTTTTCCTCTACCTAATCCCTGTTGTTAAACACATGGAAAGCAATCTCCATCAATTTGTCGAGAGGGACTGGGTAGGCCTCAAGTGCATTTTGGAGCTTTCTACATATATCAGGGGCTGACTGGTAAATGAAATGTATTCCTACGATAATACGGAAAAGTTCAGACTCAGGATCCATTCTACTATACTTTCTAAGAGCTTCTATAAGACTGCTCTTAAAGAGGGCAGGATTTTCATCTGGCCCCTGAATTACTTCTTTTATCTTATTATTGTCAGCCTGGGCCTTGGCATCTCTCCTCATGCCCTCCTTGAGACACTGGATCATTGTTAATACCTGTGTGCTCCCTCTTTGATTGGGCTCATACTTCCAGAGGAGGTCAGAATTGGGTACTACATTTACTCTGAAGGGAAACATGCCAGTTGTTCATCAGCAAATTGTTGGGCAGAAACCCAAATATGGTGTTTTTCACCAGCAGAGCAACAATAAGAAAAAAGTATATCTAAAACCTTCCAGGTACAATCAAAAATGGCAAGAATATCCTGGAAGTCCCGCATGAATCGACCTGGATCCTCAGAAAAGTTACCTGGTCTATCTTTACAATGTGTGTGGTACTTCACTGAAAAGGTACACAAACTTTCACAGTTCTATTCCCTCCAACTTCTACCTCCTAGGGGGCATTCATTAAGGGGTTAGGGGTAAATTGTGCCAAAAGAGATGAGATGTTCTCCTCACGCAAGTGTAGGTGCTTAGGTGAGGATTCGCTTTGCCTTTTGGGGAATGACTGATCTATCTCTGGGATGAACTGGGGAATAGAAAGGGAATGGGATCTTTTCTAGTCAGGTTTAGACATTTTCAACTGTACAAGCACAATAAATATCTAGTATATAACTTAATTCCATAAAGATCTGGACATATGGAATCTCAGACCACTTCCCTTGCCTTCTGTAAAACATATCAAGTTTTGAGATGACATGAAAATTTAGGCTTCCATTTTCAGGCAAAATTTCTTAATCCTATAATTTATATTGAGGCCAATCAACATTACAAAAATGGGTAAGGTCCAAAAATTCATATGGAACAATAAAAAACCCTGAATAGCAAAAACGATCCTTAACAGAATGAACAGTGCTGGAGGAATATCAATACCAAATTTCAAACTCTACTACAAAGCCATAGTAATCAAAACAGCTTGGTACTGGCACAAAACAGACCTCAGGACCAATGGAATAGAATTGAAGACCCAAAAATGAACCCACAAACATATAGCCATCTAATCTTCGATAAGGGAGCTAAAGAAATAAAATGGAAGAAAGATAGCCTCTTCAGTAAATGGTGCTAGCAAAATTGGTTAATCACTTGTAGAAAACTAGATCCTTATATATCACCCTGCACCAGAATCTACTCCAAATGGATCAAAGACCTCGAAGTCAAAGCAGACACTGAAAACATTACAGGACAGAATAGGAGAAATCCTAGGTCTCCTTGGCACAGGCTGAAATTTTCTTAATAGAGACCCAGAAACACAACAAATCAAAGAAAGGCTGGACAAATGGGATTGCATGAAATTGCAGAGATTCTGCATGGCAAAGGACATAGCTAGCAAGATCAATAGAAAGCCCACACATTGGGAGAAGATCTTCACTAGCCACACAACGGACAAGGGTCTCATATCTAAAATATATTTAGAACACAAAAAATTAAATCTCCCAATAACAAATCCTCAAAGAAACAACTGCCCAATAAATAAGTGGGCTAAAGACTTAAGAGAGAAACTTCTCTGAAGAGGAAAGAAGGATGGCCAATAGACACATGAAGAAATGCTCAACCTCCCTAGCCATAAAAGAAATGCAAATCAAAACAACATTGAGATGCCACCTTACCCCTGTTAGAATGGCTATAATCAAGAACTCTAATAACAACAGATGCTGGAGGGGGATGTGGCCAGAAGGGAACCCTACTGCATTGTTGGTGGGAGTGTAAACTTGTTCAACCACTTTGGAAAGTAGGATGGAGGTTCCTCAAAAGACTCCACATAGAGCTCCCCTATGACCCAGCAATCCCACTTTTGGGCATTTACCCAAATGAACACAAACAAGACCATACGAAAGCTACCAGCATAACTATGTTTATTGCAGCATTACTTACCATAGCTAAGATATGGAACAAACCCAGATGCCCCTCAGTAGATGAATGGATCAAGAAAATGTGGTATATATACACAATGGAATTCTATGCCTCCATCAGAAAGAACGACATTGCCCCATTTGTTAGGAAATGGAAAGACTTGGAAAAAATTATATTAAATGAAGTAAGCCAGGTCCAAAGAAACATAGGCCCCATGGTTTCCCTTATTTGCAATTAATAGTTTATGTCTGAGACAAGCAGAAACTGTCAGATAAGTTGATGTTAGGTGAAATGAACCCCAGGATAATGATTCAAATGTTTTTTTTCTTTCTTGCAATTGTTTCTAACACTTTTATAAGATGATTTCTTTGTTGCTTTATATGTCCCTCCCCCATGATATAACCCCTGTATTCACTGTATTTGATGTTGGTACACTTTGTAGAGGGGAAGGGAAAAAACAAATTGTTTAAATAGGGATACAGGTGGACCCATTGCAACAATGAGATGTACAAGATATTATGTCAAAAAATGAACTTTTCAACTTTGGTGGGGGGAGGGGGAGATTGGAAGGGATTGGAAGGGATGGGAAGGGAAGGGAAGGGGAAACAAAGGAGGAGGCAACAATGCTTGATAAGTAATGTACTATCTTGCCCATGTAATTGTAAACCCTCTGTAGAGTATTTTCACAATAAAAAATGGATTAAGATGTTTCTTTTAAGGGAGTGTGAAGAAAGATGCTTTTAGTGTTTGAGAATGCATCCCAGAAGGGAGTCAGAATTGATTTGGCACCTCCTATGGTCTGTGAAAGACAGGAAAAAAAAAAAAAAGGAAGATAATAGAGCATTTACTGATTCC
This sequence comes from Dipodomys ordii, assembly GCF_000151885.1. Taxonomy (NCBI): domain Eukaryota; kingdom Metazoa; phylum Chordata; class Mammalia; order Rodentia; family Heteromyidae; genus Dipodomys; species Dipodomys ordii. Next base: position 26,073,858 of record NW_012267220.1, on the reverse strand, counting down.
TCGTAGATGAAACTTTGAAGGCAATGGAAGAAGTGTCATGAGGCCCTCTTTCTGCCAGAGATGGATGCTCTAGCATCCCAGAGGCTATACCGAAACCTGGCAATGGCTAAGCTGCAAAAGTTTCTCAAGTCTTCCAGAGCCAATTATTAACCTAGAAAGCACAGGGTAGAGTTCACTATATTTAGCATGCTTCCTGACCCATAATCTCATATGGCCCCACAATCCTCACTGGAAGCTCACCTGTGACACCTGAAAACAAGTAGCATCACTAGAGAAAGAATCTGACCATTAACAGCTCTGCTTCTGGTATGTTAGTAGGCTTGGATCTTTCAGATTTTAGTTAGTCCAACTCCTACATTTTTGTACATGATAGCAAGAGATCAAGTGATACAGATAATTCCCTAAGAGTATGTTACTATTTCCTGATTTTTCTAACAGCAAACAAAATGATTGGGACATGCATAAATCAACTACTGTCCTGCAGTGAAATATCTGACCACTTCACAGCAAAAAGAAGGTTTCCTCTATCATCATGGAAAAGAGTAGCAAAATAGTTAAGATATAGTAAGACAAGACAGGGTAAAAAAAAACTTTAAGAACTAAGAAACAATTAGAACTGACAAAATCTTAACAGGTATAAGCTCGAAGGATTAGATGTTGATGACATTTAATGCCCTTACACTGTTGCATGGAGATTTACAAGGAGGGCTAACTCTGTGCTCCATTTATCCTGTCATAATGTCTTTAAGCAGTGAACATCCTAGTGATATTTGTTTGACTGTGTGCCTGCAGTGTGCGTCAGTTTGATTTCAACCTCAGAAGAAAATGATTGGGCAGAGGGAAAGAGTAGCAGGAAATTGGAAATTGGCCTACCAGATCCTTGGGGGAGGCAATCACCTTGGTAGAATCTGACAACTCCTCAAGTGGTTCTTGCCACTGTTGACAAAAGATGTCACCAGATCTGAGCAATCCAACAATCTGTGATCCAGAAGATTCTTGGCCTTGCCAAAGAAAGAATTCAGGGGCAGATGTACAGGAGTATTTTTTTAAAAGCAAGATTTATTGAAGGAAAAGTGAGAATACATTGTCAAGATAGGATGTGACCTGACCAAGCAGTCAAGTGTCTCTAGCTCACCAGTCTTATTTTTATGTAGGGAGAAATCAGATATGTCAATTTTTTTTTTATACATATGAGGTCTTCTTTATGAGGTCTTCCGAAGAAAAAAGACAGCTGGTTCCTGCCATAAACTAGAGGACAGGGAGTGGCTTTATATAATAAGGTAGAGGAAAAACATGCATTAAAATACAAGTATAATGAGATGTAGATGGAAACACACGTAGATGAAACCTTTAGCTTTGGGGCAAAGAACCAGCTAAAGATTATTAAGTGTTGTTCCAAACAGCAGCCTCTGAACTTTTTGGGAAGCAATTATGTTTGGTAAAATGTACCCAGATGTAGAACTGCACCTATTCCTTGGCTTCTTTTATTATTTCCTTTCTGCTTGCCTACCCCATCTACTCTCCACAAATATAACAGCAAAGCTGTCTTTTAGAAAGGTACTACTGGCCTCCACATTACCAAACCTAGATCAGCATCTCAAATACTCAGAGATTTACAATTTCTGAGATTGTCCTCTACTTCATTTTTTTCTTCTACTGTGTTTTATTCTTCCGGTTTGCAGTTTTGTTTTGTTTTATGTGGCAATACTGGGTTTGAATTCAGGGCCCTATCCACTACACCTACACCAACAGCTCTTTTGCTTTTAGTTGTTTTTCAGATAAAAGCTCTTGATTTTCCCCTGGGGAGCCTCAAATGGAAATCTTACAACCTATATCTCCCATGTAGTTGGGTCATCATACCTAGCTTGTCTGTTGAGATATTGTCTTGCTAACTTTTTTTTTTTTTTTTTTTGTCAGTTGTGGGGGCTTGAACTCAGGGCCTGTGGACTGTCACTGAACTCTTTTTACTCAAGGCTAATGCTCTACCATTTTTAGCCACAGCACCAGTTCCAGTTTTCTGGAAGTTAATTGGATATGAGTCTCACAGACCTTCCTGCCTAGGCAGACATGGAACCGCAATCCTCAGATCTCAGCCTCCTGAGTAGCTAGTATTACAGGTGTGAGCCACCAGCACCTGGCTCTATCACAAGTCTTACCATTTCTACTCTACAAGCAGCTGGGATTATAGACATTTGCCACAATGTCCGAACCTTCACCTGGCTTCTTTGTGTACTGCGTTTCTGGCTTTCTTCCTTCACTGGTGCCCCCATGTCGGAGGCACTGACTCGCATGACCCTATCTGAGCTCTTGCATGCATGAGGGTGCAATATGCTGGCATGCATTCCCTCCGGGAAGGGGAGGGGGGACACCCCTTCCAAGTCAGGGCAAAAGTCCAACGCCCAGCCACAAGTCTCAGATGAAAGTTTTGAGGGAAGTGCCATCCGGGCTCTTCCAATTAATCCCACAGAATAATGCCTCTAGACTCCCTTTGTGTGTCTAAGGAAGGCCACCAGCACTTCGCTTATTCTTTGCAACCTTGATCACTGGAGCTACTTCATATTTGTTGACAAGGATTATTAACTCTTCCTGCTTATTAAAAATTAACTCTCACTATCTGTATTCCCATAAGTCTGTTTAACTTTCTGTCCCCAGAATGAAGATTTACTTTTTATGCCAGTAGGCTGTATATAATCATGTGATATTTCAAAATAAACTTTGTCCGTAGCACATGGTATAGTCCACTTTCTGCCTACCAGACACGGTGTTTTCAGGTCTCGCTGTGTGAACAGCAATATCTCCACTTAGTCTTCTTTGCTGCTCTCTAACCTCCTAACCTCTAAATCTTAGTGTGCCCTTGATGTCAGTACTTCTTTATTTCATTCGCTGACAATTTCATTTCATGCAGCTTCAATGTTTAAAATACTATCTGTATACAATATGATTCCCAAAGTTAGATTTCCAACTTCCACATGTCCTTTGAATTCCAGAATTACCTTTCAACTAAGACACACCCTTAGCTAACAGAAAACATTTTAAATCTGGCATGACCAACACTTAAACCTATATTTTCTTTACCAGACCTTGATATATCTTATAGTCGTCAACTATCTCTGATTTTCAGTTCAGCAGCTAATTTAATCACAGTATCTTATTCTATCAGTGTATATTTCTCTTTAACAGTGAATTCATCTGCAAATCTTTCACGAGTAGATAAATTCCTGAACCACCTCTTGCAACAAACCTAATCCAAACAATTATCATCTCTTGCCTAAATAATCTGCTAATTCCTGCCAAACCCTTTCTATCTTCCAACAGCCAGAAAAATCCTCATATAATAAAATTTTAATCATATTGTTCTTCTACTCCACACCCTCTAAGGACTTCCCATCACCCATCATCATATTTATTTTCATTAATAAAATATGAACATTAAGACTGTTCACAATATTGAGGTACATATGTGAAAATGGAAACAGGTAACTAGAAAGGATAGGTGGGAAGAGATGCAAAAGGACAGAAAGTGTAACATAAAGATCCACTGTACTCATAAACTGACATGATGAACTGAAATTTTTGTACAACTAAAGATAACTGTTTAAAGTTTTTAAATACAATACAAAGTCAGTTTCATAGTATACAATGCCATAAGCGACGCAACCCAAGTTTTTTTTTTCCTAAGCTTTGCTTTCCACCAATCCTACCCCTGTTCCTTCCTTGTCCATTACACTCACAGTCCCTTAAGCAAAGCAAGCAATCTCCAAGCCATCTCCTAAGAGGCCTTCCTCTAAACCCTTCAGATATTCATACAGCTTGCTTATAATTATTTAAATGAAGTAAAAGTGCTAGGGTTGTTTTGTTCAGCAAACTTTCTTCAGCATGCTGTAACAATTTCTGAGACATAATACTCAACAAATAGGTTAAAGAATATTCCCTTTCCAAGACAAGCTTAAAAAAAAAGGTTTATAAACTCTTAAGATAACATCCCTTAAGAGCCAATTTCTCTTTATTATTTTTAAACTTAATCTGATTTCTACCCACATCATTCTGCTACTCTACTCTTGCTATAGCTATAAGGCCTTCATGTCACCAAAGGTCCTGGACCTTTTTTGTTTTAATAGCACATTCCTGAGAACCCCACTCTCCCTTTGAAACATTTGTTTTGTCACTAGTACACTAAAGCTACTATAGTAAAAGGTTACAAATGAGGTAATACCCTCCCCCTACTTCATACATGCTCTTTATTAACGTTGTACATGCTACACTTCCTAGTTTCCTTCCAGGTCTATGACAACTCCTTTGGTAAAGCCCCTCCTCCAAACGAACATAAGACACTAAATTACTCAGTATTCTTTTGTCCTAATTTTTTCTCTCTCACAAACTCCTCTTAGACACAGCGTACATACTTAAGTGCCTAGAGGCACCTCACTCTTGCTATCTTAGAAATTTCTCTCCTTAACCATGCCGAAGCGTGGCTGTATGTGCCCTACTACTCAAAACACTTGTTCTTTCTCATCAGTGCTTTTCATTCTGTTGGGAACAATACAGGAATTATCTTGATGAATTGTTAACTCAAATTCTGTTAGCTGTACAATGGTACTAAGTGGGTTCTTTTGCTTTCTGTTTTGTTTGCCTATCCTGGTGCTTGAACTCAGGGTCTAGGCACTTTCCCTGAGCTTCTTCAGCTCAAGGCTAGCACTCTTACCACTTGAGCCACATTACTTCCAGCCTTTCCTATTTATGTGATACTGAAGAATGGAACCCAGGGCTTCATGCATGCTAGGCAAGCACCACTAAGCAATACTCCCAGCCAGTATTAAGTGTATTTTGAAGCTATCCACGTCTCTCCATGTTCAATAAAATAACTGATTCAAGTTACCACAACATCTCAGTTGGTCGACTGTCAAAGGCTCCCAAAAAATCTTCCCACAGTGACTCTTGACCTCCTACAACCCATTTTCTACACTATAGCTTAAAGACTCTGTTTGGCTTTGTTTTTAAATAGAATAGATTTCATGCTTGTGATTAATACCTACAACAGCTTCACTTGTTAGGACGAAAAGTAAACTCCTGAACGCAGACAACATCACTCACTCCATCGTACTCAATGGCTCACTGTACAGGTCAACTTTCAATTGCCTATGGATAAGTTCCATGATTTCTCTTACCTCTGAAACTGCGCCTACTGTTTATAGTACTACTACCCTTTTCCTTTATTTTTCAGCCAGGTAATGTCTGTTCTTATTTCAGATCTTACTTTAAGAACCACTTTCTCCAGGAAGCATTCTTCAATATCAACCAATAGGTACATCACATGTATACTCCAAAAGTTCTAGATAATTTCATATTAGAGATTAGTAATGCTCACCTGCATTAACAACCCTTTCCATATCTTAACACAGCTAGCTGTTTAGAATATTCTGTCCCAAAGTATGAAAGTATACAGTATGCATATATAGACATGTCAAATATAACCCCTTATATAACTCATTGATGCACTAAAAATGTTTGAAAAAAAGAATGTCTGTCCCATTTAGTATGCATACTATTCTACAATATGAATTTTAACCTAGTATGCATTTTTCCAAACATAGAAAAATAGATATAGCCCAAGTAACACAACTGGGATTCCAACCTTGTCTAAAAAACACCCAGTTCATATTCATCTACTCTACTGACTCACAAAATCACTAACTCATCAAGACATTTGACAAGCCCATCAAAGCTGATAGAGAAAAACAGTAAATAGTATTCAGTGATTTAAATCAGAACACTATAAAGGATCTTATACATTTCAACATATTATATATATAGCATTTTAAATATTTATTACAAAGATGTATAATCATGGGAGGCGTATAAGCCTGAGAGAAACTGAGCTAACTCACTCTAAAGGATATCAAATCCAACTCTAGAAGTCTACAAAATAGCAATGTTACAAAAGAATAGCAATAAATTTTGCTTTTACTGTTAACCCTGATGGATTATACTTTAAAATCAACACTTTTCAAACATTCAAGAAATCCTAGTGATACATATTATAAGTAGGCAAATATTAATTTTGGAGCTAAAACTCACAAAAGTCCAAATTTACATTTTGTCTATTATTTTTAAATCATAACATACCTTTATTTCTAGCAAATGTTTGCATGGCACCACCCAGGATTTCTAATTTTTTATAAATGATGAGTCCAGCCTAAAAAAAAAATAAACATAGAAACAAAGAATATAGTAGAATAACTAAAATAAAAACTATACATCCCACTTCTAGAGGAATGTAAAAAGAATAATCCACAAAGCACCCAAACAATTGAGTTCAACCTATTATGTTACACAAAGACCATGTCTTCATTTAATCACCATTCCAGTTGTGAGAATTAAAAGTTGAAGTTTTTATCTATTAGCATAATATTAAAATCAAGTATCCAAACCAAATAGCTTTTAAATGGAATTTTACCAAAATAAAATCTAGTGAGAGAAATATTTACTTACAGATATTAACTTCCCACATTTCATTAAATGCATTGAGAATGTCAGCTAGTGTCTGAATAGTCATTTTAATTATGTATTGTGAACAGGAGTTATCACATTACACTGAACCCTCACGAACACAGATGCTATAAAGCTGTACTAGTCTAAAACAGTACTATATTTTTTTTCAAAAAAGGAAAACTATCACTCTCTTTCCCTGACAAAAATAAACTTCTTCCTGGCTCAAAGCATAGGAGTATCTACTCCAAAACATGATGTAAAATGGGAAATGACAAGATACTCAAGAAATAAAAGTATGGCAAAGTATCATGCCTGTAATCCTGCTACTCAGAAGGCTGAGATCTGAAGCTCTCAGTTCAAAGCCAGTCTGGCCAGGAAAATCCCTGATAGTCTTATTAAATTAACCACCAGAAAAAACAGAAGTGGAGTTGTGGCTCAAGTAGTAGAGTATTAGCCTTGAGGAAAAAAAAGCTCAGGGACAATAGCCAGGTCGAGTTCAAGTTCTGAGAGCAGCACATGCATGCACGCACGCATGCACACACGCACGCACACACACACACACGCACACGCACACACGCACACGCACACACACGTATGAATTAGCAGAAAAGAAATGCACTATTGAATAAAATATATTTCTTAAATTTAGTCATACACATATACAAAATGTTATTTAAAAAGATAAGCCCAAGCCTGGTGTGATAGCACATGCATGTATTCCCAGCACTCTGAAAGCTAAGTTTAAGGTCAGACTAAGCTAAAAATTACAAAATTAAATTTAAAAGTACATTTAAAAGTACATTAAAATCACATTTTTCATATAAGTATGAAACATATGTAAAAACAGAAGCCAACTAAGCTTGGAAGCAATTTTCTAAATTTTCATCACATTTTAAATATAAATATAAGGAATAAAGCCAGTTTCAATAGACAGGTTTATATTAAATTGTTTATATACCATGTATGCAGGCTGACTCTGAGCCTTTTGTGTCTCAGTCAAGTTCACATTTATTTTACACTCAAATTGGGTATCATTTTGACTTTCTGAAAATGAAATAACTAGCATTACACAATCTGTTCATTTGTATTTACTCATTAACATCAAGAATTATTTCACTTCATATCTTCCTAAGCATTTTTAAAGCTAAGCCAACATGATGCCACTATCATAAAATTTGTAAAGTAATATATGAGTTTAAAAAATAAATCATAACCTAAAGATCTTTTTAGTACATACATAAGCATCAGTAGCTGCATACAGCTTCTGGTCTTCAGAGAGGGGAAAGTTACTCCAGTTGCTACAGCGAATAGCTTTGTCTTTCAGAAGCTGTTTATATAAGAGGTGTTTAACCAGGCCATTAAGGCTCCAGGTCTCTGAACATTTCAGCTGTAAGTAATGAAAAAGCAACATAACAAACATTACTTCCATTATTATATATTCTTAAATACCATCAAATGACAAGGCCAAAAACAAAACTCAAAATCTACTAAAATACAACTGAGAGATGGTCCTGAATAATTTCCTGTCTTAAAAACTTCATCTGTAGTTATGACGAAAATGAACTCTACAACTTCGGTGGGGGGAGGAGGATTGGGCGGGGGGGAAGATGGGAAGCGATGGGAAGGGAAAACAAAGGAAGAGGCTACAATGCTTGATAAAAAATGTACTCATTATCTTGCCCATGTAATTATAACCCCTCTGTACAGTATTTTCACAATAAAAAATAAATAAATAAATAAATAAACAAACTTCATCTGTAGTCTATATTGTAGGATTTAAGTCTGAAATTTCTCTCATATAGAGATTAAAACATCTGGGCTTTGAAAGTATTATTCGTGAAAAAGTCAAATGGGTTAGCATGCTTTCTATTTCCCAGTCAAATGAATACCTGACTAAATATGAAAACTTAATGAGTTCATTAATAAAATATGTGAAATTTGAAAAATTAAATGGTCAAATTTCGACTAAGAGCACTATATCACAATGGCAGCATTATTTTCTTCCTTTAAGAGTATTTAATATAGTGCATTAAAAAAAATCAAATATATTTAGACTGTAAATATATGAAATAAAAGAAAATAGTCCAAGAATCACAGGGATAGGAGCAAAAATGTTTGCTTAGAAAAACTAATCATAAAGATAATGAATTAGAAATGAAGGTTTTCATTATGGAAATCCACTATGAACATGTATACTGGCACAAAACCAGCAAGGTTTTTGCTTAAAGCTATTTTCTTTAAACATAAGATAAAACAACACTGATAAAGAAAAACATTTTGTAAAACAAAATTACCTTGCTTATGAAAATAATACATGTATTACTTCTACCTTTTCATTGGCAACATCTTTCAACTCCACGAAACTTGTCAACTTGACATCAAAGTCATGCAGAAGTTTCCATTGATCTCCTTCAATTCCTACCCCCACCTTTTTAATTGCTGTATTTTCAAGTAATCGTTTTAATCCCTGGGGAAAAACTGTTAACATTAAATTATTATTTCCAAAATATGTGCTGAATATAAAGCATATTGTCTATACTTCTATTTGTTGGTTTCTTTTGTTTGTTGAAACAAGGTCTCTCCAGGCTGTTTAGGAGGCCTAGAACTCTTATCCTGTCTCAGGAAGATCCTGAGTGCTGGGGATTATGATGTGTACCACCAGCCTAGCTCTACGTCTTATACATACCACATGTATTTTTTAATTTGTATATATATTACATTTCAATTTAGAATCACATCCACCTTAATAATTCTATCCTAACCTAGAGCAAAAAGTTCAGACAACTGACAACAACAACAAAAAATTAAGTTTGAATGGTACCTCTGCTAGATATTCACCATGAACCTTGAACTTTTATTTTCTTTTTTCTATAACAGGCTTCACAGTATTATTATAAAAATTAAATAACACATGGAATATGAATGAATCATAGACCATAAATAGATGAAAAGAGAAAAAATCCTAATTTTTCAGAGAAAATGTTTATACAATTATCAATTATATAAAAATGAAAGAGCTACCCACCTGACATAGAAGAAATGTGAAACAAATAACATTTGTTCTCAGACACACATAACTGAATTAGTGCAACTCTGCTTGGTTTCCCTTTTCTATTAATGGGTGGCCATTCCATGTCAAATCCTACCACTTCCCCATCAGACAGATTTACGCTAAAGGAAGAAAAACAGTGTAAAGTAACTGCATTAAAACTTTAATCTTCTTTAGAAAAATACAAAAAAAATTAAACTTCTGCATAACTGATGATATCACTTGAAAACTAAAGCACAAATCAAAGACGTAAGAGATATCTGTGATACACATAACTTTTTTAAGTACATCCAGCAAGTATTAAAAGTTCCTTGAAAAATCATTAAGACAAAAAGAGAAATAATCCAGCACATAAATGAAAAAAAAATCCAGAATAAGCAATTCTGAAAAAAATTCAAATGGTAATAAATCCAAATAAATATGTATACATACTAATTCTCCCTACACAATTTCACCCTATATGACTGGCAACAGATATAAACCTGCCTACCCAACCTAAGGCCTGGGTTCAAACCCAGTACCACTAAAAGTAAAAGCAAGTAAATGAGTAAATAATGATAAATATGCTCAACAATTTTAAAGTAGAATAACTACAATGAAAACCAAAATGGAAATCGGTTTTTTTAATTTGGAACTTCTAGAAATGAAAAATTCCTACAAATATTCAAAGGATAAACAGCAGATCTGACACAACAGATGAAAAATATTATGACCTTGAAGACATAGCAAAGAAACAATCGCAAAGAAGCATAGCAAGAAAAAAGAGACATAATGAAAATAGTATTAAACAAACTAACTGGTGAGTATTTACAGTCCCAGAGAAAGAAAAAATTTATTTGAAGAAATAAAACTTAATCACAAGCAAGATGAACAAAAGCTATACTACACAAAGGCATATTACAATCAAATCGTTTAAAAACAGCTATGATGGAAAAATTTTTAAATAGATAAGGATGGATTCAAAACAAAAAACAAAGCCTTTTATAAAATATATTCATCAAAACTACAATTCTTCAAGTTTACTGCCTCCATATATCACATACTAGATCAATGCCAAGGGTAACATGGTGAAGCTAATATCATCATGTAAATTATATGGAGTAGGCAAAAAGAAAAACAATACTGGGGGGGGGGAAGCTGGGGAAGTGGGGAGGGAAGAGATGGTAGGAGAAAAATAAAAGAGGGGGTAACAATGCTGGATAGGAATTGTACTCATTACCTTACTCATGTAACTGTAACCCCTCTGTACAGTTTCTTTACGATAAAAATACTTCTTTTAAAAAAGAAAAATACACCAAGGAGGCAGGGAGGAGGTATAGCACCATCTCTATGTCAGTTTTACCAAAACTATTGTTCCAACACCGCCCTGGAGGGGCTGGAAAGGTGGCTCAGTGTTAGAGTGCTTATCTTGCATGCATGAGGCCCTGGGTTCGATTCCTCAGCACCACATAAGCAGAACAAGCCAGAAGTGGCGCTGTGGCTCAAGTGGTAAAGCACTAGCCTTGAGCTGAAGAGCTGAAGGACAGCGCCCAGGCCCAGAGTTCAAACCCCACTGATCAAAAAAACAAAACAAAATAAACCAACACTGCCCTGGAGTTACAGTTGAAAACCGTTTCTCTACTCTCCCTCTTCCTTCCCTTTCCCTATCCCTATCTTCTCTTCCTCCCTCTCCCACTCCCTCTCATTTTCCTATCCTTCTCTCTTTCTCCTCTCTTTCCTCTCCATTGCCTCCTTTTTTCCTCTCCTCTTCTCTTATTACTAACTCGCCTTTGCCTCTCCCTCTATCTCTCTAGACCTCTCCTCTTCCCTCACCTCCTTTCCTCTCTGCTCAGTTCTACAAATACCAGCAAGAACTTTCTAGACCCTAAAGGTGGGCGAGAGGTCTTAACTATATAGATGTACTTTCATGCATGCACCTTCCCTCAATCATCCATCATCTTTACTCAGAGGACACCTAAGTAAGCATCTCCCAGTTCTTGAAAGTGTCCTCCCATTCTCCCATTTCTTGGAAAACTAAATAATTATGTACATCCTATCAATGCTATCATATCATCTACAGCTCATAAAAGTGCCTAAGCCCTGAGGACACTGCTTGATTGCTTGGTCAATTTGTTTCCCCTCAATTTTTTTTTGGGGGGGGTCATGTCCCAGAGCTTTTGCGCTCAAGGCTGGTGCTCTACCACTACTACTTCCAGGTTTCTGGTGGTTAATTGGAGGTAAGAATCTCACAGACTTTCTTCCCCTGGCCAGCTTCAGAACCACTATCCTCAGATCTTAGCCTCCTGGGTAGCTAGGATTACAGGCACAAGCCACGGGCCCAGAAGCTTATATACATCTTGCTGCTGGACCTCCTTTGTGTGTATGCTCCTGAATTTTTTGGTGAGACCAAGAATCTGCAATTCATCTCAGCTGACAAGTAGCTTTGACCTTTTCTGTGTGTCAAATTTGAGTCACTATGAGACCCAAAAGTAGCCAATTAACAGGAGGGGAAGTAAGAACGCCTGCATACTATTTCTAGATTAGATCTACCACTAGGAGAACATTAATAAATAGCTTTATTTACTTCTATTTTAACACAATGTATAACAGTTTAAAAATAAAAGGACAGTTTTATTTCAAAGATCTTACTACTTGTTATTATAAAATACTTCAGAAGTCTTACTTTTCATTATAACAAGGTACCTTGGCTATTCCTTCCAAAACTCACGTCAAAATTTAATCCTAACTGCAAATACTGTTAATACTGTTAGGAGATGGGGCCTAATAAGAGGTAAAGAGGTCATGAGGGCTCTCTGCCTCCTGGATGGGTTAACAATCCTATCTCAGAGATAAGCTGGTTACTGTAAGAGTATGGACACCTTTTTATAATATATCACAAAGGCAAGTACCAATATAGTGCGGAGATCCTAGACTCCAAAACTGAGAAATAAATTTGTATATTTCATAAATGATTTCTTCTGAGGAAATTTTGTTACGGTAGCAGAAAACAAACGAGACAAATACTGAAAGTACTAAGTGTAATTTCTAGTATTTTTTTAAAGAATTATTTGGTGTTAACTGCCACAAACCAAATAAAATAGATCTAATCATAACCATTAATTAATACATTATGTTGGTATTTTTAGGAAGACATAAATAGGCATGTTATACTTTGCATTTTTTCTAAACTGCTAAAATACACACAATATGTCTAACAGCTCTCTATATCACATCCTAAGTTTAAAAGTAAATATATATATATATATATCTAAAGCAATAGAAAAGTTTATCAATGAACAGAAGTACATTACAAATTTAATTTTTTTAATTTGAAAAACTTTGTGTACAAAGTTTTGTGTACTATGTGTACAAATAATTTTCTCTGTATGTATGCAACTGTAAAATCAGTATTCTTACAATTATTACTCAGGATTCTTGCAAATCCTAGAAGATTATATCTTTGAAAGGCTCAGATTTAGTGAAATTAAGAAATTCAAACCTCTTACCTAATATTTTCTGATAGAAAAGAGCAATCACTAGCTTCATAACTATAAACAATGGATCCAGTGAATTCTAAGAAGGGGAGGTCATCTTCAAAAACACTCTTCTGAATATATGCCTTGAGTTAAGTAAAATTTAGAATAGTTGTAAAGTTCATATAAAATAATAAATGTTCACTGAAATAAAGACCATTGAAGCATTTAATTTATACCTCTAAGTTTTACCAGTTAATACTTTATAAACGAATGGTCAATTAACAATAATAAAGCTATCCAATTACAAAATTATTCCCAGTCATTCTGTTTTCCAATTTCTAATCTTATTTTATGAAACCATTTAATTTACTGATTTTTTTCTGAAAAGGATATTACTATTCTAGGGGCTTGAACTCAGGGCCTGCACATTGTCTCTGAGCTTCTTTTGCTTACTAGCACTACCACTTGAGCCACAGCGCCACTACTGGCTTTTTCTGTTTATGTGGTACTGAGGAATAGAACCCAGAGTAGGGTTTCATATATGCTAGACAAACACTCTAACAGTAAGCCAGATTTCCAGCCTTAATGTGGCCTTCATATGCTGATTCCGGTACCAAATCTTTTTTTTTTCTTTTTTTTTTTCTTTTTTTTTGTCAGTCGTGGGACTTGAACTCTGGGCCTGGGAGCTGTCCCTGCGCTCTTCAGCTCAAGACAAGCGCTCTACCACTTGAGCCACAGCACCACTTCTGGTTTTCTAGTGGTTAATTGGAGATAAGAGTCTCATGGACTTTTCTGCCCAGGCTGGCTTTGAACAGTGATCCTCAGATCTCAGCCTCCTCTGTAGCTAGGATTACAGGTGGGAGTCACCAGCACCCGACTCCTGGTACCAAATCTTAAGTCTGTACAGGACTTAAACTCAACCAAAAACTTCACCAATATTAACATTTAAATTGTTAACTAGAATTAGTAAAGTCAATCATGAAAACTGGATACAGAGAAAGTATACTGTAAGAATTCTCATTGTGTAAACTAAATAATACTTTGTTCTATTGACTCATTCAATAACTGCATCCTGGTTCACTCACATAACAGAAAGGGTCTTACCTAAATAAGGACCTGAAATTTAAAAGTAAGGGATAACTCATTATCCACTAAAATATAAATTAAACTTCCCAGTTTAAAGAATAATCAATAAATATACCTTTCTTTCCTCTTCAGTACATCCTTTATTCTGCATAGACACCATCCATTCAGGAAATTTACGCTGTGGTGGTGGTGTTTCCAATTTTTTGCTATTCATCTCTAAAATGTCCCAGCTGCAAAATAATAGTAACAACAACAATGATAATAATGGCCTGAGAAGCAAATACAGCAAATATTTGAAAAGAAACTCAGTCATTTCAATATGATTGAAAAACAAACACATATTCAAAGTAAGCAATAACATGTAAGCTCAAGTAGAAGATGTGAATTCCAAAGAAAAAAGAAAATGTCTCAAAGACACAGATATAATACTCTAGCTTTATTAATTATACAATAAGTATCTCTTCCTTTTAACATTATTTGGCCTATTAAAATTGAGTTCTAAGCTTCTAGCAATTCAAACTTTTATTATTCTATGGTATTGATCCTTTCATAGAATAACTTGAATAAGAAAAAAGCCGGAAGTGGCGCTGTGGCTCAAGTGGTTGAGTGCTAGCCTTGAGCTGAAGAGCTGAGGGACAGTGTCCAAGCCCAGAGTTCAGGCCCCAGGACCAACAACAACAACAACAACAAAAAAAAAAATATATATATATATATATATACCACTTTCTTTTTACTCTGTAATGGCAACATAAACCAATTAACATTTTCTACAATGTAAACAAAACTTTAAGTATGGATAAATAGTGAGTGAAAAAATGATAACATTTTGTTATTGACAAAATAGATCTACACCTTGGCATAGCATACACTGAAGCAGTGTAAAGTTCCTGGCAAATTCCTCACACTTCAATCTTTAGTTCCCATTATCTCAAGAGAATAGAGCTTTTAACATATAGAAAATTCACATGATAAAAGATGTTGACACTATCAAAATCATCCCAACAACTATTAAGATTAATACATTTTACTAGAGGAAAAATGCTAGTCTGCTATCTAGACAAAAAAATTAGCAAAACAGAATTCAACTATATACATTTTTTTATTTTATTTTATTGTAAAGATGCTGTACAGAGGGGTTACAATTGCATGAGTAAGGCAATGAGTACATTTCTCATCGAACATTTTATATAAACTTTTTACTCTAAGCCTACAATTATGGATTAATTTAAAGCCAGAAATGGAGGCGGGGGTCACATAAACAGTGCAAATATTAGATCACAATATAGGAACCCAAAATCTAAACAACTTGCTTTAACCAATGACTTTGTATATATCACTCATAAACCAGTTATTATACAGCCATATGCTTCCTAATGTAGAAAAATGGGACATCTTTGGAGTGTGTTTCTCAGTTTGAAGGGAAAAAAAGAATGTTCCATCTGCACTTGTTTGCCTGTATTTTGTTGTTGGACTAGATCCATGATTCACAAAATGAGAACTGATAATCCAACTGTTGCTGCACCACATGCATTAGTAACATAAAAAGTTGTAAATATATGTATGCTTTATAAAATAAGGCATTTTACAAGTGTCAGTGGTTATTATACTCTATTTTGCCACCAATTCAAAACCTGACCTAAACCAAAAGTTGATTCCAAATTATGTATGTATGTGTATATATATATATATATATATGCATATATATATGTAGGTATATACATGTATGTATGTATAATATATATAATCTGTTAATCTTAAAATATATTTTGTAAGCTAGATGTTGGTGGCTCAGGCCTGTAACACTAGCTACTCAGAAGGCTGAGATCTGAGGATTGCAGTACAGTTCCCCCTGGGCAAGAAAGTCCATGAGACTCCTATCTCCAATAAACAACTCAGAAAAAGCCAGAAGTAGCCAAGTGATAGAGCACTAGCCTTTAACACAAAGGCTCAGGAACAGCATCTAGACCTTGACTTCAAGACCCAGGACTGGTTAAACAACAAAAGAAAAAAAGTGTATATATATATGTGTATATATATATATATATATATACACATATATATATATGTATGTATCACAAGCTTGTGTAATATCAAGAGTAGATCACAAGCAAAATGCAAAAAAAATCTTAAAACTATGATTTGAACAAATAATGCAAATTCTATAAAAAAGAACTACAGAATCTTGGAATTTTGTAGTTTATTTACAATGATAAAACAAAAATAAACCCTAGCTCTTATCTGAGATACTATAACACTAAGCTCATTTGAATTTGAAATATCTAATTCTTAAGATATAAAAAGGCTCTTTTGAAAACAAAATTTGATCTGGATGCTTCCAGGCAAAACATTTGAAAACTGATTTTTTTTTTCAGAACTAAATTTGGTCAAGTTTACTTAGACATAGGGTAAATGGAAACACACAGAAAATTTAAGTCTTAGAATATCTGCAATAGGGAAATCTTCTAACCACATAGTAAGAATTTTTTTTCCTGGAGAGACAAAAGCTATTTTGGGAAAGGATCAGTCATAATATAAACGAATTTTTATTTGCACGTTTAGCTATGTTTTGAATACAAACAACTTTGACACATCTTTTTCTAAAAGCACATTATCATTTCATAGTTTTCTATTATACCATTAAGGGAACTTGTATCACACACTCCTCCCTCCATTGAAAAAGTATGTTTTTCTTTGCTTTGCTTTGAACTTTTCTGAAATTATCTTGGATATCCTTTACCTACTATCGCTTTCCAAACTTCATCTAGATTTTTTTTAACTATCTAGGATTTTTACTGTTACTTTTCATTTTTCTGTGATTTTTTTAAATTATGAATAGCCCAACCTGAACATTTGCCTTTCAGTAGGGACACTCATCTCATTCACAAATGGGACAAAAATAAGTTTACCTTTCACTCTTCGTATGCATCTTACTTTCTTTGCTTCCTTTTTTCTAACTTGCCGAAATTATCAGCAATTCCTTTACTGACCTTTATTTAAGATACATTCAAGACTTTAAACTATATTCTATTTGTAATAAAGACTTAATATTTTTTTCAAACTATCACAAATAAGCTTAACTGCACAAGAGGAAGCAAATGGTCAGAGCTTCTGCCTCACAAGACTGAAAAACTCCTTTT
The DNA here is from genome assembly GCF_000151885.1 of Dipodomys ordii. Lineage (NCBI taxonomy): Eukaryota > Metazoa > Chordata > Mammalia > Rodentia > Heteromyidae > Dipodomys > Dipodomys ordii. The sequence continues at coordinate 26,056,642 of NW_012267220.1, read as the reverse complement.
CCAACCACTAGCCAGTATTCCAGCAACTCAGCTCCTTAACCAATCTTCAAGGGTTAGAAGAATCTTCAAATATAGTAGCTTCTCCTTTCTTTAAGAAGTTCAGGGCTGGGAAAGTGGTTCAGTGGTACAGTGCTCGCCTAGCATGCATGAAGCCCTGGGTTCAATTCCTTAGCACCACATACACAGAAAAAGCCAGAAGTGGTGCTGTGGCTCAAGTGGTAGAGTGAGTTTCCTGAGCGAAAGCTCAGGAACAGTGGCCAGGCCCTGAGTTCAAGCCCCATGACTGGAAAAAAAAAAAAAAGAAGTTCAATTCTTCAGATGACTGAAGCAAAATTTTGAAAACAATTGAAATTTTATAACCGATATTTCTACCACTCATCTTCTGTAGGATTCATATAACTTTAATTGAATATTCTCAAAATACTTCCACTTCCTACTTCCAAAGCTAGTCGTTTACTCTAAATTTATAAACTGTCAATACATGTCAATATGCTTTCTCCTTACATTTCTATGTGTGTGTTGAGACAGGGTCTTAATATGTTGCCCACGTTCAACTCAAAGTCCTGATCCTCCTGACTCTTCAGTGCTGGGATTACAGACCTGTACCACCATACTCAGCCTAATCACTACATTTGTAACTGAGTTAATTCAATTCTCAAATGTCAGTTCAAGATGCCATTTTGCTGAGCAAAAACTATACTTCAATAAATTTACAAAGACTCTGAGGATTGAGGTTTGAAGCCAACCTGGGCAGAAAAGTAAAATATATCTGTGAAAATACCAAATTTCCTGTACCTTACTCATCCTGAACATAGTGCTCCAAGGCACAGACTCAGCAAAAGTGCAGCCCTGATGCTGTACTTTACATTGAGACCTTATTAACTTGATTCTAGAGTTCATCACATTTATCAATTATTATGGGTAAATAGTAAATTAGGTTACATCCATAAAACAATACTATACAGTTTGAGGGATTTGTTTCTTCTTCAGTTTGGGGTGGGTGTGTGGGTGTGTGAGTATGTTGGGAGGGGCGGTGCATGCACATGTCTTTCAGTTTGTGTCTGTCTGTGTGCAGGTACTGAAGGATCAACTCAGGGCCTCCCATTCTTTCACCCCTGACCCCACCCGTCCTGGGGCTTGAACCCAGGGCCTGGGCACTGTCACTAAGCTTTTTCACTCATGTCTACTGTTCTACCACTTGAGTGATACTTCCATTTCCAACTTTTTGGTGGCTAATTGGAGACAGAGAGTCTCACAGACTTTCCTGCCAAGGCAAGGCTGGCTTGAAACAGTCCGATCTTCAGATCTCAGCTTCCTGGACCTCTCCTATCTTACATAGCTTTTTCACTCAAGAGACCAGGAGGCCCACAGTGGGGAAGGGAGTTAGTAGATTCCCTTTCACCCAATAAGCTAAGTGTGGTGGTACACACCTGTCTGTGTGTGGCTGCAGATATTTGGGAGGCCACAGACAGGAGAATAAAGTATAGACCAGCTCAGAGCAAAAACGAGCAAAAACAGAATACCATATCTTAAAAATGACCTGAAGCAAAAAAGGTTGAAGTATAGTTCAAGTGAGCAGAACACCTGCTTAGCAATTGTCAGCCCTGAGTTCAAGCCCAAGAACTCCCCGCCTCAAAAAATTTTTTAATTTCAGCTGGGCACCGGTGGCTCCCACCTGTAATCCTAGCTACTCAGGAGGCTGAGATCTAAGGATCCCAGCTCAAAACCAGCCCAGGCAGGAAAGTCTGTTGAGACTCTTATCTCCAATTAACCACCAGAAAACTGGAAGTGGCGCTGTGGCTCAAGAGCACTCACCTTGAGCTGAAGAGCTGAGAGACAGTGCCCAGGTCCAGAGTTCAAGCCCTACAACTGACCAAAAACAAAACTTAATTTTAATTTCATGTATTTTTATGCACGTATACAAAAACATGCCAAATAGTAGTGGTTATCTCCAATTACTAATGGCCTTTATTCTTCTTCTTTATATTTTCCTAATAACTAATGCTAATTATTAATGTCCTATAAGAATTTATCAATAAAAGGCATATAGGATTTTTTAAAAAAATAAACAAGAAAGAATGGGCACAGTGGTTCGTGTCTGTAATTTCAGCGGCTTGGGAGGTAGATAGCAGAGATAGAGAGGTCTAGACTCAAGACTAACCTGAGCAAAAGTTAACAGATCCTATCTCAATCAACATGCAGAAAGTAGTAGTGCAATCCGGTCATGCCAGCTATGTGGGAGGTTATAGATAGGAGAATAATAGTCCAAGGCTAGCCCAGTTGAAATATAGTATCCTATCTGACAAATACATACATAAGACTAAAACTATGGCTAGAGTGGTAGAGTGCCTTTTTAGCAAACATAAGGCTCCAACTCTAGTACTGCATGTGTATGTGTGTGTGTGTGTGCGCGCGCACACACACACACACACACACACACACAAGATAAAAGATAAAGAAAGAAAAAGGAAAACAAAGTGAACAATTAACAATGAGGGCTACATGTTTTAATAGTATAAAACAAGGATCAGTAAACTTTCTTTTCTAAAGGGCATACAGTAAATACTCTAGGCTTCATGAATGAAATAGACTCTCTTACAACTACTCAGTTTGCCCTGATAACACAAAAGCTATAAACAATACTTGGGAAAATATGTATAGCAAGGCAACAAAAAAAAAAAAACTTAATAGACACAAATCTGAATTTAAACAAATTTCACAAAATCTTCTTTTGATTTCTTTTCATCCACTTAAAAATATATAAAAATAACAGCCAGCTTGTAATACAAAAGATAAGCAGTGAATCAAATGTGGCCCACAGGCTATTTCCCAACCACTACTACAGAACACATACAAGATGTTTTAACCCTGGAAAATATCTAGTGCTAGTTATTAACAACCCACTAGGGCTACTTTATAACTCATTCATAAAATACCTAATAACAATACAATTTCTTGGTAAAGCTGGACAGGGTGGGCGCTCATTTAAGTTTGTTTCATTGTTGTTTGCTTTTAATTTGGTTTGGTTTGGGTATTTTGTCTGGGGGTCTGGGGAGTGTTTGAGACAAGGTCTGTGTATCTAGTCAAGGCTAGCCTCTAACTTCCTTTGTAGCCCAGGCTGGGTCTGAAGTCAATCTTCCCACCTGAGTCTCCCTAGCAAGGACTACAGGGCTACCATGCCTATCTTGGTAAAACCTTTAGATAAATGTGTTGTGAAATATGATGGACAAATGAGCTGATTTTCTATATGGGGCTGATAGCATTAGCCAATCTATCAACATTATGAATTATGATTTGAAGAAATTTTTACATGATTCTATTGGAAAGTATTGAGATGGTAGGACAAGTTGTCTGTTGAACCCATTTCTAATTTCTTCCAATAGATATGAAATCAATAAACCTTCAAATTAAATCAGAACAAATTTTAAAAAATTAAGATCACATTTCCAATTAGATAGCTTTTGAATGACCTAGTTTTAAAAACTATAGCCAGAAACCTGACAGAAAAGAGACATCTCAAAAGTACATTTTCCACTTAGAGTAGTCATCTAGAGAATGGACATTCTTATCACTAGTATCAAGAGAAAGTATAGTTCCAATAGATTAGCTCAGAGACTATCGCTTCTTGGCCTTTTGGCTAAGATCAAGTGTAGCTCAGAGACTTCTTTGTTCCTAAAACCTCTAATTAAGGTAAGAAAATTAATACCTAGAGTTACTATAACTACTGTGCATAACTGCTTGAGGGCTAAACTGAGCAAAGTATCCTAATAGTTTTAAACAGATTGAAAAATCACTGTTAAGTTAAATGCACATACAGACAACCATTTCAAATTCAAGACAAAATTATTATTAAATAACTGAACATCTAACTCTCATATGTAATTAGTTTTCACTAATTCAACTATTTCATTAATTTCACTATTTACCTAAAATGCCTTAATTTCATCTTGTTACAAATAAAGGCTACCTTGATGAAATACACTATTTTTTAAGTACTAATTTCTTTATAATGCAAGAATCTTTACAACTACTTGAAAACTTACTAATAAAACGTCATACAGGAGTACTCTCAATATTTATACCATACTTTCAAGTTGCAACTTTGTATATTTATGCAAATGTTTAAAATATCCTGTTTTTTCACAATGATTCTCTGAGGAAGGAATCTGAGTCATCTTTACTATGCAAAAAAGTAAGCTATTAACAAAGTCTAGCTGACATTGCAAAAGTTAGTAGGTAGTTTTATTATTAAAAACTACTGTAGAATCTGAGGGAAGCTAGGAGGAAGGCACAGAATCAGAGGGAAAAGGGGAAAATATACAACAGAGGGATCCATCAACTGGACTAGACATTGATGAAAACGAACTAAGCAACTCAAGGGCAGCAACTGAAGGGAAGGAACGAGGGAACAGCTTACACTAAGCAAAAGGAAAGAAATATACATATCACCCCATGTGAAATAAATAGTTGTATTGTCAAAGCTCATAGAATTCACAAATATTATAGACCATGACAATGACAATTGCCTTGTGAAGGTTAAAATGTGTTTGTGACTTTAAGTATCACTATCTCACAATTCTGTGAAATTTATGTAATCACTTAATCGTAATAAAAATTATTTAAAAAAAAACTACTATAGAAAGAAACAAAAAGGGCTGGGTGCTAGCGACTTATGCCTGTAATCCTAGCTACTCAGGAGGCTGAGATCTGAGGATCACAGTTTAAAATCAATCCACACAGTAAAGTCTGTGAAACTCTTATCTCCAAAACACTACCAGAAAACCAGAAGTAGCATTGAGTGTTAGCCTTGATCTGAAGAGCTGAGGGACAGCACCCAGGCCCAGAGTTCAGGCTCCACGACCAACCAAAAAAAAAAAAAAAAAAGACAAACAGAAAAGTAGTCTGTAACTAAATCTAAACTTGACTTGGAGTGGGAATGTTTTGTGGGTTGTTTTTGTTTTGTTTTGTACTTACTTAAAAATAACTCAGAGCTGGTGAGGAGGTGGGGAGGGCTGGAGATTGCTTTCATCAGACAGGCCTCCGGGGCAAGTGGTAGGGTATTTATTTTGCACAAACTATTTGCACTCTCTGTTTCAAAGGAAAAGAAAGTTGCATCCAGAGGGGTTTGTGAAAAGGAATAGCTTTAAATTGTGCAAAATAAATAGGAAGTGAGTAAAATTGAGTCTGTGTGTGCTAACAAGCTGCTTTTTTTCTGTTGAGACTATCATTATTTGTCTTACCCAAGAGGCAGTTACCAGAATTGGATGTCTGAAATATAACTTATGCAGGAATAGTTCTGTAAATACATTTAAATAAACCGTAAATATATTTAATAAATATAGTATTTATACTAAAAAAAAAAATAATTCAGAGAGAGGCTGGGTACTAGTGGCTCACACCTGTAATCCTAACTACTGAAGAAGCTGAGATCTGAGGACTAGTTTGAAGCCAGTCCAGGTGGTAAAGTCTGTGAGAATGATCTCAAGCTTTTTTTTTTTTGTAGGTCATGGGGCTTAAACTCTGGGGTTGGGCGCTGTCCCTCAGCTCTTCAGCTCAAGGTGAGCACTCTACCGCTTGAGCCACAGTACCACTTCTGGTTTTCTAGTGTTTATTAGAGATAAGAGTCTCACTGACTTGCATTGCCTGGGCTGGCTTTGAACCATGATCCTCAGATCTCAGCCTCCTCAGTAGCTAGGATTACAGGCGGGAGCCACCGGCGCCCAGCTTTTTTAATGTTCAAAAAGCTCTACATCTGTCTTGCCTAGATGATTTGACCTTCATAGGACACAGTTCTCAGCCTTCCAACCTCTTAACCCTCCCCTGGCCTCACAGCTCAGCCTCAGTCTTACAAGCTAGGCCCACAATGGGATGCTTACAGCAAGGCTTAGGCCACAGTGTGCCCTGCCTGCGTCAGGCAGTGTGCGCGTATCTTTGGTAGTTTCCCTGATGTCTGTGAAGCACCTGGGAAAATAGAGCCGGGGTCAATCCTTCACTTGACCCTACCAAAACTGAACCAAGGTGAACAGGTCAATCACTGAATTTCATCATGCATATGTCTTCTTTCTCTTTCCCTATACATAAACTATATTTAGGAGTTTTCCAACAACATCTAAATGACAATAACTTCTATTCACTCATCCAACTTTTCTACACACTTTTGTGTATAGAAAGACAGAGACAAGGGGCTGGGAAGGTGGCTCAGTGGTAGAGTGCTTGCCTTGCATGCGTGAGGCCCTAGCTTCGATTCCTCAGCACCACATAAGCAAAAAGAAAAAAGCCGGAAGTGGTGCTGTGGCTCAAGTGGTAGAGTACTAGCCTTGAGCTGAAGAGCTGAGGGACAGTGCCCAGGCCCAGAGTTTAGGCCTCACGACGGGACCCAAAAAAAAAAAAAAAGACAGACAGAGACAATTTACAAAACCAAAATAGCAGAATACAGCAATTCAGTTTTGGTTTGCATTTCATCAAAAGAATTATGTTAGCCATCGGTGGCTCACACTTATAACCTAGCTATTCAGGAGGCTGAGATCTGAGGATTGCAGTTCAAAGCAAGCCTCTTATCTCCTAAACCACCAGAAAACAGGAAGTGGCATTGTGGCTCAAGTGGTAGAGTGTTTGCCTCGAGCTGAAGAGCTGAGAGACAGTGCCCAGGTCTAGAATTCAAGCCTCATGAACACATACACACACACACACACACACACACACACACACAGCCTCATGAACACACACACACACACACACACACACACACACACACACACACAATGTTATTTTACAGAAGGAACTTCCAAAGGCCATGTGCCAGTGGCTCTCACTGTAATCCTAGCTACTCAGGAGGTTGAGATCTGAGGATCAGGGTTCAAAGCCAGCCCAGGCAAGTCTGTAAGACTTTTTTCTTTGGGGGGGGGTGTCCAGTTGTGGGGCCGAACTCTGGGCCTGGGTGCTGTCTCTCAGCTCTTTAGCTCAAGGCTAGCGCTCTACCACTTGAGCCACAGCACCACTTCCAGCTTTTTTCTTTTTGCTTATGTGGTGCTGACGAATCGAACCCAGGGCCTCATGCATGCAAGGCAAGCACTCTACCACTCTATCACCTTCCCAGTCCCTATAAGACTCTTATCTCCAATTAGCCACCACAAAATCAGAAGTGGCACTGTGGCTCAAGAGGTAGAGTACTGGCTTGGAACATAAAAGCTCAAGGACAGCACCCAAACCCTCAGTTCAAGCCCCACAACTGACCCCCAAAAACTTTCAAATTAAATCAACCATTTGTTGAGCCTAAAAAATTCTTAGCTTGGAAGCACAATGTCTCATACATGTAATCCTAGCTACTCAGTAAAGTGAGGTTTGAGGATCATGGTTTGAAGCCAGTCTGGGCAGAAAAGCTCCTGAGATTCTTATCTCCCATTAATCACCCAAAAAGCCCAAAGTGGAGATGTAGTTCAAGTGCCAGCTGCAAGCAAAAAAAAGGTAAAGGAGAATGTCCTGTCCTGGTCCTGAATTCAAGCCCCAGTACCAGCACACACACACACACACATACACACACACACACACACACACACACACACACAAATCTGGGCTTGATTTCTTCTCATTTATTATACTTGTTTCAGAAATAGGATGATATAAATTATCTATACATACCCATATGTTAGCAACTACTTTACATGTATGTACTTATACACATGTCAATAATGCATTATCTATTATAAAGATATACTATAATTTATAAGATATTCACCTGTGTCATTTTTGAAAATTTTTGTGAGTATAAAAAAGTAGAGATGAAGGGAAAAAGGAAATAAAGCATCTATGACTATGCTCTCATTTAATTCCCTAATTAAAGAGACTGTCAAGACTTTCATTATAGTCTATTACTAGATTTCTACTGATCTTAATTTCCCTCCAAATATTCCAAAATTCAAACCAGAAAAGTTACATTAAACTACCTATTAGTATAGGTTCAACTATATTAAGTCAACAGTAAAAAGTAGTAGGAAAATTGTTTTCAGCGAAAGATTTTCATACCTGTCAAATATTATACAACTGAATAATTCATTATTTTTAATGAATTTCTTCTATTCTTCAAGTAACTACAGCCAGTCAGCTAAAATCAACCATTATAAACTAAGCAACCACAGAGCAAGTTTTCAAAAAAGAGTCAATTAAAACTTACCTAGGCTATCTACTTTTCATTTTATTTTTATTACTGTTACTTTACATATGATCTGAAATGAAATTTTGTAGGACTCATTATTAAGTGGATGTTGATGTTGCCTAACCAGCATCGTCTACACTGGCCCTGGAAGCACCAACCCAGAAGACCACACAGACACACAGTCACATACAGGAAAAGGAGTTTATTGTCAGCTGACAGGCTAGCTCTCACAGAAAAGAGAGTAGCAGCATGTCTTTGTGCAGGGGAGGTGATTTTACAGAGCCAAGGGAGCTAAAGGCAGGAAATTCCACTGGGAGCGGGGAAGTACTCTGCATCTGGTTCATGGTTCATGTGAGTCCCGAAGTGCTTGAAGTAGAAGTGGGGAAGATCACTGTGGTAGGACTGAGATTTATGGCTGCAGCTGGAGGCTAGGTGGATCCACCAAAGCCATCAATAAAGAAAACACATCCTGGAGATAGGAGGGCAGGGATGGTAGGGGAAAAACAGAGGAGGAGGCAACAATGCTTGATAAGAAATGTACTCATCACCTTGTTCATGTAATTGTAACCCTTCTGTATGGTATTTTCACACTCCAACAGTTGGGAGGGGTACAGGTCACTGTAGAAAAAAGGCACGATGGGGGAGATTTGCCAGGCTCTGTAAGCTTAACCCTCCACCCCCACTACGGAGGTCTCAGCTAGGTAGATCAGGCCCCAGAACTCAGCAAGCACCGAATACATGGCACCTGTATCCACCAGAAATGAAATAAGCCCGCCTGCAACCTTGTTACCCTGGGCTCCTGTGTGGTGCCATGAGTGGTCGCAGTTGGAAGTCCAGGACCTCCTCAGGCTTCAGCAGAGTCCCAGAAGATCGAAGGAGGGCAATGGGGCTCTAGTGGTTGGCCATCATCCTTAGAGTACAATAGACAGTCCATCACCCAGTGCCCCCACTCACTGCACTTGGAGCACAGCCTGGTCGTCTTCCACAGTTGCAGGAAGGATACACTTAGTTGCAGGAAGGATACACTTGTATGACCATGCTGGCAACACTGATGGCACAGCTTGGAGATCTTTGAGACCTCTCCTTTCTCTCTCAGAGGGAAGGACTCCCTCCAATGGCCCTCCTGACCACACTCTTACCAGGACGCGGTGGTCCCTGTAGAGAAGTGGCTGGTTGTAAGGCTGAGGCTGGTAGATCTTAACCAGCATCTGGTACTTGAGCTTTTGGCCTTGTCCTCCTTACTATTTTAAAGCATAAGTACAGCATCCAAAACTTGGATCTGAGCAACTACAGAGCAAGAGTCAAGGGTCCCCTCTCTAAACACTTTAGCTAGGCTCAGATGTCAGGAATGGCCTGATTTTTTTTAAAAAAATGAGTCATTAGTAAATTTTTTCCATCAGTGGATTCAGGATCCCAGCTGGTAAACTGTAAAAGAGGCCGACTAAACCTTGCCAAAAACAAGGGATAGATTTTCATTTTTGTCCTGAATTACTTCAGACAATGTGTCATAACTGATGGCTTTATGTGCTGTCCATCTGAGCCCCTTGAGTATACTGGTCATGACTGAGCAGACCTGCCTGAGCGTTATAGTCCCAGATAGGTTCCTGGTCAAGGATAGCTGCAGCCCCAAGGGGGTAGGCAGCAGTGATGGACTTCCTCTTCATAAACCCAGGCATTTTCCCAGACTCCTTGATGTTCCTCAGGTAAGAGGGTGTTAGTTAAAATCACATAAGCATCATGCCAGGTCATGTCATAGGACTGGATCACACACCGTAATTCCTTAATGTAGGTGGAAGGATTAAACTAAAAGACCCTAGACATTTTTTTTTCAATCTAGGAGAGGTCAGAGAGGGGACCTTACATACATCACCTTTAAAATAACAATAAAAATTAAATAAACAAATAAAATGCATGATTTAATTCAAGCCAATGAGAAACAGATATTTTCAGGATGATTTCTAAGAATAAGTCTTACTCTTGTAAGAAAGTTACAGGAGCCAGGTACAGTGGTTTATGCCTGTAACCCCAGCTACTCAAGAGATAGGAGATTAGGTAGATCATAGTTCCAGGCTATCCCAAGCAAAATGTTAACAAGACCCCTATCTCCATCAAATGTGGGAAAAATGAGGCAGGATAAATTGAGGAAAATGAGTCCTTGTGAAGGCAACACAGAAACACGGTATTCAGAACACACAAGGACTATCTCTGCTTCAAAGAGAGACAACACGATGCATTCCTTCCTGAGAGTTGCATTTTTTCATTCCAAGAATTAACATTTGTTTGGCAGGATATATGCCTTCCTGAGAGAAACGTTCCCCAAAATGTACACAATAGGAAGTCCCATTTTAATAATACATTTCCAATACTTTCTAAGCCTATTTGAATTAAACTTCCCATATTTGCATTCTAATACATAAATACAATATGATAGGATCCTTTTATTGGTCCTTGATTTTAAACTATTTGGATATACAAAATGAAGAAAAACAAGTTTCATAAATTCAAAAAGAGAAAGTTCTGTCAGGTGTGGTAAGATACACCTGTAATCTCAGGAAATGGAAGCAGGAGGATCACCTATTTGTCTGAGGCCAATTGAACTGTACAGCAGGACCCTGTCTCAAAAAAGGGGCGGGGTGAGAGGGGAAGAATAGGTATGTAGTTGTAATATTCACAACCCTGGGTTCAATCTCAAGCATCACAAATAAATAAATTTAAAGACTTTAAAATCATACTAAGAATTGAAATAACACTTCAGCAACAGTTTCTGAAATTCTGAACTTAATGAAAATGATGCTGAACTACAGCACTTAAAGCTCTTCAATGGGCAAAAATTCAGCTATGCCCGGTAGAAAGAAATGTACAAACATTTTTGTAAGATTGATTTAACTCTTGTAGGAAGAGGGAAAGATAAAAGTGGAAGCTGGGTGAAAAAGACACCAAAAAATTAACACACAATTGTATAAACAATCATATATTTATCTAATGCCAAACTTTCTGAAGATCATCAAATATCATCTCAAACAAGCAGACAAGTCTTTTTATAACATAAGTAAGAAGGAAAATTAGGGATTTTGTCATTGTGTGCCTCAGACAAAGAAATGTTATCTTCCGGGCCCATTATCTTTTCCCTATAGTTCAGGAACACTGTTTTTATGAATGAACAGCAAAAACAGATCAGGTAAGAATAGGAAAGGTCTCATGCTTTACATAAATATACAAATTTGAATTTTTTCTGATGCTTGTATATAATACGCATAACATAGTATTCACTATAGTATATTGTATTTCTTATACAATGCATATTATATAACTTTTGAAAGAATATGAAACTATTCTAATTTCTTATGCTCTCATGAAGGAATTGTTCAAATCATGTTTTCTTACTCTTCCCTCATATTAAACACTTAAACTAAAGAAAAACAGACACCTCCATCCCCCAAAAAACCTGTCTTTAAAACAGGCTGATTGCCAGGCAACAGTGGCTCATGGCTGTAATCCTAGCTACTCAGGAGGCTGAGATCTGAGGACTGTGGTTCAAAGCCAGCCCACGCAGGAAAATCCATGAGACTCTTAATTCCAATTAACCACCAGAAAATCAGAAGTGGGGCCGTGGCTCAAGTGGTAGAGCACTTGCCCTGAGCTGAAGAGCTGAGGGACAGTGCCTAGGCCCAGAATTCAAGCCTCAAGACCAACCAAAAAAAAAAAATTACAAGCTGATCACTATTCTTACAAGAAATTGGCTTAACTTTTATCATAAAATTAAAGTCTTCTAATACAATTTTTCTCCAGTCACCTAAGGGCAGATAATTTCACTTATTTTACAGATAATCAAATTTAGAATAAACATATCTCAATTAAACACTTTTCTATATACAAGAATCAGTTACACATATACCCAAATCAAATTATATAATCATATCCAAAATTTATGTCTGAAATTAATTAACAGCAAAAATTACAACTCACCCAGAATAAACATAAAATATAAAAGCCCATTTTAAAGATAACTAGAGTTTTGAGAAAAGGACTGGAAAGAAGGAGCTCAACTCAAAACTTCAAACATGGGGCTGGGAAGGTGGCTCAGTGGTAGAGCACTTGCCTTGCATGCCTGAGGCCCTGGGTTAGACTCCTCAGCACCACATAAGCAAAAAGAAAAAAGCCGGAAGTGGCACTGTGGCTCAAGTGGTAGAGTGCTAGCCTTGAGCTGAAGAGCTGAGGGACAGCACCCAGGCCCAGAGTTCAGGCCCCACGACCAGACCCCCCCCACAAAAAAAAAAACTTCAAACACATTAGTTAAATCAATACACTCAAGAAGCAAAAAAAAAAGTCAACAACACTTTCCATTGAAGCTAACAAGTTTACATTAAACTTCACCAGCAAGAGAAAATATTTAAGAGCATAATATTATTTTGAAAACAATAAGGGAAAACAAACCTACAGTAATAAAAAATATGAAATTGATGTACAAATTTTAAAAAATCAATGCAATAAAAATATTTTGTCTAAGCTGGGTGCTGGTAGCTGATAACCCTAACTACTCAAGAAGCTGAGATCTGAGAACTGCAGTTCCAGGATGACCCAGGCAGGAAAGTCAGTGACTCTTACCTCCAATAAACTGCTCAAAACGATGGGAAGTGGCACTATGGCTCAAGTGTTAGAGTGCTAGCTGGGAGCAAAAGAAGCTCAGGGACATGTGGCCAGACCCTGAGTTCAAGCTCCAGGACAGGAGATATATATAATAGAAAACTCTTAAAAGAGCCGGGCACTGGTGGCTCACGCCTGTAATCCTAGCTACTCAGGAGGCTGAGATCTGAGGATCGCAGTTCAAAGCCATCCCGGGCAGGAGAGACCTTGAGACTCCTATCTCCAATAAACCACCAGAAAACCAGAAGTGGCGCTGTAGCTCAAGTGGTAGAGCGCTCGCCTTGAACTGAAGAGCTGAGGGACAGCGCCCAGGCCCAGAGTTCAAGCCCCACAACCGACCAAGAAAAAAAAAAAAAAAAAACTCTTAAAAGATTATACAAAAATCAGCTCTAGTTCTTTACATTAAAAATATTCTACTAAAAAAATCAAGAAGAAAATGCATTTGTGATAGCATCAAAATTAAAATATTCAGAGCTGGGAATTTGGCTCAGTGGTAGTTTGCCTAGCATGAATGAGGCCCTGGGTTCGATTCCTCAGCACCACATAAGCAGAAAAAAGCCAGAAGGGGCACTGTGGCTCAAGTGGTAGGGCGCTAGCCTTGAGCTGAAGAGCTGAGGGACAGTGCCAGGCCCAGAGTTCAGTCCCCACAACTGACAAAAAAATAATAATAATAATAATTAAAATATTCAGTCAAATCAAGCAAAATTTATACATTAAAATCTATAAAGTGCTGATGAAGGTATATAAAAAAGTACATATATGAAGATATTATATGTTCATAAACTAGGAAAACTAATATTGTGGTATCAATACTGTTATACAGGAACTCAATCAGGGAGAAACAGAGAAGCTACATTTTGAGAGGTTCAATAGGGAGGGAGTCTTTACTAGAAAGGTGGACTCCTGTCTCAGTGCATTGCTGAATGTTATCAGCATGAGACTTAAAAAGGCAAAAACCATCCAAACTAGAAAGAAAGCCAACTAATTGGGAAAGAATATTTACCATCAATATATCAGACAAGGCCCTAATATCCATTATATACAGGGAACTCAAGAAACTAACCCCTCACATATCTAACAAACCAATCATGAAATGGCAAGGGAACTAAATAGAGACTTCTCAGAAGAAGAGAGAAAAATGGCAAAGAAACACATAAGGAAATGTTCATCGTCCCTGGAGGTAAAGGAAATGCAAATAAAAACAACACTGGGATACCACCTTACCCCAGTGAGAATGGCCCACATCCTAAAGGCAGCCAACGAAAATGCTGGAGGGAGACAGGAGAACCCTACTGCATTGCTGGTGGCAATTTATACTAATACCACCACTTTGGAAAGCAGTCTGGAGGTGCCTCAGAAAGCTAAATATAGGCCTCTTCTATGACCCAGCCATACCACTTCTAGGCATCTACCCTGGACAACAGGAACCAGGATACAAGGACACATGCAAATCCATGCTCATTGCAGCTTTGTTCACAATATATGGAAACAATCCAGATACCCCACTACTGATGAGTGGATCCAAAAACTGTGATACCTATATACAATATAATATCATGCAGCCATTAGAAAGGACAAAATAATGGCATTTGCAGGAAAATGGATGGAACTAGAGCAAATCATTTTGAGCAAGGTAAGCCAAGAACAAAGAGACAAACAGCACATGGTCTCCCTGATATGTGGATGCTAAAGCTAAAATGCAAGGAGATATGACAAAGTAAACAAGACTCAAGAAACAAAGGACAACCACACATTTTGTCATATTGCTGAATGACTCCAAGTTCTTGAGCATAGATATGAGAAGGGATGGATTAGGAGTGATGGGTGACAATGTTGACAGACACCTTGTATTCATATACTGTTTTATAGAATAGGAACTTCTTTGTACAACTACTTAAAGATAATAATTTTTTAAAAAGAAAAAAATTAAACACATTACATTATTTTTACAATAAAAAGTATTCAAAAGGCAAAAACCATATCAAGGCAGATGCCACATGGGATGGGGATTAGCAAAATGTGTTCACTGAAGCAAAACAAGCCACTTAACTAAGGGGCATAGTTAGGGTTCATTAGAAGTTAACTAGTAGGAACAATGAGGGGTAGATGAACCAGAATACAGAAACCTTAACAATGAGAGGTAAAGATTTCCTGGAGTCTAACAATCCATGACATATCCACAGTTCTGGGAATGACATATGCCCTACCTACAGGTCTCAGAATTTAGAGGCATTAAGATGGCAGTGGAGACAAGATGGCATTACTTAGGCCCAGTATCCATATTTCAATACTACCTAATTCCAATGGCATTTTTCAATGCATTTTTTAAATCAATTACAAAACTGTTATGGAACCACAAAATACATCAAATAACCATAATTATCCTGAAAAAGAAAAAGTTGTAGACATCACACTTCCAGATTCTAAACTACATTAAAAAGCTACAGTACTCAAAACAGTGCTGTACAGACAGACATAACAATAGATGCCCAGAAAAATGGAACAGAATATAGAGTCCGGAAACAAACCAAAACATAGATAGTAATTTTAAACATGGCCACTAAGACAATTCCACACTCTCTTCAATGACAAGTCTGAGGCAGGGCTACATAGCCATCCTCTTACCAAAAAAAAAAAAAAAATATATAGATAGATAGATAGATATTTATAGAAGGTGGTAGGTATTAACTTATTTGGCTGCAGTAATCATTTCTGTTGTATAGGTTATTTCAAAATATTGTTTAGTATTCATTAAGTATATACAATAATTTCTAAAACACTATGCACAGAAGTAGATGAAATACAAAAATTTGACATATGACAAAAGGTTATGTTAAGTCCTTGAGAAAGAAAACAATTCAGTAAGTGAGGCAACAAATTGGCCACAACTTTGACATAACGTTATCTGTAAAATTTCAACAGATCAACAGTATTGCAAGAGAGCAGAAACTGGCCCTATCATTTTGTAGAAAGTATCAAAATTTTAAATCTATATAACCTTGGAATCAACAATTGTAGCTATCCTATGCAAATACAGCATATATGCACAAAAAATCACAAATTGTTCATTCCACAGTTTGTAATAAGAGAAGCCAATAGTAAGGGAAATTAATAGTCAAACATAGCACAGCCTAAGATGACATACTAAGTAGTCAATAAATCAATAAAATAGAACATGTATTAAGGGAAGTAGCTAACCAGTAGAGCACCGACAAGGCCAGAGGTTCAATCCCAGCATTGGGAAAAAAAAAAAAAAACCCTATATGTATTAACAAGACAAGTTCTCTTAAACATGTGCTAAGTAAAACAAAGGAAAAACTGTGTCAACTATAGTTGCGTTTTAAATTTGAATATAAGATAAAATGTGTACAATCTCCCTCTGTACTCATGGGGGATTGATTGCAGGACCTAGATTCCAATGCATCCGCTCCAGTCCCATTAAATGGTATAATACTTGCATATAATCTATATACATTCTCCCATGCATTTAAATCAACTCTACTTATGCCTAATACGATGTAAATGTAACATAGTTATTATACTGTATTGAGAAATAATGATTTTTTTAAGTAGGTCAGTACAGACACATACACTCACAACAAAATAAAAATAAAAAAGACTGTGGATATTTTGTGCTCCTTCAGGTCATTTATTTCCGAGTCAGAAGAGAAGCAGGAACAGGTGTATCTGCCGGTCAAGGCCTGGACCTGGCAGACACCACATGGGGAGTGGGAGGGGAGGGGAGGCACAGGAGATGGCTCCCGACTGTGTGTGCACTTGGTCCCACGTTGGCCCTGGTGGGCCAGGGAGGGCTGCCTGGGCTTGGTGGCACTGGAAGCCAGGGAGAGGCAGCAGGCCCGCAGCCTTGAGGACGGCACAGCGGAGGCAATAACTGACAGGCCAGGCATGGAGGCCCGGGCCACGAGGCCCAGGGGAGACAGGTAAGGCTCGGCCCGTCTGTCCCTCCGGAGCTCTGTGCTGCCCACGCAGGGGAGGCAGAGGCAGGACAGACACCTCCGGATGGGGCTGGCGGCGTGAGTTTTGGCAATCTGACCTTCTCCCAGCTGCTGGTGCCACCAGCCCCAGCCACGAGAGGGGCTGTCCAGGCCTCTGTGGAGCAACAGCAGCACACCCCAGGCCTCCCCGGGGTCGCTGGGACAGGGTGGCCGACAGGGAGGACAGGGAGACCACCTGCTCATGCAGATGGGGGTTAAGAGTTAGCGCGGCCCCCAGGACACGTTCCACATGTTAAAACACCATGGTTAGACGGTGACCCACAGCGACACAGATAGAGGGGTGACTGGCTATCTAAACACAAGGAACAATCCAAAGAGGAACACTTATCAGTTAACAGGCACCCCTATAGGGAACAAAATCAGATTATGTGAAATGTGAGTTTTAATATTCTTTTTTTTTTTTTTTTTTGGTCAGTCGTGGGGTCTGAATTCTGGGCCTAGGCTCTGTCCCTCAGCTCTTCAGCTCAAGGCTAGCACTCTACCATTTGAGCCCACAGTGTCACTTCCAGCTTTTTCTGCTTATGTGGTGCTGAGGAATCAAACCCAGGGCCTCAAGCATGCAAGGCAAGCGCTCTACCACTGAGTCACCTTCAGAGACTGAGTTTTAATATTCTATAGTTTCCAAAAAAGTGTGACATTCATTCTCTCATGCAAATTCTCTCTACTCTCCCTACCGTCTCAGTCCACATCTTTCTTGAAATACAAAAATAACATGAAAGAGGCTCTGTAAATAATAGGCAATGATCTATATTCTTTGAATTGGGATAGTGAGTGATGGGAATGTTTGTTCTCATAATTCAATATTGCTCCCACAGTGTGGCCCACTGACTACCCTTCCCCACTAGAGGAATCTTCCCAAAATATTCCAGCTCCAAATCTTAATCTAAATATGAAAGCCCACTCTCCCACCCTCTCTGGTACTGGGGATTGTGAGATGAGGCAGGGCAGGAGACTTGCTCAAATGATAGGTTCTCTGGGCAAGACCAGAACCAGAGACTTGTGAAACTCTTTGAACCTGCAGTGATCAGGGACCCTGCCCTCACCCATTACCCTTACTGAAATCCCCCCTCACCCCACCCCTACCCCCCCCACATATGCCTCTATAACTTTCCATTAAAGTTGATCTGGTCTGTGGAGGTTGTTTACTGCTCTTTCTTTACTTCTAATACCCTCACGACTCATTTCCTAATGTTAAATATAAGCATATCAATTGTTTTAGCAAAATCAAGGATGAAAGTGAAGCCTGACAGACTGGGAAAAAAGGAAGAATAGTCAGCTTACAGCAAATACAGGTGATATTCCTTCATATATTGCCCTAAGATTAAGGAAACAAAGTCATTTTAGGGGAAATGAAACTGGATAGACTAGAGGAAAAGGAGGTATGGTCAGCTTACTGTAGATATTCCTCCAAGTACTTCCCTTAAGATTAAGGAAAATGAGGGAGGGGATAACAAGTTCGACAAGAAATGTACTCACTACCTTAGTTATGTAACTGTAACCCCTATGCACATCACCTTGACAATAAAATTAAAATTTTAAAAAACGATTAAAGGAACAAAGTCATTTTAGGAGTAATGAAGCAGGATAACTTAAGGAAACTGAGGCCTGGTAAAGGCAACTCAGAAATATGGTATTTAGCAATGCTATCTTTGCTTCAAAGAGAGACAACAGGATGCATTCATTTTTGAGAGATGCATTTACGTATGTCTTCCTGAGAAATATGCTTCCCCAAACTTAAGCCACCAGCCCCAAAATGCTGATAGCAAGGTGTCTCATGACAGGATGCAATCTTACCAGGAAACTTGTTAAAGCAAAGACAAAGCAAACTTTAAAGCTATAATGCCTTTACCCTATAAATAACTGAACAGCCCAAGAACTGTGTGTCTCTCTGGGTGTCTCTTGTGGGTGTTTGTGAGTGTCTCTCATTGGGTCTGAATATCTCTCTGCCTGTTTTTCTCTCTGTATCTCTATCTCCCTATTAGAGTACCCACAATCTGCTGAAGTGTGCCCTTGCTGAAGTGCCCTCTGCTGAAGTGTGCCTGTCTGTCTGCTTGTTTACTTACTCAATAAAGCTCTACCAAGTTTTCTTAACATTGTGATTTGCCCAGAAATTCTTATTCTGCAATCAAAGTCAAGAACCTTAAGTGAAGAGTTACTATATTGAAAGGGAAACTTCACTAAATCTCACCTCCCACAGGTGACAAAAGGAGGAAAAGGAAGCTGATTATCTTAATAGTAGGAAAGAGGAGGCTGAGGAAGCTCTATTGTGGAAAGCTGGCCTATCATGCACTAAGCTCTAGATTCAATCCCAAGCATTACAAAAACATTAGCACACACATACATACACACTAAGAGTGTAGCAGACAGACCCATAGTGTACAGTACATTTTAATAGCATTCAACTCTCCAGCATTGTCAAATTATAACTTCAACCTTCTCTTCCCGGGACCTAGTCGTTCCTCTTTCTCTTATTATTTTCAATAGGATTTTCACCCTCTTACCTTTATAACACTTTTTTATTTTTTACACATTTCTTTCTTTAGTATTATCCACACCTTTGGTCCTCAACTCCACCAATACCTGAGCTCCTCCCAGCCCTGGAGTTGCGCCCAGACCCACCTGCCCACGCATCTACCGTTCTGAACCTCCAACTACTTGGATAGGGATGGTTGCCATGTGCTCGCTCTCCCGGAGAGACATGGGCCTTTCTAATAAACCTTATTTTTTTTTTTCTGAGCCTGATTGCCTCCGCGTGGTCCCCTGCGTTGGATGTGAAGGATTCCTTTCACCTTCCACTAAAATTTAAACTTAGTTTTATTCACTTGCTTGTTTCTCTAGTGTTAAGGATCAGGGTTTAATAAATCCATGTTGAATTAATACATAGAGATATAGGGTGCTAGGCACGGTGCTTGCCTAGCATGAGAGAGGTCTTGAGTACTATCCTCAACAGCAACCAATAGACAACCATTCAAAGACATCAAATTATCAAAATCTAACCCCCTCTGGTAAACCATATAAAGCCTAAAAACTACTGATTTTCTTCAGATTCTAAGCATTCTAACCATTTAATTACTCTACAACAGTTAGTGGTAGTATTTAAACACATCATATGTATCCAGAGTACTATTCAACTAGGGGAAAAAATACCATTAATAGAATGATCTAGACCCAATAAATCCAGTATAGATACCGAGTTATTTCCCTAGTTTTTGTTGTGCACACTAAGAGTGGCTCATTTCTGCAATGGGTCACATCGGACAGACCCTGGGTAGGGGAGCTCCACAAGACTAGGAAGCGGAGGCCCACTTTCTAACAAACCGAAGTTCAGAGGCCAGGCCGCGGGGTTGCGTCCGCGTCTCTGTCTTGGTCTTCTACCAGGGGCACGAAGGAGCCTTGTTTCTAAGCAATCTCCCAGAGCCCTGAGATCCAGCAACTCCACGGCGGCGAGAAGCCCAAGGTAGGACGAGCTTGGGGTGAGGGGGGGTCAAGGGTGAAAGAGGTTAGCAGAAATGAAAAGAGCTACTTACCCTTCAACGGGTCTTCAGCTGAGTGACTTGGGGAACGACCCTACACCAGGGCCTGCAGCACCGAGAGTCAAGCGAGCCATCAAAACCAACCAGCTTTGTTCCCGCGCTCTATTTGGCAGAAGAGAACATTACGGGCTAACAAGGCACACACTTCCGCTACGGAAGTTTTACTTTCACCTTTCCGGCCCCGCCCCCCTCCGCTCCGGGTTCCCGCTCCCAGCCCTTAGGCCCGCCCATCCGGGCTCAAATAGCAGGGTGGGCGCGGCGTAGTGCGCGTGTGCGGCCGCAGAGGCTTTCGGGAAATGTAGTTTCCATGCAGGTGCCGGCGAGCCGCCAGAGTCCTGCATCCCTGCGGAAATCCCGCGAAGTCACAGCGCTCCCGCCGCACGGGTCCCCTTCCCAACTTCACCCTGTCTAGTCACCTCGCACGCGTCCTCCCGCTGGGCTGCTGTCAGGAGTCGGAGACACCCTCCCTCCATTCCTCCCCCTCCCCACCCTCCCCTCCCTTTTGGCGGCTGCGCCGGGGAGGCGGGGTCCGCCGCCCGCCCCTCACCGTCAGCCTTCCTGCCTCCCTCCTCCCCTCCCCGCGGGTGTCGG
>NW_012267220.1:25943725-26035556 GCF_000151885.1 Dipodomys ordii | reverse complement strand
GAGCTGGCGGCGGCGGTGGTCGTGAAGGGCATCGGCGGCGGCGGCGGCTGTGAGAGCAGAGATGATGTGAGTGTCCGCTGACTGGGGACCCCGGGGCTGCTGAGCCCGGGTGGGCGGCCCGGCGGCGCCGTGTGGGAACTGGAGCGGGAGGCCGGGGGACGGCGGAGGGATGCTGAGTGCGCGGGGCCGAGCCCGGGACCTGCCATCCCCGGGCCGAGGCCGGAGCCGAGCGAGCCCGGCTCGAGTGCGGGGCTCCGGGCCGCGGGGTGAGGCTCAGGCCGAGGGGGAGCGTCTACGATTGTTCTCAACCCCCTCCCCCACCCCGCCCCGTGTGTGTTTGTCACTTGCAGCTGAAGATGGAAAGAGCCAGGCGAAGGGGAGGCGGCGGTGGCGGCGGCGGCCGCGGCCGTGGAGGCAAGAATATAGGGGGCCCTGGCCTAAGCAAGACTAGACTCTATCCCCAGGCCCAGCACTCTCACTACCCCCACTACGCCACTTCGGCCACCCCTAATCAGGCTGGGGGCGCAGCCGAGATCCAGGAGCTGGCCTCCAAACGAGTGGACATCCAGAAAAAGAGGTTTTACCTAGACGTGAAGCAAAGCTCCCGGGGCCGGTTCCTAAAGATAGCCGAAGTCTGGATAGGAAGAGGCCGGCAGGACAATATCAGAAAGAGTAAACTGACCCTCTCCCTGTCTGTGGCAGCAGAGCTGAAGGACTGTCTAGGGGACTTCATTGAGCACTATGCCCACCTGGGCCTGAAAGGCCACAGGCCAGAGCATGGCCACAGCAAAGAGCAAGTCCCCTCCCGAAGGAGGCAGAAGCACTCAGCACCCTCCCCACCAGTCTCCGTGGGGTCAGAAGAGCATCCACACAGTGTCCTCAAAACAGACTATATAGAGAGGGACAACAGGAAATACTACCTAGACCTGAAAGAGAATCAACGAGGTCGCTTCCTGAGGATTAGACAAACCATGATGCGAGGGACTGGCATGATAGGTTATTTTGGCCACAGTTTGGGTCAAGAACAGACTATAGTCCTCCCTGCACAAGGAATGATTGAGTTTCGAGATGCCTTGGTTCAGCTGATTGAAGACTATGGCGAAGGAGATATAGAAGAAAGAAGAGGTGGAGATGATGACCCAGTTGAACTCCCAGAGGGGACCTCTTTCAGAGTGGACAATAAAAGGTTCTACTTTGATGTGGGCTCTAATAAATATGGAATTTTCCTGAAGGTAAGTGAGGTGAGGCCACCTTACCGTAATACTATTACTGTTCCATTCAAAGCTTGGACAAGGTTTGGGGAGAATTTTATCAAGTATGAAGAAGAGATGAGGAAAATTTGCAACAGCCATAAAGAAAAGAGAATGGATGGCAGAAGGGCCAGTGGTGAAGAACAAGAATGCCTCGACTAGAGTGAAATTGAACTCCAGGCAAAATTTATAATCCTAAATTGGCTAAAAGTACTGATCGATTATCATTTGAAGAAAATTTCCTCTTTTGGCCCTACATTATTAGTAATACTTTTAGTAGTTTATAATTCAAGAAGTCTGATTCCCATATTATGTTACACATAGCTCACTATAATTCTCATGGGAATTCCAACCTTCCCAGAGCTAAATAGTTTAGATGCTTCAACTGCTCCAGACTATTGAAGTATGCAAATCAGCACAAAATGTGACATTCTGACCTTTTCAATATCATAACATTGCACTATGAAATAATCTTGAAAAAAAGATACATACATACTTAATATGGAAGAGTGAATTTCTATTTTAACAAATTCCCCAGAAAAGTACTCCATTTCTACTTCATTCAGTCAGCTAAGCATACCTGTAGGACAGTTACCACAGAAATTAACCTTATTATAAGTATGTATTTATAAAAGTACAAGGAGAAATACATTGTCTATTGGGTAACTTTTAAAGAGTGCCACTAACAGATCAAATATTATTAGATAACTAACCATTCAAAATGCAGTATCAAAATATTTCTTAAGAATTACTATAGTATTCTATAATTTCAAAGTTTGTGGTAACCCTACAGTTTATAGTTGTGGTATCAAAGCCATGGGAAAGTTTTCATTGGTTATCCTAAGCTGGTTACCTCTGTTGTACCATATGGTTTTATTGACTTTACAAAGTTTCAGGAATTACATTGACATCACATTTGAGGGGAAGGCTTCATCCAATGGCTTTCCTATGGAAATCTTGGTATTTCAGCATATTGTGTTAATTTGGAGCTTGTGATAGGTTTTTCCCTAAAAATATCATGGTCTCAAGGTATTATTTATTATAATTCTTTAACAGTGTTTCAGAAGGGTTGGTGCACCAATTCATGGATATAAAAATAGGCCTGTAATTACACGTTTTAGTAGCACTTTTGCAATTCTGCTTGTAAAACTATGTCAAACTTCCAATATAAGCCTGACTTTTACAGATACCTTAATTCCAAAAGAAGAAAAAACTTTTCTAAATATTTTAGATTTTCAATCTGGGGAAAATATTATTCGGAGATAAGACTATAGACATTTGAAAGGAAAATTCAGTCATTTTCCAAGGTGCTCATTATGATACTTAAAGAGGTTTACTTTACTAAAGGTTACCTGTATTCAGAATTAATCTCCAGGAAGAACAAAATCAATTTTTCAACACCTAAGCAATTTTTTAAACAAGTAGATGTAGTATATGTGTGTACCAACCCACTCACCTTATATCAACTGACTGAAATTTCAACTATTGGGCTAAATTTTATTCTGAATGAAATTAATTGTCTTTTATCTTAGCTCCCACATTCTAAGTCTATATAATTATGTTCTATCTACAGATTACTGATTTCAGCCCCCCAAAGGTAATTTATTGATGAGAGATGGATTCATGGATTGAGATCAGATTGTAGCTCTTCTTTGATATGCTATATGAAATTCAAAATCATTTTAACAACTTTCCTCTAGAAATTTATCCTCATATACAGTAAAGTCGCAAAGAAAACCTTACAGAATGAATTAAGACTAATAATTTTACTTACAAACAAGTGATCAGTAACCCAGACATTTATACTGGCCTTGATTTGCAGATTATATTTTACATTTCCTCCAGTATTACAAAGGAATCTCATTTCATTGTAATTGTAGACCATCTGGATCACTATGGAACAAATGAAGGATAGAATGAATATGATGTTGGTACTTAGTTAATAGCACATGGTGGGTGTTAACATTATAAAAGTAGCAAGGATTTTTAAACAGTCCTAACTGTAAAATAACATAACTATGTAGGCTTGCTAAAAAGTAGTTTTGGGTATATAAAGGAGTGATGTGCACTTGAATTACTGTACTACCGATTGTTATTGCTGCCCATCATAGTGCCTATTAATAATAATCAACCTGTCAGATTTTGGCACACTAGAGCTGTGAATATTCCAGTCGTCCATTGTTCCTATCACTATTGCTATGAGTGAATGCTCTCTTAAAATCTTCCTTTTTAAAATATTTATATCCATTAAGACTAAATGATTTATCTTTTGGTTTTTTATTTAGTCTGATTAGATTTGAGCATGTGTGTATATACACCTACATATAGATGTATATATACAATACTATGTCAGACTTAAATATCATTGTATATACATATTATTAGTTTTGCACTGATTATTTAAGAATTACTTAAAAAGCCAAATTTTCTACCTTGTATGTATACTTCCAAGTTATTACCATCTCATAGCTGCACATGCTTATATACTGGCAATTGAATAGACTATAGAATCATTCAAGCTTCTTTCAGTTCTTTATTTTACCTTTTCATAGTTAATGTATTCATTGAAAACTGGAATTGATTCTATGATTTTTTGATACTTAAAATTCCCAAGAATTCATTAGCCATAATTATGATCCAGTTCAAACCTCTGGTATTAGAAAATGAATTGCCATGTATCTTATAAAATAAGCTATTTTTATCTGTGCAATATAAATTTTATTTATTGTCATTTGTAACATAAGTGGAACTACAAGTGCACATGGTATTCTTTAAAATAACGGATCCTTGCCTTGCAGACGTTAAACTCTGAAGGCAAATGGATGTTAGAAGTAAAAACTGAGCACTAATATTAGTAACCAAAATAACTAGTTCACTAATGCTAAAACATTGATGATGTTTGCACATAATAATACAAGTGTAATGTGGTACAGATCAAACTGTAATAATATAAGCTAATTGTATGAAATTTGGAAACGGGTTCTCATAGTAGTTGGCAGTGTGCTCCTAGCAATTAAAAGCAGCACTAGTCTGTTGCTTATATGCAAAAGATGCAATGTATTATAAAGGTATTAAAGTTCTGCCACATTTTCTAATTATCCTCGGTAAAGCCCCAAACTGCCATGTCCCTTAACGTGAGTCAAACACAAGCATATTTGCACTAAAGAGCATGGCCAAAAAAAAATAATAAATGACAGGGTGGAAAAGCTAGTTGGAACCTCTTGAAATAGTTGGTTCTAATGGGAGAATTTCACATTTGTCTATTTGAAAGCTGTATGGTCCAGGCAGACAATCTGTCAGTTCACTAATTTAATAATGCACTTTACCTTTTGTATATAGAAGATGTACATTTATGCCACTTGACAGGTGGGATGTGTTTCAGTAACTGTGTAGTTAGAATCTGTAGGGTGATCTCTTGCATGTATATGTTTGTGTTGGAATTGTTGTAACAGGTTTCCATTAAATCAGTGTAATGGAGAAAGGTAGAAGATGCTTTTAAAACAAATTCCAATGTATTTAACAGAAGAAGTTAAAGTAGACTTCATATTTGTATTCTTAAGGACTAGAATATATATAAAACTATGTTTGATCCATATTAGTATTGCAGTTGAGACTATATTTACTTGAGACTCCCCATAATACTCTGAAAGTTAATTTTGAGAATTCGTCCAGATTTTAAAGAATTAATGATTCTATTTTATTGTTGAAATGTTTAAGTAACTATTAAACAGTAAAAATACTGCACCAGACTTGAAAGTATGGTTAGGTAATTTTGAAAAATCACACAGACTAAAGAAATAAAATTTCAACTTAAAATACAAAGAGCCTAATACTTTACCAAAGTAACAATAATGTTTCAAAATTTTCAGAAGTACTAACCCTGACCAAGTAAAAAGGGTAGTGGGGGATTTAGTATATCCTTCCATCCTAAAAATTTCCTAAGGTGTACATTTGAAACTTAAGTAATTGTTGCTTACCAACAGATTGTATGTACTTTACTGAGAAACACTGTGTACTAACATTTCATCAAGAGTGTGCTATATTTACTTCATTTTATAACTATAGATAAGAATATATTATATAATCATCCTATCTTAATATAATCATGTATTTATCTTGTAATTTTGCAGATATTTTCAGTAAAATAAATATTTATCTGCACAATTTGAAGATGAAATTGAAATGCACCCTCAGATACTCATTTTTAATAAGCAGCTACCACTGAAAGTTGTTGTATGTATTGTCATTTCTTTAAACTTTGGTTTATAGTTTATTTTACTATTTAAATGAATATGGCTTAATTTAAATTTTAATTGATTGTCTGAAAATAAGGTTTTTCATGTGAGTTTTTTTTTTCCTGTTTGTTTCCAAATGGCTTTCATTGAAACTTTATGAAATCCTCTTCCAAGCTTTATGTAAGGGCTCTGCTTAAGCACCACTTAGTTTGCAATCTTTACCAAAACATCTTTTGGCAGGATATTAAAAAAAAAAAACTAACATTGACTCTCTTGCTACAAAATAATTCGGACATAATATTATCTTTGCCACATAAGATTCTTAAAATCTTTCTGGAATTTCCTTTAAGATTTTTTGACTTCCATAGGAGAAATGGTAGCTAATGGCTAGCCCAGCAGAGGAAGAGGATAAAGATATTAACATGCTGTTGACAATCCACACTCCACAATACTATAACGTGAAGTATGGGGAAAATGTGTTTCCCAATTTAAAGTCAGATGAAAATTGAATTTTTAAATCACAGTAATGCTTGTCTTAAAACACACGCCAATGTCTGTAGGTAGACTTTAGAATAATGTGTTAGTATATTTTCTTGTATAATGGGAAAGAGTTGGTCTTCATTGTTAATTTGATATATTAAATCATTTAAATTTATTTTATTTGAGTTTTAACACTTCCAAATAGGGGAAAATATACATATATACCACAAAATTTAAATGCTACAGAATAGAGAATGAAAAGCAGTAACCAATGTTATCAGCTTCTTGTGTGCCATAGAGTTTCTGTGAATATACAAACATGTACATATGTATTTTCAAATTCCCAAATCAAAACATATGCACTGTCCATCTCTCAAAATGTAGATCTGGTATTTAAGGGAATTTTTTCCTCTTAAATATCATACCTTGGTTAAAATGTCATTTACCTTATGCAATATTATTACACCAAGGAAATATCAAAGAAATTCTGAATGGCATTTACTTAAATTATGGACATATGTATTAGTTTTAAATATGTAAAATGCAGAGTTTATCCTACTAGTTTCCCTTCTCCATTCCTAGCCATCTTGCCTATCGGTATTCACACACACACACACACACAAAATACTAGCTTTTTTTTTCCTAAAGTAACACAGCACAGGAGTCACAAGATATCAAAGAATTTAACCAAGTTTTTATTTCGGTGTTAACTGTTTCTAATGAAACCACTAATATTCAAAGTATAACTTGATTTTTTACTAATTCTGTTACTATTATTTTTTATCCTAAGACCATGCCAATGAGTATTAAAACTGTAGTAAATGACCATTACAACCTGGTTGGAATCTTTTCATTTATTAACATAATGCTTTTATTATAAGAAAGGTATAAGGCTTATTTAAACTTCATCCAGCTCAGATCTATGCAAAGAGGTAACACTGCATTGGTCTTAATTGTTTAAAGCATTGTTTGAAAGATTCAGACTCTATTAGAAGTCCTTGGGAGCAGAAGATACTGTGATGATTTGGGGAAAGAGTAAAAATTGGGATGCTAAGAATTTACAATATAACTGAATCATATCCATGTATTATTTTTAAATGAAATTAGCATTAACACTATTCCTGGAAATACAAACAAAACTATCTTAATAGTTCACACACAGCGACACCAGAAAAAAATCAAATTCTTTTTTATAGTTATGTGTTTATTATCCTTAAATTGTACAAAGAGGTAACCATTCTCAAAATCTTCCACTCATCAAGAGTGCATTTTAAGATCTTTCTGTTGCCTACCAAGAAAAAAAAACGTGGAAAATGAAAGATCCCATGCTGAATCCTTCAATTGTATAAAATTAAAGCAACCAGATTAAAAGATCCAATTCAGTTAGAAATATAATTAAGAACTTATGGATTGAGGAAGAATATCTGTAAATTTTATGAAAATGTTATGATATAAATACCTAAAAATTAGTTATTTAAATTTTACAAATCTCCATGATTTATGGCACCATTTTAGTTTATAAACAGAGAAAGTCCTCTTAAACATACTTTTAAAGCATAAAAGACTTTTGGTTCTTCTGTTTTAATAATGAATACTTTATTGTCCTTATTTAATCTATAAAATTGGGAAAGATTTCTATAAACTTGTATAAGCTTATAATGATATATATATAGGTTTTAATTCTATTTAAAAGGAGGAATTGAAAGGGAAATAAAATGAATTTTATTCCAAAAATGAATTTTACAGCCAGGCACCAATGACTCATACCTGTATTCTTAGCTGCTCGAGAGGCTGAGATGTGGAAAATAGACTCCAGTCTTGGCAGAAAAATATGAGAGACTCCATCTCCAATTAACCAGCAAAATGCTTGACTACAGGCATGACTTAAATGGTAAAATAGCAGCCCTGAGGAAGAAAGGCCTCATACAGGCAAAAATAAAATCAAGAATTCTGCTTAAATCTAGGCTGCAAAACACTAATAATTTCCCATCCTTAACCAAAAGTTTCCCATGTTCCTTTCTAGTAAATTATGTTTTTCAAATTTTACCTTTCTTAAAGAGTATCCCCTAAGAAAAACCCCTTATTCTTTTGAAGACAGTGAATGCACCAGTAAAAATAAAATAAATAAAGCATACTGAATCAATGCTGCTATTGTGTAAGACAATTTTAAATCCAGTTTATGGTCTCAATACTGTTGACTTAAGATGTTCAAAGTGTAAGATAAGGAAAGGCTTTTTTTGTTTTTTTTTTCTCTTTATGACACTAAAAGTATAAATCTGATTTTTATATGATTATAGTCAGAATTTCTTATATTACAAACTCCTATTGGAAAACAGTTGGTATTTTACTTATAGAAAATGTTTTTGTAAGATAATAGTCTTCAGGATTTTATTTATTATTTGTTATAGATTGATGACATTGTTGCATAGAAATAAACAGAAAAGAAGAGACAGAAGAGAAAGGTAGTAGCTGATATAACAAATCAGTCTTAACAAAAATGAAGAGAAAATAAATCATACTCAAAACTTAGAAGATTCTATTTAACCTCTAAAAGTGTGTGAGTGAAAAATGTAGAGGTAAGGGACAAGAAGACCTAATCTACCAATCTCTGGCCGGGTTCTGAGGAAGTATGTAGCTTCTGTTGGATAGTTTCCTCATATGAAAAAGGAGCAATGCTAGGCTAGAAACTAAGTATCTCTATTCTTAAGCTTTTAAAATTCTGCATCAGTGGAAGAAGAAAAAAAATAATAGGTAAATACTATTTCCAACAAGCCAAAAACCTGTTTGGAGTTGTGGCTCAAGTAGTATCCTGATTTCAATGCATAGTACCAGTGCCTCCCACATCCCAAAAAAATAATTGGCTCATATTAAAACCATGCTATCTACTATGTATTTAATCATCTTGTTCTTTAATTTTTAAAGTTCATATTTTTATGACCTATACCAAGTTTCATTCTTTGGAAAGAACATGACTTTTTTCAACACAGTCTATAATCATCCCTTATATTCTGCATGGCATAAACTTTTTAAACTAACATTTTGTCAAATGCTGTTGTTCTGCAAATAACCACAAATTGCACTAAATGATGTAACTGCAACCGTCATTGCAGCAGTAATCAACTGCTTTTGATCTCTTTTTCTTTGTAATGGTGATTATTGTATTCTACAAATTTTAACAAAGAACATCAGGAAGGCTACTGACCTGTGAATATAATGGTTCTGTTTCATACAACCTGTAACTACTAAAGTGTGTAACTATAAAACATCCTAATGGTTAGTTTGTTGTTTAAACCTTGACGAAATATGATGGTCAATGATTGGAGAAGAAAAGCAGCACACAAGCTTCTGTGGTGGGGGCATTTATTTAAGTGCCCTAGTCCTCCACGACAGTGTCACAACCTCTGCTAATAAAAGAGTTTTTAGAGTGACACCTTTTTTCAACACAACCCTTCTTGGTGTCTACAGGTTTATTTTTTCAGTCACAGATAGTGTTTAAGAGTAACCCACGTGCTGGACACCAGTGGCTCCTGCCTGTGAAATCTGAGGATCACAATTTGAAGCCAGCCCAGGCAGGCAAGTCCACGAGCCCCTTAGCTCCAATACAGAAAGCCAGAAGTAAAGCTGTGGCTCAAGAGGAAAAGCATAGCCTTGAGAAAGAAAAAAGAAAGCTAAGGGACAGTGCCCAATTCCTAAATTCAAGCCCCAGCACCAGCACAGCACAAAAAGAAAAAGAAAACCTTAACCATGTGTATTTTCAAATGCATATGCACATAGTATTTTGACAATTTAAAAAATATCAGTATACATAAAATTCCATTGCTTCCATGTGCTGGTGGCTTATGACCATGATCCTAGCAACTCAGCAGGCTAAGATTTGAGGATCACAGTTCAGAGCCCCACCCCCAGGCAGAAAGTCCCCATGAGACTCTTATTTCCGATTAACTACTCAAAAACCGGAAGTGATGCCGTGGCTCAAGTGGTAGAGAGCCAGACTTGAACACAAAGAGGCTAAGGGATAGCGCCCAGGCCCTGAGTTCAAGCCTCATAACCAACAAAAAGAAAAAATATCTATTACTATAGCATTCCATATGATTCACAGTTTTTGGACAAATTCTATAGAATGAATTGGCTATCATACAAAATTTTTTCTCCTCAAATTAGCAAAGACATTTTAGGTTCTCGATTGCTTCTTTTTTCAATGTTTGGAATCAAAGTGAGATGTGAGAAAATATTTTGTTAGTTTTTTGCACTTTCATTTTGTAGAAATTTCCTTCTAGTCAAACAAACATTCCAAGCAACTTCACCAAAAGAACACACCTATATGCAAAAACTACCCAACATATTGCAGCAACAGAATTGTAAGACAGTGACTTAAGAATGAAAATATGTTGGGCTGGGAAGGTGGCTCAGTGGTAGAGCACTTGCCTTTCATGCTTGAGGCCCTGGGTTCGATTCCTCAGCACCACATAAGCAAAAAGGAAAAAAGCCGGAAGTGGCGCTGTGACTCAAGTAGTAGAGCGTTAGCCTTGAGCTGAAGAGCTGAGGGACAGCGCCCAGGCCCAGAGTTCAGGCCCCACGACCGGACCCAAAAAAAACAAAGAATGAAAATATGTACAGAAACCTGTACCATCTTTATCATCTGCTAATTTACTTCAGAGAATGATAAATAGTATTTCTAGATTCATCAACCTAGTGCTGAGATTTATACCAATAATTTAAAAATCTACAATGTCAGCTGCATAAAATCTATTTGCTGCCTAGTAAAAATTCTTCAAATTATCAATACTATAGTCAGATATAAAAGAAAGATCCTGAAATTCCATCTAATCATAATTTTCCCCCTCTCCCACCATGCACTGTACACTATTAAAAGTGGGCAAAGGTGTTAACAAAGACTGAAGCTGCTCTTTGAATATCTAAAGCATGCTCTGTGGGCTAGATGTAGATAGCGTGAAAAAAAGGCAACTATGCTCAATTCATGTGAACACTTGCCATGGTTCTGTGAAACAGTTTAGATGGCTAGAGCATAGATTCCACTTGGGATGATAAAGACTGAAAATGAAAACTTACTTGCTCTAACTTTTTAAATATACATTGAATCTTCAGAATATATATTTGGCTACCCAGATTGGCAGATAATTTTAGAAGTCAATTTCACCTCTAGAAAAGTTGCACCAAGACTATTTTTTAAAGGTAGTAATGAGGAAAAAATTTGAAATTTATTGCTACAAATAACTTACTTATTAAATATGTACCCCTTAGTGGCCATTAAAAAACTTCTTATATTTAGTGTTTTTAATCCACACAGTAACCCTACTATCCTCATTTTATATAATTTTCTAGAGATTTAAATCTGGTTCAGTATTTCTAAACTAATATATTTGAACCAAATTGATACCCAAGCCAAAGACTGTGTTGATTCACTTACGTCAACCCTTCCCCGTCCCTAGACAAGCACCAATCTACCCACCACCACTGCCACTCAAATCTGCCTTCAATTACCAAGAATCATTTTATCTCAAACTATCCTCTTGAATGAGAGTAGTCTCAGCAAGATGACATAATTGCTTTGATTTATTTGTTTAAATTAGCTGTTAATAAACACAACTTTTTGATCTATTGTATAGACTGTGGATTGAACTTTTAATCCTGATTAACTGTTTCAAGTAAGTGTCAGTGCTTTTTCAAAAGGCTCAAATGGTAGGACTAAGCTGGATGACCCCTGTTCTGTCATGAACAGAGAAAAGAAAATTACTGGTCACTGTGGGTCTACAGTTTCACTTTCATGAACTAAAAACAATCATCTGCATTGTTAGTTTGGAAATAAACCTTATCAATATTCTTGAGTTTCATTAATTTCTCATAACTTTCTGCCTTTTGATTTTTTACAAGCTTTTGCCATATGCTTCCTACATTGTATCATTCTTCACATTTAATTACCAGCTTTCCTCTTTCCCTTAACTAAGAGGAATGCTCCACTTACAACCAGGTATTTTTCTATACTTTTATCCTGATTTTATGACAACAGTTCTCAAACTTTGAATGTCACTCAAACTTCAAGAGTTTCTTCAACAACAAATTGCTGTGCTTCTAACTTGAGTTTCTCTTCAGTAGACTGGCAGGATTTGCATTTCTAGCATATTCCCAGGAGAGTAGATGTTACATATCTGGGGAACACATTTTAAGAACCACTGTTCTATGCTAATAAGATTTTATCTGAGCTAGGAAAGATAACAGAGGGAAATTTAGTCAAATAACTCTTAATATCTTGGTAGAAAAATTCTGCCTTGATTTACACATCTTTTTTTTTTTTTTTTGCCAGTCCTGATACTTGAACTCAGGGCCTAAGCTCTGCCCCTGAGCCTCTCCGTGCTCAAGGTTAATGCTCTACCACTTGAGTCACAGCATCACTTCCAGCTTTTTCTGTTTATGTGGTACTGAGAAATGGATTCCAGAGCTTCATGCATTCTAGGCAATTAGTCTATTACTAAGGCACATTCCCAGCCCCTATTTACAAATCAAAGCAAAAAATAAATTATAAATTGTCTAGAGTTTTGGTTTTTAAAAAAACTATAAGCTATCATTACATTTCTAATTTCCTCTCCATTTTCAAAAGCTCTCAAGATAAATGGCAAAATGGTTAATTATAATGACTTGAAAAACTTGTCTTTCAAAGTAAGCAAGATGAGAAATATATTTTAACCTAGTAAGCAGTTCCGCCATATGAATCTTAATAAAGGAAAGGAAACAACTTCTCCACTTGGATTATTAACAAATCTGGTAGATATTAAATATTCAGACTTGAAGAGACCTTTGAATTACTTTAGTTCCTTATATCATGTAGTTCAACTGATTTGTAGTCTTAAGTATACAGAACTTAATACCAAGACTTAAAAGGTTGATTATCTCTTGAAATGGATAAATGTTGAAAAGCATTCAATATTTATATTATCTTTCCATATTTTCTCTGTGCAGGATGAAGGGACTATATATTATACTAAAATATTTTCTTAGTTAACATCTGGGCCCATTGAAAGATGGTTTCCTTGAGAACTTACTGAACATGTTGTCTGAAATATAACTAATATTTAGACAGTTTATATCATGTTTCCTACCTGGTAGGCATTCTGTAATATAATTAATATATTGATCAAAATGAATGCAACCATTTTGCCTAAAATAGAAAGAAAGGTTAATTGCCAACAAGTAAACGCAAAAGAATCACTATAGGTAGTGTAACTTTTTTTAAAAAATTTGCTGTTCTGTTTTTATTTTAGCCACGTGGTTGTTTTGTTTCTTTTGTCAGATAGATTCTTACTGTGTAACCCAGGCTGGCCTTGACTTGTCCCGCCTCAGTGTCACAAATAATCAAATTACAGGAATGCATCACAATGCCCAATTCACAATATAGATTTCAGGTTAAAAATTTCAAGATTTTAATCTTTGTAAATTTATAATAGATTTCAGCTCAACACGAAGGTAAATTTTAAGAATACAACTCTTTCTGCAATAATTTAATGCAGAAATAAGACCCACAACATAACATGCATAAAATAATCAGAAAAGAATTGTTTCTAACCCCTCTGTACAGTATTTTTACAATTAAAAAAATTGTTAAAGAATTGTTTCTACCACAAGGTTTCTTTTCCACTCTTTGAGAGACTCAGAATTTATGAGGAATAATATTTGGAACTTTCACATTCAAGCCTATTCATTTTTCAGATTGGATAAAGAAGTATGACTTCAAATTTATCCTTTTCTTCCACCTCTTGTCAACAACATAAGAAATACTTTTCAAGTTGTCATAAGCTTTACTAATTAAGCTAAAAATATTTTCATGAAAACTGTAAATTTTTATATTTTAAAAGTTTCGCTTTTAATTTTTTTAGGAACTGTTACATGAAGAAATTGGTATTTATCTTCCATCTCAAGAGTACCTTTGTAAGGATTTTGAAAAGACATTAGTGGAAGACAAAATTAGTGGATACTATCAAACTAATTTTTCTTTGTAGAAGTTCTGCTTAAACGTTAAGCACATATATCATCCTCATCTTTTCCTTGCAATACTAATTAAGATGAAAAACAGTTTGCTTTAAATTTTCTGATTCAGAGAACATGTTTCCAAGTAATTATTACTGCAAAGTGTGTGTGTGTGTGTGTGTGTGTGTGTGTGTGTGTGTATATTATTGTCAAGTCTTGTTAAGCACAAACAGTTAGCTGTCATATCTCATTCCAGGATGTAGTCTGATCCAATATGAACTCTGTTTTTCATGGTAATGTCCACTGTTCCTTTAATTCTTCAGTTCATTTCTGCTTTTTTGTGAGATTTTAGCTTTTCCAAATTTCAAATGAACAAATAATAGTACTTTCTGTGGAGAGACCTGAGTAGTTGAAATGCTTTACACCAAGCTCTATAAAACATATTACACATTCGCAAATAAGCAAATTTTACTAATCCACACAAATGTAATACACCATAGACAGACAAACTGACAGGCAGACAGGCAGGCAGACAAACAGACAGCTAGATAGAAAGTCAGCCTGACCCTGCCCCATGCCCCATCTTTTCTTATTCCTGATATAATAACAACCTGATTTCATCTTATCTCTACAGTTGATTGCTTGTTCCAAAGTATTGTGTTGAGAATTTAAATCTGTATCTATAGGAGAGATCATTCATGACACATATTTGCTGTTCGTCATCCCTGTTTTAAAGCTATAAAAGCTTCCATTTTAGCTCTAAAAATATGAAGTTTAACCAACTAGCTGCTGCTTGCAGAACATACTACCATATGACTCACCTAGGTGCTTCAAAGAGATTGTTTCCAACTGATAAACACAGAATCTCTGCATGTTCCTAAAGACTTCTTGTAGTCAGGCCATCAAAGGTACTTAAGCATTAAATTGTTCCTAATGAATACTAACTGCCATTAAAATATTTCTCCCTGGGCTGGGAATGTGCCTAGCATGCATGAGGCTCTGGGTTCAATCCAGTACTACATAATCAAAAAATTTAAAAATTAATAAAAAGTAAAATATTTCTCCCTTTAAATTAAGTACAGACATTAAGGCATATGGCATATTTTAAATGTAGGTTCTAGTCCTCATTCCCTGATCTGGTTGGTCTGGAGTGGAATTCAGAAACTCATATCTTTGTCTTGGTCAAAAGTGATATAGAAGCCTCTTTTTGCTGTGGGTTTAAACAATGAAACTTTGCCCTCATTTTTCTAGCTGAAATTGTTTTAAAATTTAATACTGTCAGCATCTCATGACACCGTGGGATGAAAGAGATTTGTTTTGGTTTTCATTTGCTTTGTTTTGGGTTTTGTTTAGGGTTTTCTTGATTACAAAATGAAGGTATAAAATTTAGGCCTCCCATTAAACATAGGCATATTCCAGGTATTTCATCCAAGATTTTCTTCTATCATATTTTCTAACTTTCTGAGCAGCCAATGATTACTAAGAATGTTATTTTGTATCCCACATTCTACTCAAGTTCAAACTATTCTTTCTTGACAACTAAGCAGTGATTTCATGCACCCAAGATATCATAACAAAAACTGAAGGCTCTAGCCTGACCTGGTTAGTCTTTTACTACTACTACCACTATTAATAATAATAATTTTATTTCATTGAAAAAGTGTTGTAAAGAGGAGTTAGTTATGTACATAAGATAATTACATTTCTTGTTGAAAATTGTTACCCCTCTCCCTTGATTTTCTCCCACCTTCCCTCCCCTCCAACTTCCCCTGCCCAAGTTGTAAAATTCATTTCCAACTTAGTGTTTTGTGAGTATTGCTGTTGCATTGGCTCAACCTTTGCCCTTTGTCTCACCATTTTGTTGTTCCCTTTCCCTTCCCCAAGTCAGATAAACATATATAGGGGACACAGTACCAAAAACAAAAACAGTGACAACAGGGAATAAACCAAAGGGAAAAAGAAAGAAATAACTTCACACAGTACATTAAAAGCAACAAGGAAAAAAACTCTTGTATCCACATCTTGGAGTTCATTTTGATCATTTTATATGGTCATATGTATGTAGCTCTTGACCTATTGTGATCCTCTGCCAAGACTATCCTAGATATATATACTAATGATTACAAATGAGGGAAACCCTGGAGCCCATGTTTCTTTGGGTCTGGCTTACTTCACTTAATATGAATTTTTTCCAAGTCTTTCCATTTCCTTACAGATGGGGAGATGTCATGCTTTCTGATGGAAGCATAGAATTCCATTGTGTATATATACCACATTTTTTTTTTATCTACTGAGTGCAATCTGGGTTTGTTTCATATTTTAGCTATGGTAAATAATGCTGCAGTGAGCACAATGTGCTGGTGGCGGCTGGATCATAGAGTAGTTCTATATTTAGCCTTCTGAGGAACCTCCATACAGCTTTCCAGAGTGGTTAAACCAGTTTACATCCCCCAACAGTGTAGTAGTGTTCCCTTTTGGCCACATCCCCACCAGCATCTACTATTATTTGTTTTCTTGATAATGGCCATTCTAACTGAGGTGAGGTGGAATCTTAATGTAGTTTGGATTTGCATTTCTTTCATGGCCCAGATGTTGAACATTTCTTCATGTGTCTTGGCCATTCTGATTTCCTCTTCAGAGAAGTCTTTTTCTAATTCTTTAGCCCACTTATTAATGGAGTGGTTGTTTCTTTGAGGATTTTATTTATTGGGGGGTTTAATTTGTGGAGCTCTAGGTACATTTTTGATATGAGTCTCTTGTCTATTATATAACTAGTAAAGATTTTCTCCCAATCTGTGGGCTATTGATCTTGCTAGTTATGTGCTTTGCCATCCATGCAGAAGCTCTCCAGTTTCAGGCAATCCCATTTATCAAGCCTTTCTTGGATTTGTTGTGTTTCTGGATCTTTATTTAGGAAATTTTGACCTGTGCCAAGGAGTCCTAGTGTACCCCCTGTCCATTCCTGTAATATTTTCCAGGTTCCTACTCTTACCCTGAGGTCTTTGATCCATTTGGAGTTCCTTCTGGTGCAGGATGATATATAAGGATCTAACTTGTTGTTTTACATGTTTTCTACATGTTGTATAACCAATTCTGCCAGCACCATTTGTTGAAGAGGCTGTCTTTCTTCCATCTGCTGATTTTAGCTTTCTAATCAAAGATTAGGTGGCCATAGGTCTGTAGGATCATGTCTGGGTCTTTAATTCTGTTCCATTGGTCCTCAGGCCTTTCCATGTGCCAGTTCCAAGCTGTTTTTGTAACTATACCTTTGTAATAGAGTTTGAAGTATGGTATTGATATTCCTCCGTCATTGTTCTTCCTGCTAAGGATTGTTTTTGTTATTCAGGGTCCTCTGTTATTCCACATAGATTTTTGGATTGCTTCTATTTCATTAAAGAATATTGTTGGGATATTGATGGGTATTGCATTGATTTGTAGGTAGCTTTGGCAGTATTGCCATTTTCACGATGTTAATCCTCCCAATCCAGGAGCATGGGTGGTTTTTCTACTTCCTTAAATCTGCTTTCATTTCCTTTTTTAGGTTTTTAAAGTTTTAATGAAGTCCTTCACCTCTTTGGTTAAGTTAATTCCTAGGTTTTGGTTTTTGTTTTTGTTTGAGGCCATTATAAATGGAGTTGCTTTTCTGATTTGTCTCACGCTTCTCATTGTTGGCATATAGAAAAGCTACTGTTTTATGTGGGTTAATTTTATACCTTGCTACTTTGCCAGTGTTTTGGGTTAGCTCAGGTAACTTGGGAGAGGAGTTTATGGGGTTCTTTATATACAGGATCACATCATCTGCAAAGAGGGTGAGTTTTACTTCTTTCCCTATTTGGATCCTAAGTTTGTCTATTACCCTACTTCCCTGGCTTGGAATTCCAATGCAATATTGAAGTGGAGTAGAGAGAGCAAACATCCTTGTCTCATTCCTGACTTTAGAGGAAATGGTTTTAACTTTGGACCATTAAGTGTGATCCTGACTGTGGGTTTGTCATACACAGCCTTTATTGAGGTGAGCTGGTTAGTCTTTTGAGTCTCTGACGAATTGACTCTAAATCTTAAAGAAAAATGCCTAACTTCTAGTTGTTGTCTATTTTGTAGCAATAAAAAATAACACAGATTCTACCATTTTAGTTTCTAATTGTTTTATTTGCCTTACTTTACAGCCAGTCTAGAAGTTTTTAATCCTGTTAAACTAGAACTTTATAGCCACTAAAGTACCCCCATTTTCCCATCCCTCCACCCCATAACAAAAGTCCTACTTCTTAGCTGTTATTTAAATATGCAAAGTGGTTTTAACCTCTCTCTGTCAATAATATTTGCAATTGTAATGTCACTTCTAGATTATACATACACCTTACCTCCATTACTCATAATTTATACATGCAGAAAGATTTACACAAAGAGGTTTATACTTAAGATAATGTGTATAATCTGTGTAATGATGAGGGAAAGATCTTATATCCTGGAAACTTTTCCAGTGATGGACACAGAATAGTAAACATTTATTCTCCTGAGACTACAGAACTCCTGATGGATGCTTTGTGCTGGTTTATTGCAGTTTGAAGATTGGAATTTCCAGGTTAGAATTAAGTTAAAATAGTAGAATTTCCATGGTTTTTTCCCTACATACATTCCAGATTTATTTTCTCATAACTGGACATTTTTCTGAAACTTGACAGTACTAATGTTCAGAATCTTAGTTTAAATTCACCAAAGGCTTTTGACAGCCTAAGGAAACATAATTTAGGAGGAAATTGATATTAAAATGAATTTTCTGCAAAGGATCTCTTTTAAACAGTTTTTTCAAAAATTATTGGTAGTAAGAAAAAAGCTCAAGCCAAGAAAAAGTTAAAAAAATATTATTTAAAAGTTTTTCTTCAAAAATCACTTCCTTAATTTTTTCAAAGAAATCAATGACATTTAAAATCCGACATGCAATCTATAATCTTAATAACCCACAGTGATAGAGTTATGAGTGTGCTGCTTATGAATTTGTCATAGGGGAAATAATTTTTTGTCTTAAATTATCTAAAAACTAGCACAAAAACTAGTTGATCAAATTTATTTGACAGTGATAATTGAATCATCATTTTATAATCATCATTTTATAAAGTTAAAATTTATAGTATCAATAAATGCTATCTTTTGAGTTTTTCAGACATGGTATTTATTTAAAATGATTTTAATGTTTTCATAACTTTTATAACACTCACGTTTTTCTTTAATGATCTGCCATTTGCTTCACAGAAAGTCCTTGACAAGTGAATTTCATTACTCCTTTGTTTTCCTTTTTAAAATTACAAGTGCTTGGTTAAGGGAAGGGATTCCTTGAATTGAAAAGATTGCATGAAAGAATTGTAGTGGAATCTGACATGTTCAGTAACAAAATGAACAGTTGTTTTTTTTCTTTAAAATTCTCTCACTACTTAAGACCTTTCTTCATCATTCACCATTATTGTCCCTAAATCACAGAAATTCATTTAGTGACCTGCACTCTTCCCAGCACAGGCCCCCAACATCCACAACTTAATCTTCTCTGCCTTATGTTTCTTACATAAGGTAGGCCCTTATATTCTACCAGTAATAGGGAATTTCAGCCTGAAAAATTCTGTAAATCCTAAGCCTTTATTTCATAATTATTTGAGTATTTTATCATTTCTAACATCAGGTTTACTTAAGCTGAAGAATGTGGAATTTACAATAATTAAAGTATATTTTCATTATTTTCTTTCAAGTATTAGTAAATTGTGCTACATATGGGAGAATCTTCAGTCATTCGATTAACGAAGTGCAATTTGGTTTGTAGTCACCATTGTTTGATGTACTTTATAAAAGGTCTAAATAGTACATTTCAGGATACACATGCTATAATTCATGCAGTAGCTTCCATTTATGGTGGTATACTTCTGACTTGCAACATTTTTTAAAATCTATACTATTGGTAGAAATTTTTATATATGGAAAAAATTAATCTTAGGTAAACACAGAATTTGGTGCACTAGTTTTTTTTTCAGTTTTGAGAACTGAAGTAGCCCTTTTGTTGTTATTTTGTTTTGAGGTATGTTCTCCTTCCCTTGCCCAGGCCTCAAGCTCCAGATCCTTCTGCCTCTGCCTCCCAAATACATAGGATTACAACCATATGCCATCATGCCTGGCCCTTACACTAGATTTTTTAGTAAATAAATATAAGATGTTTACAAAGTATGAATATGAATGCTAAATTACCTTTTGTGCTGTAATTAATTTAAAAAGTGTTTATTATTTGGACTATTATTTCAAGCATTCATGCAACTTAATTTCAAGCCAGGTACTGGTTTACCCCTGTAATCCTAGCAACTCAGGAGGCTAAGATCTGAGGATAGTGGTTTGAAGCCAACCCAGGCAGAAAAGTCTGTGAGACTCATCTCCAATTAACCATCAGAAAACTGGAAGCGATGCTGTGGCTCAAAGTGGTAGAGCTTTAGCCTTGAGCAAAAGCACTCAGGAGCAGTACCCAGGCCCTGAGTTCAAGCAGCCAACAACAACAACAACATCCTTCACTCTTATCTTTACCAGTGTGGCAGTGTAGAATGGAAATTAGGCCACTGTTAGAAGGGCTGGGGCAAGTCCATTGAGGGTTCAGTTGCTGGCTTGTTTATCCATCCATCCAACTTGTGGTTATTTTCCATTTTTATGGCTTATCTCCTTTTTATGCAGCTGATCTTCATTTCATCTGACATTTATTGGACATCCTATCCTTGTCACCCTTTATATTAGTTATGGCTGTTTTACAGCATATCAGTACATTGTTACCCAGTCCTGGCTATTACCTTCCATGGAAAGTAGTTTATGTCTTGGAACT
This sequence comes from Dipodomys ordii, assembly GCF_000151885.1. NCBI lineage: Eukaryota > Metazoa > Chordata > Mammalia > Rodentia > Heteromyidae > Dipodomys > Dipodomys ordii. The sequence goes on along the minus strand of NW_012267220.1, from coordinate 26,014,767 downwards.
AACAAACTAGCTGATGGTGATCATACATACACACACACACACACACACACACACAAGGTGCACAAAAGGTTTAAATACATGATTCTTCCAGTTCTAAAAGATTATTTTAGATATGCAACCTAAGTCTTCAGTAAATATATTTTAAACTTAGTTTATCATGTGAAGCCATTTATCTTTAAAACCAGAGACTTTTCCTCCTTTGCTTTAACCTCTGTACATGCAATGTGTGGATTGTTTAAATCACCTCTTACTTAACATTACTCTTCCTCTTCCTGTTCTATTTGTCCTCCTGGAATCACAATACTTAACAGACAAATTTAAATGAAACAAGCCGTGATGAAAGTGATCATTAAAAATTGGCAAGCACTATGTCAGTTTTGTTTCAGAGAATACTCACAAATTACAGTACAGTTTGAGATCTTGTTTCTTGTACATTCTAAGTTTTACTTCCAAAATTTTTGTCTAGTTAATAAATGATGCCGTTTTTCTATTCAGTGGACATAGAGTGACTACTTTGGGCCAGGCCCATTGTTAAATACTGAGATACAGTTAACTTGCAAAATCAAATAAATGTTATTAGCGTTAAGTGCCAAGCCCAAATTAATTTATTCTCAACAGCTTGTGGGCCAGGTCAAACTATTTTTTTTCAGTCAACAGTTTTCATTCATCTGTCATGTGCCAAGCGGTGTGTTGGTATATTTGAGAAGTGTGTCTGAAGCTATTTAAAAAGCCATATTATTTTAGCTGTCTATTCTTTAAATGTGATTGTCTATATTCTGTCATAGTCTTCAAAGTATGTTTTATTGATGCAGAGTTAGAGAGATACAATGATTCTGTTTTAAACAGTAATTTTGTCTTCCCCATTCCAAATCTCTTGTGATGTCCTATTCTGTTTCATCTCTTGTGCCTACTGTTCAAATGTAATGACTTCCACACAATTTGGAGATGATTAAGAAAACACACAGTTCAACCTAAAACACATGTGATTTCTAATGTGGAAATGGAGGAAGAAGTTCAGTTAGGAAAATGAGGTAGCTCTGTAGTAGTAATGTACATATCACATTTACCTTCTCTGCCCTAGGCTTTTGTATACATCTTCCTTTTAATTTTATTGCATTCACTGTACATGCAATATACGTGGAATTCTTTTTTCCTAACAGTTGGGTTGCACAAAATCAATTGGTGTTCTTAACTATTTTCAACTCTCTCACCAATGTTTTAAACAATGAAATAAGCCTGATTCTACTCTGCTTGTGTTACTAAATCAGCAGTTACAATCTCAATATAGAAATGTCAAAACCAGGAATAGATTCAGGATGTAAAAAATTGGGTTGTCCTAAAAGTAGAAGTTGGAATTATTGCATGGAGATTGAATAATTCTAACCTCATGTGTCCTTAGAAGTTTCACGGACACTTTGACCTAATCTGCCAAAGTATCATATTTATAGATTTAAAAAGATCATTATGCCTAAGGTAGAGGTTAAGGGAAGTTCCACATTTGTCTTTGCTATGTGAAATAACACAGTAATAATTACAATCGCATCCTCCTTTCCCTTAAGCAGTAGCCATAATTTCAACTGTATTTTTAGGTTCTGGACTACAATAGACTTATGAGGTTATCTCTTGCCTCATATGGAGTAGTAAATATCACAGACTGTGATGTCAGCAGTCCTGAGTTCAAGTCTAAATTCTATCAGTTGAGTAGTTTGAGGTAATTTATAGTGTTGTTCAGAAAATTTGTTCAGTTAACATTCGGTTTTGTATTTATGGATCACATGCTATGTGCTGAGAAATCTTCTAAGTCCAGGGGATTGTGCCAGTAACAAAGCATAGATTCTTTGCCCCCACTCTTAAAGAAAATTAAATGTCCTTGTGTGTGTGTGTGTGTGTGTGTGTGTGTGTGCCACTAAGCAAAATATCTGTCACATAATATAAACATTTAAGAAATACTAATTAAAAGGGGGCACAGAAATGGAGGGACAGGGTGAACAAATTCAGCAGTGGTACTCACTAAACACTATGTTGAAAATAACTATAAGCTAGGCACTGGTGACTTAGGACTGTAATCCTTGCTATTCAGGAGGCTGAGATCTAAGGATCACCGTTGAAAGCCAGCCTGGGCAGAAAAGTCTCTGAGACTCTTAGCTCCAATTAGCCACTCTAAAACCAGAAGTGGAACTTGGGTTTAAAGTGGTAGAGTCCTAGCCTTGAGCAAAATAGCTCAGGGACAGCACCCAGGTCCTGACTTCAAGCCCTACAACTGACAAAGGAAGGGAGGGAGGGAGGGAGGGAGGGAGGGAGGGAGGGAGGGAAAAAGAAAGAAAGAGAGAGAGAAAGAAAGAAAGAAAATGAACTATACAACTTGTGAGTGAGGACAAGAGGGAAAACAGAGCAAGGGAAGGAATGACATTGTCCAAAAAGAAATGCACTCATTACCTGACTTGAGAAACAATAATTCTTTGTAGATCACCTTTATAATAACAATAGAAAATTACTGATTAACATCATTATTAATTCTTTTCAACCCATAAAGTGGATAATTCCCCAGAAAGTATAACAAAATGGAAAGGAATCTCCCAAATATATCAGTGGCTTAGGAATTAGGCTAGTTGTAATCTTGAAGGTGTTTTTCAGACAAATCTAAAAGAGCAAAAAATGCATAAGAGAAAATTGCTTAAATGAAAAACAAAAGGCATGAGCTGAGGGGCTGAGGGACAGTGCCCAGGCCCAGAGTTCAGGTCCTATGACCGACAAGAAAAGAAAAGGCAGTTATTCTAAAAGAAAAAAGTATTCATTAAAGCAAACCCCACCAAAATTAAAACTTTGTATTTGCTCAAAGATACCACTAAGAAATTGAGTAAGTTATCTACGAACAGAAGAACATCAAAGCATAGTTTATTCCTGGAGAAAATGAGAAGTGCTTTGTCTCCTTTTAATAAAAGATGCCCATTAGGAAGTTAGCGTGATTTGGGCCTAACTTGCTTAATGCTAAAAGAATTATTTGGTAAAGTGGGTTGACAGTGTAAGATTTTTTTGTCTAAATCAACTTTGCTTTTTTTTCCTAAAGGGTCACCTTAACTCTTAAAGATACTATGTGACTGCTCCCAAATCATTTAATTTATTCACTATCGAACTTGAACTAAACCATTACTGCTGCTTCTACTACCCAGTGTCTGCTTCTACCACCTTGCTTCAAAGTCAGTGGTACCTGGGCTTCCTATGTAATAGGTCTGTTTTTGTCTATCAACTAAAAGAGTTTTCTCACTTGTGTATTCTAAAATTAAACACATTATAAGTTTATGTTTGCATGAAATTCTGACTCAAGGAAGCTTTTGAAAGCAGATGCACAATTGTAACCTCTTGGCTTTCTAGTAGTAAAGAACCTTATACTCAGACCTCAGCAACAGATATAAAGAACATCTTGCAGATCAACAACTTTTTCCTTTTTCATATCTCAACTATGATTTTTTTTCAGTCTATGGCAATGAACCTCTATTCTTTGGGACCTTTAAACTTCTCATTCTCAGAAAAGCGTACATGAAATATCACATGACTATTCATTTTATTGGCTGTGTACATTTTAAACAATGATATTTTGATAGACATCAGGGCTCACACCTGTAATTCTGTCTACTCAGAAGGCTAAGGCCTGAGGTCACAGTTGGAAGCCAGCCTGGGCAGGAAAGTCCATAGGACTCATCTCAACCATCCAAAAAGTTAGTAATGGAGGTGTGGCTCAAATGGTAAAGCACTAGCCTTGAGCAAAAAAAAACTCAGCCCATGAGTTCAAACCTGTGAATCAGTACAAAGCTTTAAAAGAAAAAATTTTAATTTGAAAATCTATGTTCTCTTGTATCAATTTATTGTTTTCAGTTTATATTTATACAATTTTTAATATTAGCAGTAGCCATGATAGTAATGTGTTATAGAGGGTTCATAACTTTCTTTTTTCTTTTTTCTTTTACTAATTAATTATAGGTCTACACTTTTGCATTTTAATCAATCTGAACTTTTAATGTGGAGTTAAAAGCCACTATGCAAGGTAAGAAAGCAATGTAAGGGAAATGAGACCATTTATTCAACAAGTACTAACAGTGTTCTTTTCATAGTCAAAGCCTTGTTACAAGGGTGTTGTTTTTACTTTTGCATGTTTTTTCCTCTAATTTCAAGTGGAGATAATAATAAATAGTGAAATTACATATTTAGATGTTGGTATGATATTCAAGTCTTTGATAGGTTTTAATTAAAATTACAAAAAGAAATGCATTAAAAAACAGTTGTCTGGCTTTTAATTACATGTTTAACTTTCAGATGAATACTTAGCATCACTTATGAATAAATTCTATGGTTTGTCTCAGAACCCATATAATTTTTTCACTTTGTAGAATTGTCAGTTAGTGTGATGAGGTTATTTCTGTAGGAAACTAGATATTTGTTGGACATGACTGAAGGTAAGCTCTTGAAAGCTGATGAACATGTGGTGTGTTCCATTTTATTAGGCCCCAACCAATGGCATTCAAAGTGATTTTAAAATGTGAAAGACAGTCTATACACTTGATTTGACATGAAGCAGCAGAAGGGGGTCCCATGAACCTCTTCCTAGTCAACACACTCACACACCATCCCAACTTCCAGAAGCAGCCACTTCTCTGATTTATATCACCACAGGTTAGTTTCATGTATTCTGAGATTTCATTAATTTCATTTATATTTGATTTCTTCAGGCTCTTAAAGTATCCATTTTGTTGAGTTTCACAGTAGATAGTTTTTTGCTATTGCTGATGATACTTTTAAATAGGAAAGAAAGAACTTCACTGAGAATCTGAACTGACACATAACTACTTTTGAAATCATGGCAGCAAACCGATAGCAAGAATGCTGGAGGAGAAAATACTCTGAAATGTTACTATTAAGTGACAGTCCTCCTAAATACTCATACACTTAATCAGGGTTATAGAGATTAGGCACTTTCTTGGGAAATACTTTTCTAATAAAAATGGGCACTAGATGAGGAAAGGTCAGGAATTGCCAGGAAAAAAAAAACATCTTTTCCCTTCACTTCATAGTTCTACTGTGACTTCAGAACCTAAGTATGGAACAATCTCAGGTGAAGAGATACATCTTATCAGATCATTCTGGGCAGAATACTTGAGTTGTTCATCAGAATGGTAGTGTCTCAGTAGTTATCATGTACTCTTAAAATGATACAATATGAATCTCATGTGCAATTTTGTTAAAAGCTCAATTTGGCCCACAAATCCTGACAAAGATATAAACCAAATACAAGTATGTACAGTAAGAACATCACTCAGATTACATTTGTGAATTTGCCTAAATTTTTGTTGTTTTCTACAGTGATTCATTGAGATCCTGTGGCTCAGCAATAAATTTGAGCAGAGATTATACTGCTATTCCAGGGCGTTCCTACTACTATCTTCTGTATCCCAATAGATTTAAGGGTAAATTTTTATTTCTTGCTCTCTTTTCAAGAGAATTATATTCGTACACAAAAGGTGGCTAAATTTGATGTAACTAAAGGAAAGGATTGAGCTGGCCTTTGACTAGTAGGCCCACATTCTTAACCACCTTCACCTTCAAGACTGTGTAGGAACACAAAGGGATTCCAGTACATTGTTACACATCAGTAGCATACACAATAGCCCCTTTGTTAACTTTATGGAAAGTCAACATATCATTTTTCATGTTTGGAAAAGGCACCTAAGTCAGAAATTTAGCCAGAAATAGGAAAAGAATATTAGCAATATTAACAAAGTTTCTTTTTCTCATTTTCTAGATTTCTTGCCTACTTGTATACTCTTTTCTTACACTTCCTTCCCTATCACTAAGTAACCCCTACTTTCCTTCTTCCTCATATTTTTCCCCTCTGGTTTCTAAATTATTTTACTCTTCACGCTTCATTCCCAAAATGGTGAAATGAAACTTCTTTTTAATATGACCTACTTTAGTGTAAAATTTGGCCTATTCCTAATAAAAGGTAGTTAGATTTGAATTACCAAGAGAACCCCATCAGTTATATAACCCATAAGGAGAGCCTACAGCACTGTCATACTAAGCCTCAATGATATATGCTCTCAACTCTTAAGATTGGTAACTTCATTTAAATCGTATGCATAAATTGAATAAACAGCCCATCATTATTTTTTTGTACTTAATTTTAGTTAGCTGCCAATACTGAGTCTTGCAGCTGGAAAAAAATGAAAACATGACCCCTGTTCCCATTTGAACATGAGAAATGATAACAGCTTGATGTTAGGTAAAGAGACCTTAAATTGTCAAATAATTCATAAACACTGCTTGCAAGGCTTTGAAAAGTTGTACCTTAGCTGAAGTTAAAGATGACACCAACTCATCTTTTGTCCTCTAATCTACTTAGAGTTCTGAATAATAAAAATTAGGTTTTTGAGGCTAGAGCTCCTTGGTAGATGTGCTTAGCATGCACAGACCCTAGCCCAACCCCAGCATCAAAAAGAAAAAGATTTTGTTTCCTAGTTTTTATTCAATTATGTTTCTTGTTTCTTAAAATATTGTATTATCATTAACAGTGCCATTTTTTTTACCAATGTAGTATTTATTTCCAGTATAGTAATAAAGATCCAAAAACTTAATATCAGACTCATGGAATTCCCCACTGATAATGTAAAAGCATAACTGAATTTTGTAAGGAATAGTTTCTACTTTAAAATGAGAAACGGAGTCTTGAATTGTTCTTCGTTGATGAAACAAAGCAATTCTTTAGGCAGATATAAATAGAATTTCCCACATATTAGTTTGGCTGACAGTGTAAGTTATTACGATATCAATGTTATATTGATTTAGTTTAAGGTGGATGGCACAGGATTTTAAACACTTGCATGGACATGTTACCGAAGAAATACCAGTGATTTAGAGAAAACATTTACTGCTCAAAATTGGATAAGAGGTGCAAAACATACTATTCTTTGTTCTTGGAAAGACAATACATTGGAAATATTGTGGGATGATTTTGAGTCATCCTATCTTATCACTGGAAGAACTTATTAACAATAATTTTAGAGCTAGAAAAGACTTAATATCTAGTCTAACTTCCTCAGCATTGCCCCAGTTCAATCAAATTCCTGTTTCCTCAAGGGTCTTGGCTTTCCTGCTTTAATTACCAAATAAATGAAGAACCACTAGTCTTCAGATTCCAATTCCTGTCTTTTCATTCCCTTCTAATGTTTTCCATGACTGCACCTGAATGGAATATTTCCTTGATTCACTATTTCTGAATTAGTTTATGAAAAAAGAAATTGTATACTGTATGCAGAAGCACAACTTTTAACTCCAGCACCAAATGACAAAGACAATAATGAATAATTCAGACTTTTGAGATCAGTTCTAGTAACAATCCATGGTGTACTTGGTAGTCTGGGGAATAAATTTTAATGGACTGTGCCTTGTTGACTCAATAATGAGTATAACCAAGCATGGTAGCACACAACTGTAATCTAGCACTTGGGAGGCAGAAGCAGAAAGATTTCGAATTTTGGGTTATTCTGGCCTTTAAAAACAAAAAAAGCTGGGCTCACACCTGTCTTCCTAGCTACTTGGGAGGCTGATATTGAGGGTTTGAAGCCAGCCCAGGCAGAAAAGTCTATAAGACTCTTATCTCCAATTAACCAGCCCAAAACCAGAAGTAGAACTGTGGCTCAAAGTGGTAAAGCACTAGCCTTGAGCAAAAGAGCTCAAAGACAGTGCCCAGGCCCTGAGTTCAAACCCCAAGACTGACCAAAAAAGAAAAACAGAATGAGCTACAGGTTGAGACCCTGTCTCAGAAAAACAAAGCTGGGGATGTGGCTCTGTGGTAAAGCATGTGCCCTGGGTTCAGTCACCAGCACTGTAATATAAGGAGAAAAGAATGAGCAATACCTATTATTTAAGCCAAGTAATGCTACCTAGCATGTTGTAGTAGAGAAGCAAAAGGAGGCCAGCATGACTTTGGGTAATGAGCTGGGGCTAGGTTGCCAGTATTATGTCGATATTATCTGTCTTTTTCCTCAGTGCTATTTCATATCATTAAATCAGATATTTATTTTTGCACACTTCATGAGCTAAATGCTGTTAAGTCGGAGTATTAGAGCATACAGTATGTTCAGGGTAGAGCAATACCAGAAAACTAGCTACAGAACAGAGAAGCCACATAAAGCTGACTGGCTCTGTGCACAGGCTTCCTAACTTTGTCTTCCTCTACTGAAACTATTGTGAGACACTTTGTAAATTTTTTAAGTGCTATGAAACAGCCAAATAATAAGGGAGAGCAGGGGGGAATCAAATACTGTAGTAGAACTTGATTCTTGGAGGTGTCTTCAGCATTTCTGCCAACAAAACAAAGCCTATTCTGCTAAAACAAAACAAAGCCTATTTTAGGGAAATAAAATTGCCCAACTTTTGCAAAGCCAAAAGTATCTGTGTAAATTAACAGGAGGGATTGTGGAATATTAAATTCTTCGGGGAATTGCACAGCTAAGTATAGGTGGAATATTATGTACAATATAGAATCTTTTGCATCTCAATCTTTATTTGAAGTATTTAACATTTTAAAGGTTGAAAGTATAGAAGCCTGTTATTTATCAACAAAGAATTTTGTTTTTATACTCAAAAACTATGAGATGTTTCTGTAGATGCATATCTATGCAGCCTTCACTTAACCTTCAGTATGTTGAGTCTGGAGTTATTCCTACCCATGGTTTATAATACCTGATTTGTTTCTGGTTTTCTTATGTTTTCAAAGTTTGTTAATTTTTTTGATGATTAGTATATAGATTTTAATCCATTCCCAAAAGATAATGAGTTTTTATAGTTAGGTGTCTCTTTCCAATGCTTTTATCAAGATATTCTTGCACCTAAGATTGAGATTCTCCAGCCATAGGAAAAGGAAAGGATACTTTTTTAATAGTCATTTAGTGTTCTGTTACTGTACACTGGTTTACCGTTCAACAAGAGTACTTTTATGTATCAGTATTTTTAACTAATGAAATGAGGCACAGCACCCCATTGTGCAGCCTGTGTCATGGCAGAACCCAGATGACCTGCCATTATCCGAGAATGCTGGTCTTACATTTTCACTTTCCTTGAATAGTATAATTTTTTTTCTCAGTCTATAATGAAACACTTTCTACTTCAATTTCATTACACTCAGAAAAATCAAATTATTCAAAATTCAAATTCATGTGAATGCTATTGATTTTGAATATATATTAATGCAGCTTTTACATAGTAAAGAGATTTCCATCTTTTATCTTCTCGTGATTAATCAAATCAGTAATGTAGAAAACTCCAGTTGCTTTTTGTTTGTTTCATGTCTTCATCTTTGGTCTTTATTGTCTTTTTGTTTTTCTTTTATTACCTCTATACATTTCCAGTTGATATTTCCACTTAGATTAAAGAGGTAAAGCATGAAAATAAGTAATCCATGCATCAAACATTTTTGCCATACTGCTTAGGAATGAGCAGTTAAGACTAGAACCTTCAGTGTGTCACACTGTCTTCAAAACTTGATTTCTATATAATACTGTCACTTCAGCAATTGGAGAGAGTAAGTATAATATGTAGTGCAGTCAAAGAACCAGATGACTAAACCAGTAGGTTTCTAAAGCATATGAGTTCTGTGCATTGCATGGCAGAATATTATTAAATTTGGCCTAAACAAGCTCTCCTGATGCTTCTAGGTTTTATGGAATGTTTTGACTATACTTGGACTTGATTCTTGATAATATCAAAGGCTCTTCGCAGTTATTTTAAACACACACAAACTGGATGCTGATTTTAGAAAGGTATAACTTACATTTGTGCTGTTTGTGAAATTGTACTATACTAGAATAAGAAAGGTAAAAATGTATTTAGATTTTTAAAAGTAGAATCCTGTACATTTTAGAAAAATGTGGTAACTTGTAGCACTTTGATAAAAGAATGTGCAATTATAAAAGTTTATGCCACCTTATTTTTTTGAACCCTAGAATTACTCTTACTAGGCTTTAGATTCAAAACCAAACTCAATCCTAAAACTAGCACTTTTTCCTTTCTGGAGTTCCCAACTTTCTAATTATGTGCAATGTTTCATTTAAATCATTCTTTTCAGTGAGTTTTCCCTATCCTTCTCTATCAAACCTCAAAATCTTTAACCTTAAGGAACACTTTAGATTAATCCATTGGCAATCAGGAAGATATTTTAGGCATCATGGGCCATCTAATCTTGTGCCTAATTATTAAATAGTTTTTCTCATTTGAAAAAGAAACACTAAATCCCTGAAAATAAATATTCAGACATTTTATTTAGTTTGTATTGGCTGAGTAGTTGATAACTAAGTAGTCAGAATTCATCCCAAAATCTGACCTGCCTAGACAACTAGGTACAGATGTGCTTAAAACGCACTCTGTCTCCCAAAGAGAAATGATAAAAAAAATATGTATAATAAATAGAATCCTGTATAGTTGTGGCTACTATATAAAAGAACTTCTGTGAGATTATCAGTATTTCACTATGATACAGCCCTGAGTAATAGAAGCAAAATGAATAGAAGTGCTTAACATCACATATTGGCATCAATACACTTTATGCATAAACTGTTGCAATAAAAGCTATTTGTTGTGCCTATATCTTAAGAATTACCATTGGTTTTGTTTCTGGCCTTTTTTTTAATTTAAGGCCTCACATTTGATTTAAATGTAAAAACAACAGAATATTGATTAAATGAATGGAATTACAGCCCTGTTTGTCATGGGACTCACTGTACTGTTAACTTTTTGAGAGATATTGGCTGTTGTATATTATGATACAAACTGTTCTCACAAGCAAAATGTGAGTCTTCCATACAAACTACAGCACTTAGAAATTATGCATCTTTCCCTTTCCCTACAAAGTAAATGTAAATTAACAACTAGAATTTATGCTAATTAAACTGCTAATGATTACTGTATGGATTAAAAGAGACATAAGAGCTACAAAATGCTAATTAATAATGTAACCTCATATCTTATCGAATTTATGATAATGTTTGGTTTCTTATAAAGCCTTAACATATTTTAGTGAAGAATTAGTTACTTGGAAAGAAGGCACTTTATCACCGTGAACTAGATATTTGTCTGTATAGAATGTCTAAAACCCCTTAATAAATTCCTTATGCTTTTATAAATTTATCCTGCTTGTGTGTTTTTCTAAAGCCACTTAGACTATAATGTGATAAATCAAGTTATTTTAATTTAATAGAATATTGCATTATATAATATAACCAATGAACAATACAGAAATTAAATAGTAACAAAGGTATATGTGACAGTGGGAAAACTAAGCCTGTAATTTGAAGTTTAAAACATCAAATTTGAACACTTTCATTAAACAGTTTTTAATTTTAGTTTTTGTTTTTCAGTCTCTTTTTAGCTGTTACTATTTTGTCTTTCAATCAAAACTATTAAGCTAGCATATCATAATTCAATTGTGTTTCAGTTGAGGGGTGTTTTGTTTGTGTTATATAACCATCAAGCAGTAAGAAATCAGTTTTATTTATTCTTTGGTCAAGTCAGCCATGCCTAAGAAATGATCAAATTTAAATCATCCAGAGATGGGTTTCCTTTTCAGGAAACTGGTGATTGAGTTACATAGTGGATTTAGTTCAGCAGAAAAATTTTACAAAAGGATTCAGTCATCTTAAGTTAAATGTCTTTCTGACATATATAATGATAGGCTAACTTTTATCCTGTTTTATTTGAAAGCAGTATTCTTTGAGGAAACATTTTAATAAAACATTTTTCCATAGTGTTACTTATATTTAAGTCTCTGTATAGCCTTTTATCTCTCTCTAGTTTTAAGTGTTTTAGTAAATGTAAATGTGGTTTCCTAAACAGTCATCATTACATGACATAAGAAAAAGTCAAGTTTATTGGAGGTCGATCCTTACCAAGGAGAGACTAAAGAAAAAGTCCACGTCAATTGTTTTGCTATTTTCTTTTTTAAATAAAATATATTAATCCAAAGGTGTGTTAATGTCAAGGCATGAACAATCTTAAATGTAGATCTATTGAGTATTTTGTGATGCTGAGTAATAGACTTTTCTCAAATCTCTGTGATGCTAAATATTTTCCTTAGAAAGTTTTGTTTGATGTTAGATTGTTATTCTGAAAGACGTCAGTCCTAGTGGGATTTTTAAAACTTGGAAAACCAACGCATGTATTACAAGTATAGAAATGATGAAATGTAAACAAACGTATATTACTGATTCTATTTTCAAAACTGTTTCACTGTTAAATATAGACAACGTAAAATTGCTGAGTACTATAATTGACTACTTTTTCTTAAATGACCCTGTTATCACTATTCCAGAATTAGAAGTTGAGCAGATACATGATCCGTTCATGTGTCTGCATAGATGCTTCAAGGTATATTCTTCTCTTGGTGAGTAAAAATATATTTTCCTTGGCATCAGTGCATTGAGATCTGAATATACCTGTATCTATCGATTCTTATTACACATTTTCTTATACAGTAATTTCTCATATGCCAGAATTGGCTTAGGCACAACTAAAAATTGAGAGTTTGTTACATGCTTTCCAATAGAAAGATTTTCAATAATATTAGTTACGGATTTGTACTATGAAAATAGTGGAATTCTTTTTAAGATTTCATATTTGCTAAATTTAAATTAATATTTTTTCTTTAGCTCACAAATTACCCTAAATCCAGAGAGAATATCAACCCTTTTCACTATTATCAAATCAACCATAAGGAACAGCCCTATGATACTTCAAAAACAGTTGAGGAATAAATCTCTTATGTTACACTCCAGAATAAAGGGATTTGATGAGAGAAATGAGCCAAAGTTCATCATGAATGCAAGGCTTCTGTACCTGATATTCCTCCATGGAAGGGAAGACAAGTATCAACACCATTGGCATCGTTTTCTAACTGATGTTATCTGGAACACTTTCCACCACACTGCAACACTTCTCCACTCTTACTGGGTTTGAGTTTGCAAGAGTTGTTTAATTCATCAAACCTTTCAGTTTCAAACCACCATTCGTCAGCATTGAGTAGAAGACATATAGATTTGAAAATACTTTCTTAAGAGATCATGTAACTATATTAGTCTGAATTTAAAATTTGAGGAGGGGAGGGATCATTTTAACCCACTGCCTCTTACAAGAAACATTTTTTAAAAGCTGTAACTGCTTTAGTGTTAACAGGGTACAAGGTGTTTTTTGTCCTGTATTGTACTTTAAAAGCTTCTCACTGGTTGTGATTGTATTGTACTGTATAAAAAGAGTTACAAATTGCCTTGTATTGTTTATAATGGACCATACATTGTACTACTTCAGTTTTCATGTTCCAAGTTTTTCAGTGATGCATGTTAACAGTTAGGTCCTAAAATTCTGTGGTGCTAATTCTCCCATATCCAATGGTGCTTTTGTGGATGCTAACTGCACACATGCTGAACAAAGCTTGAAGTTTAAAACTTTCCTCCCTTCTGTTTCTATGAAGTAAAATAAATAACTTGAACTTGTCTCAAATTATCACTGACAATCTAATAAACTGGTTTATATGTGGCGTTAGTTTGGATTCTTATTTTTCAGAAATCACTTCAGTTCTTCTGGGCCCCACATGTTGATCTTACTATGTTATTTTGTGATTTCATTTGGACTTCACATTTGTGATGTTTTTAAGAATTTAAACCCAGTTCATCCAGCTTCTGAAGGCATGTTCATATCAAATGTATAAGTTAGCTCTATCAGACCTGAAAATAAGTAAATTGAGAAGATGTGTTGATAGGGTCCTTTGTCTATTTTAGTATTTAATTCATCTGGTTGAGCCATAAGATAACATTTGCATGAAAGCAAGTATACTTTCAGACACTTTATTTCAGCTGAAACTATTGTGGAAAAGCTGTTCCTACAGGATCATATGCAAAATAAAAGTTTTGGAATGGGGGATTTGGTTCAGTGGTAAAATGTTTTTCTAGCATGCATGAAACCTTGGATTCAATTTCCACCATGCAAAAATAAAATAAAAAGTAAAGTTTTACTCTGCCTGAACAAAAATAAGAACAAAAATAAATACTCAAATTGTGATTTGCTAGAACAAACCAACATCATGTGTAAGAATCATGTAATAAAGTCATGGCAATGTTTTTTATGAAAATTCAAGCTTCACCATCTATAGTAAGAATCACAGCAGCAGAATGAACCAGGCTGCTAATATCTTCATGAGGCTGTTTCTCCCAGGCCAGAGATAAATTCAAGACCAAGGGAGTATGTAAATTTTCATTCCAGACTTGCCTAACCACAGGCAACATTAAATTTTAAAAAGAAAAGAAAAAATGGAAACAAATGTATTAAATGTACTCCTCAAGCAAAAATCATTAACCTTACATAGTAGGGTATCATATTACCAGTCTAATGGAGTGGACCTGATAACTGAAATGACATATCCATAATGCTATGGTTCTTGATTACATAAAGAGTTTAAGGCATATTCATAATACTAATTAATTCATGTCTGACTTCTACCAGAAAAGGAAAGTTGGAGAATAGAATCTGTGGATACCAGGCTCACTTCTCTATGTCTACCTTGAGAAATGCAATGTTTACATCCTCACAGCTCTCCCCAGAAACATTTCTAGTGTATTTTGGAATTACTTATATTCCATTTTATAAAATCTGATGAAAAATAAATGTGCCACAAAGTAATTCCACAGCTCTTTAATGAAAGAAAGTAAATCAATGTTTTAGAGAATCTTTGTTTCTGTAGTAATAACTAGTCTGTTATATAAGGAGTACTTAATTCTAATTCCATGAAAGGATGAGAGAAGAAATGTATTGCTTTTGGAAAACAAATCTATTTTTTGCCAGTACTGGGGCTTGATATCAGGGCTGCATGCTTTTGATCTCTATTTTGCTCACAACTGGGGCTCTACCACTTGAGCCCTGCCTCCACTTCCAGCTTTTTGCTGTTAACCAGAGATAAGAGCCTTGAAACCTAGGCTGGCTTTGAATCATGATCCTCAGGTCTCAGCTTCTGTAGCTAGGTATATAAGAATGAACTGTTGGCACCTGACTCAGATAGATATTTTTAAGAAGAAAAGATCTTCCGTTTTAATCATACAACCAGATATCACATTAAGGCCCACCATAACATCTGTGCATCTAAAAAATGCTCAAAAATTTATAGCATTTTTGGAGTATTAAGTTATTTTTTAAAACTCATGAGTATACGTTGTAATTATTAAATCACTCTTTTAAGTTATTTAAATTTTTATAAAGTCATGCAATTGTATCTATATACTTTTATCAACATTATTTTGGTAAACTGCTGATTCTAAAACAATAATTTTTCTTAAGGATCTTAAATTTAAAATGTTTTCCCTTGCCAGAGAAGTATTTTTAATAAGATAAAGATATTCCACAAGGGCTGGGAAGGTGGCTCAGTGGTAGAATCCTTGCTTTCCATGCATGAGGGCCTGGGTTTGATTCCTTAGCACCACATGATCAGAAAAGGCCAGAAGTGGCGCTGTGGCTCACGTGATAGAGCACTAGCCTTGAGCTGAGGGACAGTGCCCAGGCCCAGAGTTCAAGCCCCACGACCAACAAAAAAAAAAAGGATTCCACAAATAATACTGAAAACCTAAACTTGTTTGTTTTAGGGAACTAATTTTTTTCTTACCTAGGTCTCACTTGGAGTTTGACTATAGCCAGTAGTTTTAATATAATGTGGTAGAGCACCTGGCTAGCAAGAGTATGGCCCTAAGTTCAAACTCCAATACTGCAAAAAAAAAAATATATATATATATATACACACACACACACATATATATATACTCCCACACTGCAAAAACATTCTATATAATATATAATTCATATGTAGACACATATATTTATATAATATGTATGTATTTGATAAAGAAGCAAACAAAATGAAGCACTAAATATTGTTTCACCTTCATCTTCCAATGGTTTTGTTTTTTTTTTTTGGGGGGGGGGTCCGGTCGTGGGCCTGAACTCTGGGCCTGGGCGCTGTCCCTCAGCTCTTCAGCTCAAGGCTAGCACTCTACCTACCACTTGAGCCACAGCGCCACTTCCCGCTTTTTTCTTTTTGCTTACGTGGTGCTGAGGAATCAAACCCAGGGCCTCATGCATGCAAGGCAAACGCTCTACCACTGAGCTACCTTCCCAGCCCTTTTTTAAATTTCTTTCTTTTTTTTTTTTTTTGTCTGTCATGAGGCTTGAACACTGGGCCTGGTCATTGTCCCTGAGCTCTTCAGCTCAAGGTGAGCATTCTACCAATTAAGCCACAGTGTCACATCCCTTCCAATGTTTTTCTAAAAAAGAAAACAGTGGGTTCATTTGCACTCGAACCAAAGTGAAAATACTTCTAGAAAATAAGTTGGGTGTTTTTTGTTTTTTTAATGAGTGAATATAAGAGGGCTGAAGAAGCCAAACTGCAGCAAGGTTGACACTACATGTATTCTTACAAGTTGGTTTGTGAATGGTAGGTAAGGCTTATACTTTTGCACAGCATAATTTTGTTGTCATTGGGCTTCTCAAAAGACTAGCACATGTAGAAAGAAAGGAATGTGAACGAAAGGAGTAGCCCTCAGTTTGTGTATTTTGAAACTTAGTTCTATTGGTTCATTCTGGGTGATTCACAAGAGATTCCTTTTAAACAAGGTTATAAAGCAAACATCTTAGGTGCCGGATGTCCAATGGAGAAACCAATTAATTTACAGCAAGAAATAAAATGTTATTCCCAGGGAGTAGGATGGCAAGAAGCAGTGTATAAGAAGTGGACTTTGAATTCTGCTTTTATGCTGGTTAATTATTTAATGATAAGCTTTATTATTCTTATAATTTTAAAACAGCTTTTTAAAGGGGAAAAATGCTAGATAGTCTAGAATACCTTAATCAACAGGTCAGTTTATTATTTTTCAACAAGAATATCTACTTCTGAAGTCTGCTGAATATCAGAATGCGGTGAGCTAGTATAAAATAAGATAAAGGAAAAGGAGTCATATTCATGAATAGCATCCTGATAGAATGGGCTCCAGGAGGGAAGCCTGCCAAGGAAACTGGAATAATCACTTCAGCTCACCAGAGTACAATGTCCCAAGCCAGACATGAAGAACACTAGCAAATCCTTATGCCTTGGATTTTTTCTGATGTCACCATCTCTCTGTATGAAAATACCATTGCTCTTAGGAACATATCAGTCTCTTAACATGTAGTATCATGTTAGAATCCTTAATGATAAATACCATTTATAATTATCATTCATCATTAAGCATTATTATTCATGATTAGATAACCACATACTATTGTATAATTATATAATCATTTTATAATTGTTACTATTCATTTGCCATCATTATTATTAGTTAATCATCATTAAGGATATCACAACAAAAGTTTCACATATAATAGCTTTTTGATCATGGCTTTTCATAATAGAGATTTGGACAACTTTCCTTTTTTTTTTTTTTTTTTTGTCGGTCGTGGGGCTTGAACTCTCGGCCTGGGCGCTGTCCTTGTGCTCTTCAGCTCAAGGCAAGCACTCTACCACTTGAGCTACAGTGCCACTTCCGGTTTTCTAGTGGTTTATTGGAGATAAGAGTTTCACAGACTTTCCTGCCCGGGGTTGGCTTTGAACCATCATCCTCAGATCTCAGCCTTCTGAGTAGCTGGGATTACAAGTGTTAGCCACCAGCGCCCAGCTGGACAACTTTTCAATTCAGCATTAGTGACTAATGAAAAATAAGAGAAAACCCACTCCCTTGCATCCCTAGACCTTCCTCATAGACTATGGCACTCATTACGGTGGACCAGATACCACTCTAGGATCCTTCTCAACACAACACTCTCCTGGGAGCCTCTACTTGCCATGCGAGATTAATGTATTTGTCATTCTATCTTAGGTGCCACCAGCATCTCTCTTAGTGTGGGTCCTCCAAGCAGACTCCCAGAAGAGATTACATGTATAAGACATTTATTTTTTAAAGGAAGTGCCAATGAAAATGGGGGAGCAACTAATAGAGAAGCCATCAAACCATGATGCGCTTCTGTGAAGGAGAAGAAAGAAGTTTCAGCCAGGAGATCTCAGGAGGCTGAGATCTAGGATCGTGATTCAAACCCAGCCCAGGCAAGAAAGTCCATGAGACTCATCTCCAATTAACCACCACAAAACTAGAAGTAGTGCTGTGGCTCAAAGTGATAAAGTGCTAGCCTTGAGCAACGGAGTTCAGGGACAGCACCCAGGCCCTGTGTTCAAGCCCCATGACCAACTACAACAAAAAAGCAAAAGAAGCTTCAGAGAGAGGGGAGAAAAAGCAGGGGAAATAACCACAATGAATTTCTAAGGGCATTTCAAAACATCTTATCAGCAGAATATACTATTCCTATGGTTAAAGAGGCTTATCAAAATGCCTATCTTCCTTTAGGTAAGTGGAATGCAAGGTACATTTTTTTGTCTTTTACTTTGGAGGAGAGGTCCTGGCCTGTTCCCAAGTATTGCGCACCTGAAAACTCACTGAAATGTCAGGAGCCTGAATGTTCATAGGGTGCATTCTAGAACTTCCCCTTCTTTCCCCACCTTACCCCTTCCTTTCATGATCATATTTATTTATAAAGCAGCCTAGACCCCCCTGCAGAATTCTTTTCTGTTGGGAGCAACTTGGAAATCATTACTGAGCATTGGCCATTGTTTTTTCCACAATTTCAAGAGCCACCATAGTAGTGAGTTTGCCCGATTCCCAGTTCCTTGCCTAAGTATTAGATCTCGGGCCCTGAGATAGTTGGATGTTAGGCTTTTTGATTAGACACTCAAAATACAGCCCCAACTTTTATCCTCTGGCTTTTGCCAGTATATGCCAGCTAGTTCTTGAAGCTTTTCAAGCTTTTCAATCTTAGCACATACCTCCTTCCCCTGCCCAGGTTTTCCTGGCACTGATCTTAATCATCAGTTAGGTGAAGAGATAGGGGATAAGGAAGCTTATTGAGGCCCCTGCTGTATCTTCTGGCCCATAAACATACAAGGTTTTACCAGGAAGGACAAGACACCTCTGGAAGCCTAAAAGCTCAGGAAAGGATGAATCAGTCTGCCTAGAACACATGTTCCAGAGTATCTGCATGCCTGCCTCTCAGTTTTCAAAGTCCCTGAGTCCATATACACTTTTGTCTTCCTCAGCACTGTTCCTAGCCAAACATTCATACATCTAGAAGTCTCTGCATTTTAACCATTTGATCCTCAGGCCCCTCAAATTGTCTGAGCTGCCACCCTGAAGAAGGGAAAGACCTCTGTGCCATCTGCCAAGGAGATCATGTGCCTCACACTGTTAGCAATTAACTGTTTAACTGCTTTCCTTAAACCTCTGCTAACATCAATAGATTTTAGCAATAATCAACCCACCTCTGCTGTCTTTGAGGACATATTTTTTTTTCTTTCCACAGCTTTCAAATTTCTCAGCCACCACATTTACACTTTCTTCTATGACATTTTCCCAGGTCACCATTCATGAGAGCTTTTACATTTGACTCACCATCATGCAGATAGGGACTGGCCATGCCCTACTGCCAACCAAGCAATCATCCCATCCCCTTTGCACCCAAGATGGCAGTGCATCAGTCCCAGACTGATGAATGAGATATTTGTTGGGCAAATGCTGATGAGAGAAAATAGGGAGCTAAAGAGGGTGGGAGCTATCAGACGATGTACTGTGCTGACCCCTATGAAAGAGAAAAGGGAGATCTCATCCTCCAGCACCGATCTAAAGATGTTTCAGCAACGCCAACAGAAAGTGCTCAAGCTAATGTTATCCCTCAGAAGAGACCCAGGATTTTTAGAATGGGCCTGCCTTTGCAACCCACCGTGGGAGCAGTCCAGATGGACTGGACACTGACAACATTCAGCAGCACCTCTGATGCCTTGGCTCAGTTATCCTCCCCTCAGTGGCAGATCTGAGAGACACGATGCTGGACTTCCAGGCATGACATGCAGGCATTTCTGGCATAGAGCGACGGCTGAAATGCTGGTGGCTTATTTTGCTGTTTCAAAAGGGAATAATTTTATCCTAATAAACTGATTTTCAGAATGTGGGGAGGTGGGTAAAGAATTACACTATTATAAATCTAGACTGATTCTAGAAATGAACTTAAAATTTAGTCAATTTGTATTTAGAAAAAAAAACCAACTAATGCTAATGAGGCCCTGGTAGCTTATGTTTATCAGGCTGAGATCTGAAGATTGAGATTCAAAGCCAACCCAGGCAGCAAAGTCTATGAGATTCTTATTTCCAATTAACCAGCAAAAAGCCAGAAGTGGAGGAATGGCTCAAGTGGTAGAATGTCAGCCTTGAGCAACAAAGCTCAGGACCCTGAGCTCAATCCTCAGCACACACATAAATACTTTAAAACTTTTAAACATGTATATTGCAAGAAGCCTACCCACCAATCTGCATAGTTTACATTCTTTTTTCTCTTTTGTGTGTTGGTACTGGGGCTTGAACTTGAGTCCTGGGCACTGTCCCTTAGTTTTTTCACTCAAGCCTGCAGCTTCCTCTCCTTGTGCTCTCTCCACCAAATCCTGGAGCTCACACACCATGGCTTTGCCCCTGTTGCTTCCCTCTTGTTCTTTCTGTATCATGGGCCAGTGTTTCCTCCACAAATTTGGAAGCCATGTTGGCTGACCTGATACCAAAGGAGCAGGCCAAATTTCGGTCTGGTATGCAGCAACAAGGCAAGACACCAGGGGCTGGCTGACTGTGGGCATGATCGGTGGTGGCACAGGAGGCATACAGGAATTGCTCTAAGACAAGCAGCTCTCAATCTTGAGGAGGGCATCTGTTACCCCTGCCACAGGGTCCCTGAATGTGGAATCTGCTGCACAAACCAGGAGAAAGAACCCCCTGCCTGAGGGCTGTTGATAACTATAAAGAGCCCAACAGAGGAACAAATATCTTGGCTCTCAAAAAAAAAATGTAAGAAAAGCTAGGTACTGTGAGGCACACTAGCTAGCTAGTTAGGAATCTGAGGAAGGAGGATTGTGAGTTCAAAGGCTGAGTTATACCAAGACACCATCAATAAAGAGAAAGAGAGAGGGAGGGAGAGAGGGAGGGAGGGAAACAGTAGGGCAGCTGTGTCTCTACGTGTGGTCACCATACTTCATCATTTCACCAATCTATACTCAACCTCTCAGCCCAGTGGCTCTATTATAACTCTCCACTGAGAAAATAACCTTGTATGGTAACCAAATCACATACTGGGAATTGGACTATGAAGACTGAATGGATCTGATCACGAAGCAATCATCAAAGATCTACTGAAATTATGACCAGGAGAATAGCAGTATTGGGGCCACAGACCCTCAATTGTAAGGTTCCCACAAGCTTACCAGCATGGCAAGCTGCACTGGTACTCAGCTCACTGAGCTCATGCACATGAACCTCACTGTCAAAGTGACTCTGAGGGCAGCAATGTTGGCACCTGTACTAGCCACAGAGTGGACAATACCTTTCCAGACCTTCACACACCTTCTGCAGCAGCCAGGAACAGGACTGGCAGGACCTGTAGGAGAATTGACACATCAGGAAGTGCTTGTCTGGGTAATACAACTACAGAAGGAAGAGGGCAGAGGTATGAGGAGACTACACCCAGGCCACACTCAGCATGGGCTAAGCCAGGCCAGGTCTCAGTACCAACAAACCCCGGTCCAAAATCCCAGGTGACCCATGCCTATGCTGCTTGCCCACCTGCACAAGATTATGCTCACCATCCTTTTAAAGTAAGTGAGACCAATGCTCCTCAGCCCAGTGTAGAGGCTTCTGGCAAGGAACTAGCTGTTTCAGAGCCATGGCTGGATAGAGAACATAGGCTCTGGGGACACTGTCTCAGCTCAACTGTAACCAAGCCCTAGGTCTCCCTCTAGGGAGATCCAAGCTCATGAGCACAGCTGGGCTGAAGAAGGCTGTGGACTCTTGAGTCAGTAAAAATGGAGACTTGAAGGAAAATGACCACCAGAAAGTAATGGAGCTGTACACATATGTATATATATGCCTATATGTATGTGTATATATATGGGTGTTTACATTTGTGTGTGTGTGTATATATATATATATATATGTATGTATGTATGTTTTGTCTTATTTTAGGGAGCCATTATATACTTCTTAAATTTTATCTGAGACACTGAAAATATTTTTGAGGCTAAAATATAATTAATACATTAAAAGAAACCAGTCCCCTTTCCTGCTTGGTACAGACTTCCCATGAACTGTGAGATGTCAAGGCCTGATGCATGCTGGGTAGCTAGGTATGATGCCCACCAACTCCACAATGAGACAGTGGATCCTCTTTCCCTGGGTTAAAGCTAGGTGCAGAGAAGCTGTAGTCACTCTGGAGCTTTTGCCTCTACTCTACCCAGCCCTCAATAGGTCTGTAAAGCAGGACTCTGACCTCTATTTCTGTAGGAATTGTGTTGCGTTGTCAGCTGTGCCAGGCTCTATGGTTCTTCTCATGCACACAAACACATCCTAGCAAGACTTATTGCTAGAACAAATGCTTTAGCAATCTTTTTTTTGCTACTAGGTGAGCTAACTACAAAGGCGTGACATCTGTGATAACCAGAATTTGATTTCATTTCTCTTTTGCAAATGATCTCATTATCCATGTGCTAGTGGCTCTTGCCTGTAATCCTATTTACCCAGGAGGCTAAGATCTGGAAGATCACATTTCAAAGCTAGCCCTGGCAGAAAAGTCTCTTAGACTCTATCTCCAAAAATAGCCAGCAAAATATCAGAGTAAACTGAGGAAGTATGAGGCCTTGAGTTCAGGCTTTTGTGTGAGGGGCAAGGGAATTACTCCAAAAAAACTAAGCTTCAATAGTGTTGTTGTCCATTACTTTAGCATTCACCTTCCATCCAGTTTTGTATGCCTGATATGCCTCAAGCCAAAGATGCTCTGACCTCACCCTCATGGTCTCCAGTAGACATCTCTTTCAGTTGTGCTGTCTGATCTGTCATCTTCCTAAGATTAACCACTTATTAGTACTTAATGTGAACTAAGCTGTATATGTACATGGATCTCAAGCACCTTTGAATATGCATGGGAGCTCAGGTTCTAAAGATACCAGCCCCAATTATTTTTAGAACAGGAAAAATAATTCGATTGGACATGATTTCCTTTGACTATTAGGTCCTGGCACTAGGGAGCATTCAAAATACTAACACACACACACACTCCTCAACCACATAGGTGAAACTGGAGATTATGTGTTAAGAGAAACCAGGCCCAGAAAGACAAATGTTTCAGAGTCTCACTCACATGTGTTGTCTCACAAGTGGATCACACAGAAGTTGAAGCAGAAGGGTGATTACCAGAGGCCGGAGAAAAAGACTGGGCAGATAGGCTGGGGAGGGAGAGAAGGAAGATGACTGGCCAATGGGGCTAAGTCACAGGTAGGAGCAAGAAGCTCAGATGTGCTGTTGTACAAAGGGGACCGCAGATTATAAATTATGTGCTGTGCATTGTTTTCACAGAAGAAATGCTCTTTGAAAATTATCACTATAGGGGCTGGGAAGGTAGCTCAGTGGTACAGTGCTTGCCTTACATACACGAGTTCTTGGGCTCGATTCCTCAACAACACATAAGCAGAAAAAGCCGGAAGTGGTGCAGTGGCTCAAGTGGTAAAGCACTAGCCTTGAGCTGAAGAACTGACTGAGCCCAGGCCCAGATTTCAGTCCCCCACAACCGACAAAAAAAGAATAAAGAAAAAACAAAAAGAAAATTGTCACTATATGGAAATGTTAAGAATTGGAAGAGGTGGTTATGTTTAGCCTGATTTCAACATTTCACAATGTATATATCTAACCAACACATTACATGGTTCCTCATTAACATAAATAATTTTATTTATTAATTTGTATTTTTTTGCCAGTCCTGGAGATTGAACTCAGGGCCTCAGCACTGTCCCTAAGCTTCTTTTGCTCAAGGCTAGCACTCTACCACTTGAGCCACAGCACCATTTCCGGCTTTTTCTATTTATATGGTACTGAGGAATCAAACCCAGGGCTTCATGCATCCTAGGCAAGCACTTCACCACTAAGCCACATTCTCAGCCCTAATTTTTATTTTTATATATCAGTTTAAAATAAGTTCAAATGGACATGAAAAATAAAATAAATGAATAAAAAAATAAATAAATGAATAAATTAGAAACAAAAATGCTCTTCCATTTATCCATGTCTGTTTCCTGTGCCTACTCCAATAGCTCCTGGAACAGTGTTTAGACATTCCATTTGCCTGGGTTGTGAGGCAAGGGGAACTTGAAATTTTTTTACTGCCTTTCCTTGAGAAAGGGTTAGATGCACCCCTTCTCTGACTCCTTATTTCCTTAAAACTCTTTCTTGGTATTTAACAAAAATGAACACAAATTACCAGCAGCTCTGAGACACAGCAAAGGCAGTATTTGAGGCAAGTTTATAGCTCTGAGTTCCTACATCAACAAATTGGAGAGATCTCAAACCAACAATTTAATGAAGCACCTGAAGCTCCTTGAAAAAGAGCAACAAGCTAAACCCCAATCCAGTAAATGGAAAGAAATAATTAAAATTAAATCAGAATTACATTAATTAGAATCGAAAAAATAGAAATAATCAACAAAACAAAGAGTTGGAGGCTGCAATGCTTGATAAAAAAATGTACGAATTATCCTGCCCATGTAATTGTAACCCCTCTGTACAGTATGTTCACAAAAAAATGAAATAAATAAAAAAGATTAACAAAATTGAAAGACCTCTAGCAAATCTTATCAGAAAAAGAAGAGAACACACCCAAATAAACAAACTCAAAGATGAGAATGGAAACATCACCGCAGAAACAACCAAGATTCAGAACATTATAAGGGAATACTTCTCAAACCTTTATACTAATAAGTTTGAGAATCTTGAAGAAATGGACAACTTTCTAGTAAATATTAACATGCCCAAACTAAAGCAAGATGATTTAAACCAACTTAACAGACTCATAACAAGTGTCAAAATAGAAACAGCAATAAGACACCTCCCATCCAAGAAAAGCTCAGGACAGGATGGATTTACAGCTGAATTCTACAAGGCCTTCGAAGCAGAACTCACACCAGTACTCCTCCAACTCTTCAATGAAATTGAAAGTGAAAGTTCACTACCAAATCTCTCAGGCTTCCAGGAAGCCATCATAACCCTTATCCCAAAACCAGGCAGGGGCTCATCAAACAAAAAGAACTATAGACCCATTTCTTTGATGAACATTTATGCAAAACTTCTCAACCAAATTTTGGCTAATCAACTTCAACAATTCATCCAAACCAAAAAATAACAAATACACCACAATCAAACAGGATTCGTTTCAGGGATGTAAAGCTAGTTCAATCTCAATCAATTAATCAATATAATTCATCTCATCAACAAGAGCAAGGATAAGAACCACATGGTTATCTCAATAGATGTAGAAAAGACATTTGACAAGATCCAACACCCCTTTATGATGAAGGCTCCGGAAAAACTAGGAATCCAGGGAACATCCCTCAATACAATAAAGGCTGTGTATGACAAACTTACAGCCAGCATTATACTTAATGACGAAAAGCTAAAGCCATTTCCTCTAAATTCAGGAATGAGTAAAGGATGTCCACTCTCTCTACTTCTCTTCAATATAGTATTAGAATGCCTAGCTAGAACAATAAGACAAAATACAAACATAAAGAGGATCCAAATTGGGAAAGATGAAGTAAAGCTCTCCCTCTTTGCAGATGACATGATCTTGTATTTAAAGAACCCCATGGACTCCACTCCCAAGTTACTTGAGCTGATCCAAAACTTTGGCAAAGTAGAAGAGTATAAAATTAACCCACAGGGGCTGGGAAGACGATCAGTGGTAGAGTGCTTGCCTCTCATGCATGAGGCCTTGGGTTTGATTCCTCAGCACCACATAAGCAGAAAAAAAAAGCCAGAAGTGGTGGTGTGGCTCAAGTGGTAGAGCGCTAGCTTTGAGCTGAAGAGCTGAGGGACAATGCCCAGGCCCAGACTTCAGGCCCCACAACGGAAAGAAAAAAAAATTAACCCTCAAAAATCAATGTCTTTTCTGTTTGCCAATAAGGAGAAGAGCATGGCTGAAATCAAGAAAGCAACTCCTTTTGTAATAGTCCCACAAAAAAATAAAATACTGGGGCTGGGAAGGTGGCTCAGTGGTAGAGTGCGAGCCTCGAATGCATGAGGCCCTGGGTTTGATTCCTCAGCACCACATAAACAGAAAAGGCCAAAAGTGGCCCTGTGGCTCAAGTGGTAGAGTGCTAGCATTGAGCTGAAGAGCTGAGGGACAGTGCCCAGGCCCAGAGTTCAAGATTCGTGACCGACAAAAAATAAAATACCTAAGAGTTAACTAAAGATGTGAAGGACCTCTATGATGAAAACTTTAGAAACTTGAAAAAGGAAATTAAAGAACTAAGAAAGTGGAAAAAACCTCCCATGCTTCTGGATTGGAAGGATTAACATCATGAAAATGGCAATGCCTCCCAAGGCTATCTACAAATTCAATGTCATACCTATCAATATCCCCACCTCATTCTTCAAGGAAATAGAAGAGGCAATCCAAAAATTCATATGGAGGATGTGAGGGCGATCTGGCTGCGACATCTGTCACCCCATTGATCGCCAGGGTTGATTCGGCTGATCTGGCTGGCTAGGCGGGTGTCCCCTTCCTCCCTCACCACTCCATGTGCGTCCCTCCTGAAGCTGCATGCTTGGTCCAAGAGGACAACCATCCCCGATAGAGGAGGACCAGTCTTCAGTCAAGGGTATACGAGTAGCTGCACTCCCCTGCTAGAACCTCCAAGCAAGCTCTCAAAAATTCATATGGAACAATAAAAGACCCCGAATAGCAAAAATGATCCTTCACAGAAAGAACAGTACTGGAGGAGTATCAATACTAAATTTCAAACTCTACTTTAATCAAAACAGCTTGGTACTGGCACAAGAACAGACCTCAGGACCAATGGAATGGAATTGAAAACCCAGAAATGAACCCACAGACCTATAGCCATCTAATCTTTGATGAGGGAGCTAAAAAAATAGAATGGAAGAAAGACAGTCTCTTCAGTAAATGGTGCTGGCAAAACTGGTTAACTACTTGTAGAAATCTAAAGCTAGATCCATATATACCACCCTGTACCAGAATCAAGTCCAAATGGATCAAAGGCCTTGGAGTCAAAGTAGACACTCTGAAAACATTACAGGATGGAATAGGAGAAACACTAGGTCTCCTTGACACAGGCTGAAATTTTCTTAATAGAGACCCAGAAACAACAAATCAAAGAAAGGTTGGACAAATGGGATTGCAGAGATTCTGCATGGCAAAGGACATAACTAGCAAGATCAATAGAAAGCCCACAGATTGGGAGAAGATCTTCACTAGCCATACAAAGGACAAGGGTCTCATATCTAAAATATACCTGGAACTCAAAAAATTAAATCCCCCAACAACAAATCCTCAAAGAAACAACCACCCCTTCAACAAGTGGGCTAAAGACTTAAATTTCTCTGGAGAGGAAATAAGAATGGTCTATAGACACATGAAGAAAATTTCAACTACTCTAGCATGAAAGAAATGCACATCAAGAAAACATTGAGATTCCACCTCACCCCAGTTAGAATGGCTATAATCAAGAACTCTAATAACAACAGACACTGGAGGTGACGTGGCCAAAAGGGAACCCTACTGCATTGTTGGTGGTTGTTCAACCACTCTGGAAAGCAGTATGGAGGTTCCTCAAAAGACTCCACATAGAGCTCCCCTATGACCCAGGAATCCCACTTTTGGGCATTTACTCAAATGATCACAAACAAGACCATACTAAAGCTACCAGCAGAACTATGTTTGTTGAAGCATTATTTACCATAGATAAGATATGGAATCAACCCAGATGCCCCTCAATAGATGAATGGATCAAGAAAATGTGACACACACACACACACACAAAGTGGAATTCTATGCCTCCATCAGAAAGAATGTCATTGCCCCATATGTTAGGAAATGGAAAGACTTGCAAAAATTTATATTAAGTGAAGTAAGCCAGGCCCAAAGAAACATAGGTCCCATGGTTTCCCTTATTTGCAATAACTAGTGTATGTCTAGAACAAGCAGAAAAGGTCAAAAGCTAGGTACATAATGACCATATAAGATGATGTTAAGTGAAATGAACCCCATGATAGGAACACAAGAGGTTTTATCTTTCCTGCTGTTGTTTTATAATATCCTATGTGATTATTTTGTTTCTCTTGTATGTTCTTCCCCATTGTACAACCCATTTTCATTGTATTTAATTCCAGTGCCCTGCATCTTATATATACATTTTTCTAATTTGGGGAAGGGAAGAGAAATAACAAAACGCTGAAACAAGGATACAGGTTGACCCATTGTAACAATGAGATGTATAAGACACTATGTTGGAAATGAACTTTACAACTTTGTGGGGGGCGGGCAATGGGAGAGGGGGAGAAGAGTTTGGAACGTTGGGAGGGAAGGAATAGTAGGGGGAAAAACAAAGGAGGCAATAATAATGCTCAATAGGAAATGTAGTCATTACCTTAACTGTAACCCCTCTGTACAGTATCTTTACAATAAAAATATATATATACTAAAAAGCACTCTTTCTTGGCTCTCTATGATTCCCAATGTTCCAGAACCACACTGTTGTGATGGACACACTATAAACTCTAGATTGTCAAGTCATGAAGATTCAGGCTATTCTGCATAAAATAAGTGTTTTTATGAACAATACTTGGCCCACTATTTTTTAAAAAATCAATATACAAATATTTCTTATGTATTAAGCATGTATTAAAACAAGAAATATTTCTTTGAATATATAAAAACCCTAAATTTGTATCCAACATTGTTTTGCTAAGCACCAGTGACTCGGGCCTAGAATCCTAGAATCCTAGTTTCTCTGGAGGCACAGATCTTTGTTCAAAGCCAAAAAATGTTAGCACACTTCCATCTCAAACAGTAAACCAGGCATGGTGGGACCTACCTGTAATCCCAACTCTGCAGGAGGCATAAATAGGTTGGTGTCGGAGGTTGGCCCTGGACAAACCATGAAACCCTATCTGGAAAAATGATGACTTACAAAGCATAAAAGGCTAGAAGTATGGCTTAGGTTGCAGAGGACCTAGCATATGTGAGACCTTGTGTTCAAGCCCCAGGACCATCAAAAAAAAAAAAAAAGGAGAGGGATTGTATAGAAAATGATTTCCTATTTGGCGAATTTAATGGCAAACTCTGTTAATTTGTTTCTTTCGTTGTTCAAAAGTTTTTTATTTTACTTAATTACAAAAGTAATATATGTTTTTACATAAATAATGGAAATAATACCTAAATGTATCACTTAGTATTCCCTCAATCTCACTCCTCAAACATAACTATGTTGTAGAGTTCAGTGAACAGTGCTCTAATCCGTATGTAAATACATTCACGATTTTTTAACAAAAGCAGTATTCTACTACACCTGATGATACTATATCTCTATTTTTTTAAGTATTTTTATGACAATGGATTGTTTTCAGTTTTTGTTTGTTTTTTAGTTTTTGGCAATACTAGGATTTGAATCAGGGCCTCAAACATACTAGGCAAGTGCTTACCTCTTTAGCCATATTCTTTCTTTAATTAATAGATTCTGAAAATTAACTTGGTTGGTCTGAGATAGTGATGATCCTCCCATCTATTCTTTCTGTGTAGCTGTATTGTAAACATGAATGACCATACCCGCTTGTTTGTTGAGATACGGTCTCAACTTTTTGACCACATTGACTTTGAACTGTGGTCCTCCTAATCTCCATATCCGAAGTAGCTGGAATTATAAGTGTGAACTATGCCTTATGCTCAGTTACTTTTTAGTACTCTTTTTAGAAATTGAGATGAAGCTTGCATGTGAGATTACAGCTGTAAATACCTGTCATTTCAGAACCAAGAAGTCAGAAGCAATAGAAAAATAAGTCTGGACCAGACTATATGCATCGCATATTGCATGTAACATAAAATTCACTATTTGAACATGTGAACTCAGTACTACTAATAGATTAACTATGTATCCATTATCACATATCCAGAATACTTTCATCTCCTCCAAAAATAACTCTGTACCTATTAATTGTTGGTCCCAGTGGTACAGTAATGTTCTATCATGCATGAAAGTTCAGTTTAGTTCCTTCCCCAAGGCCACACACACACAATCCTTCCCTCTCTGACAATCCTATTTATACTCAGATAACTGAGTATGCTGTTGTATTTTCCATCAAATAAGAGGCTCACTGTTCAAAGCCAGCCTAGGCAAAAAAAAAAAACCAAAGACAAAAAAACAAAACAAAAAAAACCTCTGAGATTCTATCTGCAATTGAGAGGGAAGAAAAGGTTTATAGAGCCAGCTGTTGTGAGCCAACAAACGCAAAGAACAACTGCATTCAAATACTGTTATATACATTTGCTTTCTTTTTTCTTTGTCAAATATCTAGAAAATAGAACAAGTAGATCATATGGTAAACATAGGCTTTACTTTCAAAGAAACTACCAAACTGTTCTCCAAAGTAGTTGTTTAATTTTCTGTTCCCACTTGCAATTCCTCCCATCCTCATCAATACTTAGTTGAAAAACGCAATTGACATTTGTATATTTTGCTCACAAATAGCTACTGTGGAAGCAGATTTGTCACTTTGCCATTTGGCCCAGCCAAGCCTTTAGTGTAACAAGTACCTATGATAGGAAGACACCAGATGGATTTGATAGCAAGGCCAAAGAAAAGAACAAAGCCCAGGTGCCTTTAAGGTTCTAGAGCCAGATCATGCTACATGCTACATGTAAATTGCAGGCCATTCGGAAAACAGCTCCCAGAATACTATTAGGCTCTGCTACAGATAAGATACTTGACCACAGACATGAAGTGATCATGGATCTAGACCTACCCATCATGAACTGGAGTCTGTGAGGTCCACAATACTGCAAGGTTGGATAAGTCCATCATCATCTGTCCTAAGACAGATGATGGATGCCTTTGGGATTGGCCACAAATAAGACCAAAGAGCAAATGCAAGCTGCACAGGAAGAGTCTCTACACCCATGTCATTTGTCACAAAGCACCATCTCAGCTCACACTGATGGTGACATGAAGGCCCTAGTGAACAGTTAGCCGAGGAGGTAAAAGACAAGATCACCTGAGTGTGTGGGTCCAAGTCAACAATGGACTCCTTCTGCCTCACAAACTTTCAACAATGGCTGTGGAGATCAGAAGTGAAAATGGGTTGCACTCATCATCCCCTTTGGGTCAAAGAAAAGTGGCTAGAGGTAAGATTACAAAGGCTCACAGATAGTGGCAAGTGGTTGGGTTTCTTAGTCAAGAGTTGGAAGAGTGGAAGTCTGAGGAAGACTTTGGTGGATGGATAAAAGGTAGGAATCATGAGATTTGAATAGATTTGTTTTGCTTGGTAATATCTTGCAGAAAATACCAACCAAGTAAGAGGCTACAATAACCTACACCCGTTTCAGAGTCTCAGAGCCATCCTTTAAGAAACTGAACTATATGATAAACGCAGTCTTTGATTTGTTAACTGATCATATAAATGATCAAACTGTGAATTTCACCCAACAATGTAATTCTGACCTCAGAACTGAGTTGTATTTCCCCTCCATTGTAAATACCATTTTGTGTGAAAAAGCAAAGCATTATGAATTTATATTGATTATTATATTTTAATGCACAAAATATTCCTGGAAGGACATACAAGAAATAAATGATAATTGGTGCCTAGGGGAAGAAAAACTGTGGTAGATTAGGAAAGAGTGGATTTTACTTAATGTGCTCTCACTTTTGCCTAAAACTATGTACTATATTATCAACTCATTAATGAATATAAAGCAAAGCATGGTGGCTCAAGTCCGTAATCCTAGTTACTTGAGAAGTAGAGACAAGATGATCGAAATTCAAGGCCAGCCCAAACACGAAAGTTCATGAGACTCCATGTCAATCAATGGCTGGGTGCGGTGGCAAAGGCCTATCATCCTAACCACTTCGGAAGTAGTATGGCTGAGTGCAACGGCTTGTCTTCCCTCAACAGTAGGAAGGAGAACATGGGAAGACAGAAGCCCAGGCTAGCCCAAGTATACAACAAGATTCTACCTTAAAAATAACCAAGACAACAGGGACTGGAGGTGTGGCTCTAGTGGTAGGGCCCCTGCTTCATAAGCCTGAAGCTCTGAGTTCAATCCCTAGTACTTCCAAAAAAGGAAGTCTCTTATTCTTTGACAATTTTCCTCCTTATCACATTTTCTTTTTTCAGTTCTACACTCACTGAAATTTCCACAGAAATGTTCATCCTCCTTCAGGATTTTCAGAATTCGTTTCAGTTTCCTATTTCCTTTATCCTCTTTCCAATGCCCAAGAGTGGGTCTAGACAGCTAAGGGATAGTAGTCTCTTAGCTTTTTGCTCAAGGTGGGTGCTCTACTACTTGAACCACACCTCCACTTCCAGTTTTTTGGTGATTAATTGGAAATAACAGTCTCACAGACTTTCCTACTCAAGCCAACTTTGACCCATGATACTCAGATCTCAGTATCCTGAGTAGCTAGGATTGTAGGCATGAACCACTGGCACCCAGTGCTATTCCAATGCTATTCTTTCTTATTTTTCAATAAAGCTTTCTATTTTCTGATTCAAGCCCACTAATCTCTCTGTGTTTCCAGATTGTTTGCTTATTGTTACTTTCACCATTGTCTCTATTAACTTGAACAAGTAACAATGTAGACTTCTTAGAAGCTGAAGTGAGAGAAGAGTTGAACAGCTGTAATTCAATATATCTTCTTTCCTTCTCTCTGCACCTCCTTTTCAGTATCACTATTAATTTTAAATACCTTAATTTAATCGATTATTTCTGATCCCTATAGGGCCTGACATGTACATGGAACTCTAGCTAAATGAATGGATGGAATTACCAAATAAATGAATGAGTGATACTCTGCCCAAAGAAGGTGAGCAATCTTAAAAACAAAGACTATCACTATCTGATTTTTGGAAAGTGACAGACCGTGTGTCTGCCTTCAGGACTCCCCAAAAGGTGACTGGAGGAGGTGTCCCTCCTGAATGGAGGGACACATGTGTTAGACACTTGCCCACTAGGGGAATAGTTAATAAAATTGCAGAGGTGGGTTTGCTGTGTTTCATGGATTTAGGTTTTTGAATTCTCTAATCTTTCAGTGTCCCATTACTGCTGCAGTTCAAAGCAATTTGCCATGCTATGTAAGCATTCGACACCTCTCTCAAATCAGCATGAAGGCTGGTGCTGCTAAGTTAGAAAGTGTCTTTGTCTCCCAGGACATTTCTACATCTTCACGAATAAGTCTCACAGCAGAGAGTGAGAATTAAAAATTTCCCTGACAATTCTCTAAGGAGATGAGAGAATGGAATGAAAAAGTGAAAACACCAACGCCCACCAAGTAGATGGTTTTTTCCCCCTGCTAACAAAGTGTAGGGCCTAACAAAAGATAGATCATCCTCTTTACACATTGTACTTTCTTGCTCCTCCCCCAATAAGCAAAAGCCTAACCACTGAAAAATCACTAATTATAAGCCAAATCTCTCATTGAGTGAAATAGTAATTATGCATTAGTGAAAAGCTTCAAGCTGAAGACTGTGTTCTAGTTCCCAGGAACCAACTCCTTCCCATTTATTAAGAAACTACTGTATCATTTATTTATCACATACCCACCATATGCTAGACACTCTGTTATTTTCTTTCCCATATGGGATCTCCTTAATGTATCTTTCTTGTGCATTTATTCATTCCTGGCCCAACTGGAAACTGGAGAAAAGACTAAAGGATTGGTCTCTTAGTGTGCCTGAGTCACCAACAATGAGGAGAAAGAGAAAATGAAGGATTTGTGTAATTGGCTTTGATTTTGCTTTGATGGAGCATTGTTATTTAAATATAATTTCCTTCCTTATGTTGTAGTTCCTGATTTCAAAACACAGTTTTATGATTGAGATGGAGCCAAACTTAGATACAGAGCATCAGTCATTACATCCTTACATGTTAATTATACTAGAAAATGATGCATTCTGTGTTTTCATTTGAATCACTGGCCACACTCCAATTTTGTACAAGATGGATTTTTAATTGTAGCTTGTCTTACCACTGAACCACTCAAAATGCAACCATGGGAACTTGTCATGCCAATACTTACATTGGCAGGTACTTGCATAAACTTGTTAGGGTTTAAATGGGAACAAAAGGGTAGATCACAAATACCACTAGAATTTAACCTCAGAACATTTTTAACACACACACACACAGAGAGAGAGAGAGAGAGAGAGAGAGGCTCCAGAGCCATTAGCATCAATACTTCAGTTCCTCCTTCTTTACTTCATAGTCTTAAATCTACTTTCTACCTTCTTAGGTTGTCAATTCTAGATATTTCATTAAAGTGGAATCAATACTCATTCATGCAGCATGAAATCATTGCCTCATTTATATAAAAAGTTTGTGTGTGTGTGTGTTTCTTCATTTCTGCAAATACATAGGTAATCATGGCAAGTTAATAGATTTAATGCATTCACAAAGAAAAATTTGAAGAGCTGAAAACACTGGTACTTATAAACTCATAAAGAGATGGGTTTTTCTCTAATCAAATATAAATCAAGGTCTGAAATTTCATTTTAGAAAAAAAATATGCAGCTGCATGATACCTAAGCAATGCTGTGGGTTTTCCACTATGCTAACGGATATGAAAATGATATGGTTATCAGTTCCCCTCAGGGTCCCTGGCAGGAATGTCTTTCTGAAATTCTCTCCTAACTCTTCTCAGTGTCCTATAGGTCCCTTAAAATTCTTTGCTCTTAACTTCTTTGACTTTCATTTGATATTTCTCCCTATCCTTAAATTGTTCTCTTATCACACGCATCATGCCCAGGGAGGGATAACACAATAAACCAGGCACAAAATATTGATTTTTTTCTCTAGACTTCTTTTCATCAGAAACCTATAATAATAACAGCCTCCTTGTAGGATTTTCTGGGGTATACAACAGATTTCTCAGTTCAGATTACTATAGCAAAGTACCATAAACTGAATGGCTTATAAACGACAGAAATGTATTTCCCAGAAATGTAGTGGCTGAAAGTCCAAGTCTGGTTATTGCATCCTCACACAATGCAAAGGGTGCTGGTTAGCTTTCTTATAATATTCTTCTTATAAAGGCACTAATTCCATTTCTGAAGGCTATACTCTCATGGCCTAATGACTTTACAAAGGCTCTACTTTTCAAATTCCTTCACATTGGTGATAAGATTTCAACATATGAATTTGATGGAGACACAAACAAACATTAGGTCCATAGCAACAAGAACAATAAGCCTTGAGTGAGGCTTTAGCAAATCAGAACTGGAAGAAGAAGAGGAAGAAGTAGAGGAAGAAGAAGGGGAAGAAGAAGACGAGGAGGAAGAGGAGGAAAAGGAGGAGGAAAGAGAAATGTTTAGTGTTTACAAATTCTAATTTTAACAAAATTGAACTTTCTTCCTTCCTTCCTTCCTTCCTTATTCTCTCCCTCCCTTCCTTCCTTTTTCTTTCTTTTGCTCTTCCTTCCTTTTTCTTCCTTTCTCCCTTCCTTCCTTTCTTCCTTCCTTCCTACCTTCCTTTCTTTCTCTTTTTCTTTCTTTCCTTCACCTTTCAATTTGAGGATTTAAATCCAGGACACACACTTAATCACTACTCCTCAATGCCCCCCCTCTCTGTTTCCACTTTAAAATTTTTATTATTATTATAAAAGTGATGTACAGAGGAATTACCATTACATAGGTCAGGTAAAAAGTACATTTCTTTTTGGACAATGTAACCCCTTCCTTTCCTCGCTCTCTCTCAGTTATATTTTGTTTTAAAGATATGGTCTCACTAACTTTGCCCAGACGAGCCTCAAATTCACTATCCTCCTGCCTCCACATCCTGAATAGCTAGGATTACAGTTGTGTTCCACACTGTGGCCTGTTACACCCAGCCCAGACTGAGCTCTGTTGTGGTATGTTTTCTACATAACTTTGAAACTTGCCAGCTCCAGGTTCATATTTCAGATCTGTCTTGATGTCAAAGTATGTGGTTTTGGAGTTGTTCCCAGATTCAGGTCTTCCTTGTAGAACAAAGACAATGATAGTGCCTATTTCATTACAATGTGGTGGGATTTGATGACACATGGCAAACACTGAACAAGTCACAGCTCCCTACACCACTGCCACCATTATTGTCATTGCACTAAAAGAGTCTGATAGTGGGTAAATCTTAAATTACTATCTTACCCAATGCAACACAATTATTCACTAAAGTCTTTTTCTTTAAAAAAAATGTGTTTTTAAACAGCCAAAGAACCAGTTGTCTGTTAGGTTTCCCCAGGCTCCTAACTCCTACTTTTCAGCAGATTAGTTTGGGTATTATAGAGGAATAGACACAGGGGGTGGGGATTTTTTTGTCCCTTCTAGACAGTGTTTTTTTTTTTTTCTTTGTTAAAATTGCTGCCAGCATGAATAGTCTTCCAAACAGCAAGGGATGGCTCTGGTCTTTCAGGCAAATCTTGTTCTGAGCATTAATAGCCTGCTGATTAGGTAGCATTGGAAGCAGGTCAGTGGATGGGTTTAGAGGCTGCCTTTGAGGCTTGCTTTGGTTCACGGCTCCCTCACTAAACAGTGGAGGGTTGTTAAAGAAAATTCATTCATTAAGAAATTTTTTTCAAAGCCTTTATTCAAGCTTGAAACTCTGTCCAGTATTACCTTGAAAGGATTATTTTAAACAACATTCACTCTTTCTATAAAGATAAAGCAGATTGGTTTTGCTCTTTGACCTGTAGATTCTATGAATGGGGAGGAGAGTGGGGGGAGTCGAACTCAGGGCCTCCATTTACCTCATAAGCCACAGCTACCACCCTCTTTGCTCTTTTACAAAATTCAAGCTACACTTTTGATCAAAAGTGACTCCCATTTTGATGCTTATGCCTAATTTGGATTCTTTGTTTTATTACATTTTTTGGTTAACACCATTAGCTATACAGGAGGATTTTATTGTGACATTTACATGTAAGTATACAATAAACTCCAATCAATCCTCCTCTATCACTCTCCTTTACACACCTGCCCCCTTCTTAGTACAACTTCAAGAGGTTTCATTGTTCTATTTTCAGACTTACTGGTGATCTATTTGGAAAATATACATATCTCTCCCTCTCTCCTTCCCTTTCTCCCTCTCTCCCCCTCTCCCTCTTTCCCTCTCCCTCTCCTTCTCCCCCTTTCTTTCCCTCTCCCCCTCCCTCTCCCTTTCCCCTTTCCTCTCTCCCCTCCCCCTTCCTCTCTCCTACCCCTTCCTCTCTCCTCCCCCTTTCTCTTCCCCTCTCCCCCCTCCCTCTCCCCATCCCAATTCCCCCTCTCCCTCCCTCCCTCTCTCTCTTCCTCTCACTCTTCCTCCTTCCCTCCCACTCTTCCTCCTTCCCTCCCACTCTCCCTCCTTCCCTCCCCCCCCTCCATCCCAGGTCATGGGGCTTGAACTAGGGCCTGGATGGAGCCTGAGCTTTTTTACTCAAGGTTAACATTCTACCAATTGAGCCATAGCTCTACATTCAGCTTTTTGGTGGTCAAGTGGAGATAAGTGTCTCAAGGACTTTTCTGCCCATGCAGGCTTTGAACTGCAATCTTCATATCTCAGCCACCTGAGTAGCTAGGATCACAATAGTCAACCACTAGCACCCAGATTTTCACTCTCTCTTTCCTTTTCCCCTTTTACTTTCTTCCTAAGCAGTCCCTTATTTAGAATCATACTCTGCTTAGCCATATATGTAATTATGTACACAGGTATATATGAATATGTATTTTAAGCCTAGCTCTAAATTTGGTTCTCTTAACTAAATTATAGCAAAATGTTTAAAAATTCCAAAAGATTCAGAAGACAGTAAAAATTATTTTACCTATTTGTTTTTTAAATAGAACAAAATCAAATCAGATATGGTGGAACACACCTATAATCCCAGGTACTTATGAGGTACAGGCAGGAAGAAGGAAGATCTTTCAGCCAAGACCAGCCTGGGGAAAGCTGAGATATAAAAAGAAAGGTGGCGGGGGTTGGGGGGGGTGGGAGGGGGTGGGAAGGTTCCTGAGATATAAATCTAGTGGTAAAGTGCTTGCCTAACAAGCACAAGTCCATGGGTTCAATCACGAGTAACACACACACACACACACACACACACACATCTAGGTATAATCGTCCCATCTCCTCAGCCTCTACTCCTACTCTCCAGTGCTGAAATTACAGCATGTCACTCACCATGCACAATTAAAGAAACTTGTTTTTATTTTATTTTATTTTATTTGTCTGTCGTGGGGCTTGAACTCTGGGCACTATCCCTCAGCTCTTCACCTCAAGGTGAGGAACTCTACCACTTCAGCTACAGCGCCACTTCCGGTTTTCTGGTGGTTAATTGGAGATAAGAGTTTCACGGACTTTCCTGCCTGGGCTGGCTTTGAAGCGCGATCCTCAGATCTCAGCCTCCTGAGTAGCTAGGATTATAGGCGTGAGCCACCTGTGCCCAATGAAACTTGTTTTTTACTTACAGAATTTACATTATAGTAGTAGAAATATACAATAAACAAGTGAAATATATAGTAAATTGCATGATGTTAAGTGTTTTACAAAAAGCAAGGTATTTGTGTCTCACACCTGTAAATCCTAGCTACTCAGGACACTGAAACCTGGAGGATTGAGGTTTGAAGCCAGCCAGAGCAGAAAAGTCCATGAGATTCCATGTCCAGAAAAACTCCAGACTGGAAGTATGGCTCAAATGTTAGGGCACCAAACATGAGCAAAAAAAAAGCTGAGAGAGAGAGAGAGGGAGAGGGAAGGAGGGAGGGAGAGAGAGAGAAGGAGGAAGGGAGGGAGAGGGAAGGAGGGAGGGAGAGAAAAAGAGAAAGAGGGAGAGAGAGAAGGAGGGAGAGAGAGAAAAAGGGAGGGAGGGAGAGGGAAGGATGGAGGGAGGAAGGGAGGGAGAGAGGGAGAAAGAGGGAGAGAGAAGGAGGGAGGGAGGGAGAGGGAAGGAGGGAGGGAGAAAGGCCTTGAGCTCTAGCCCTGGTACCAATAAAAAAGAGGAAAAAATGTTATGCAAGAAAAGAAAGTAGAGGGGCTGGGAAGGTGGCTCAGTGGTAGAGCGCTTGCCTTGAATGCATGAGGCCCTGGGTTTGATTCCTCAGCACCACACAAACAAAAAGAAAAAAGCCGGAAGTGGCGCTGTGGCTCAAGTGGTAGAGTGCTAGCCTTGAGCTGAAGAGCTGAGGGACAGCGCCCAGGCCCAGAGTTCAGGCCCCACAACCAGACCCCCCCCCCACAAAAAGAAAAGAAAGTAGAAAATACTGGAGCTGGTAATAAAGATCAGCTAGACACTCTCCAACCACCTTCTCTACCTCTTATGAACATGGGCAAGCTACATCCCTCAGCTTCCCTTTGTAGTTAGCTGTGACCCAGTGATGAGCTCTTCACTGTGCAATGCAACACAGCATTCCCTCTTTGAAATCCTAACTCATAGAACTCACCTGTATCTAATTCTCTTCTCTGTCCCCTTTTGACTCCTTTAGTAGAGCAATTAGGGAGGCTATGTAGAGGCTGGAAGGTAGAACCTGAAATATAAGGATTCTGGATTCCAAACTAACCACACGGACAGCTGTTCTCCAATCAAAATCTTAAACTGGGCTTTTTGTGAACAAACAGTAAATTACTGCTTTTGTAAGCCACTGGGTTTGAGGATTTTTTGTTACAGATCATAGCTTCCTATAAATAATACAATAACCAATATTAAAACATA
The DNA here is from genome assembly GCF_000151885.1 of Dipodomys ordii. NCBI lineage: Eukaryota > Metazoa > Chordata > Mammalia > Rodentia > Heteromyidae > Dipodomys > Dipodomys ordii. The sequence continues at coordinate 25,974,860 of NW_012267220.1, read as the reverse complement.
TTATTGTAAGTAAGCCAGAGCTCAAGGGAAGGACCTCAGGTCAATGAATAAATAAGTAGAAGGCCACACAATAACCCAGAGAACTCAACTGGTACTTACGCATCTCAGGGTGCTATGCATTAGAAGTAAACTTCTATTAAACCACTGAAAAGTATCCATTGCACCACTGGATGATGTCTAGTATATTAGGTAGTATTACCTCCCCTGACCGATAAAGGAGTACTGTGAAATCCCTGCTCTTATTTTGTGAGGCTGTCATTATAGCACTAAGTCATGTCTCCAGGTGCTAATTTGACCAACATAAAATATGTGCATGTGAAATGCCGTTTGTACAATCAGTATACACTAAAGGAAATGAATGACAGGAATGTAAAATTGGTTCTGCTAGGAGATGAGTGGAAGGGAGAAAGGAGAATGGAGAGGGTAAAAAAGGATGAATCTGGTTGAATGTGTGTGTGTGTGTGTGTGTGTGTGTGTGTGTGTGTGTGTGTGTTTGAAAATAGAACGTGAAACCCATTAAAATTGGGCATTGTATGCCTGTTTGGACATCTCGTTTTAACTTCCTTATTCAGCTAATATATGCTACCAAAAAGAGGGTAAAAAAGAAAGCAATAAAATTATATTTTTAAGAGGAAGATAACGAAGGGCTTGAACTGTTGAAATCACAGCAATCCAATACCTACAAGGAAATTTATGCATATGCATATGGAAGAGGAAATCTGACTTCAAAACTCCCATGCAGTTAGCCTTATTCAAGGCAAGTCTTGAATCTCCTTGGGAAAAATTAAGACAATTCCTAAGCAAATTGTATCCACTTGAGTTGTAAGGAGCTTTAGGAACAGGCATAAGTGGTGCCTGCTGCCGTCTCTGGGACTGAGATAGAATGGGGGGGGGTGATAGAGGGAAGGAGAGAGGGAGAGAGGGAGGGAAGAGAGGGGGGCATATTGAGAAGTGAAATCAATCAGGATATAAAGAAAGGGTTAGAGTTTTAACACATGATAGAACACATGCCCAGCACTACCAAATAAAGGGAAAAAAATAAACACTACAAAGATAAGGACATTAGAGGAAAAGGAAAGAGACCTATTAAAATTCTGTGAAGAAGCGATCATCTCCAGTATCTCTCTTAGCCTTCTAAATGAAAACTATCACTGGTCTAACCAAGATAAAACTAGAGCTAGTGCCCTTATCAATCTCTTTTATATACTCTTCCCTCACTCTTCCAAAAGATACCCCCAATCACACATCCCAAAAGGCCATATTACTAGCATATATATTTTCCATCAACAATTCACGTCAGTGCTTTGTATTCTCCATTGCTTCAAGTTTTAAATGCTTTCAAAATTATTTTTTAAACTGAAGGGTGAGAAAATAACAGATCAAAGGAGCAAGTAATTAGAGTGGTTTAACAAACCAGTGGGAACCCAATGGTGTTTAGACATCCATTTGTGACTCTAACTTGGAGTCTCAAACTAGCATCACTACCCATTAAGATTTTCTTTGTATGTGGCTCAGGTAAAGTACTAATATTAAACTAAAGGATATTCAGGATACAAAATATGTCCATTCAATATGTATCAGGGAGAAACAGCTCCTTTGTGATCTGTGGGTAGATTATTTCTTTGCCCTCACAACTATTGCTTTTATAAGTTAATTTCATATAATGGTTTTGATCCACCAATACTGTAATTGACTAGACCTCTTAGGAAGCAGATAAGAAAGAAAAAAATGAACTGAACTATTGCTTTCTTTGAGAAGTTGAGCTAAATGAATAGTGGTGGAGGGGTGTACAACTTTGTCAAAGCACTTAATGCCATTAGATCAAACACAAAGAATAAAGTGGGCTAGGCTCCAGTTGTTCATGCCTGTTATCTAAGCTATAAGGGAGGCTAAGATCTGAGGATCACAATTTGAAGCCAGCCCAGGCAAGAAAGTCCATCAGATTCATACCACAAATTAACCACCCAAAACCGAAAACCAGGAAGTGGAGTTATGTCTCAAGTTGTAGAGCAATAGCTTTAAGGGGGAAAAAAAAGTTCAGGGATAGCTCCCAGACATTGAGTTCAAGCCTTAGGACCAGTAAATAATAAATAAATGGATAAGTGAATAAAATAAAATAAGAGGTTAAAATGGGAACTATCATGCTATATATATATTTTTTTTTTGGTCGGTTGTGGGGTCTGAACTCTGGGTCTGAGCTCTTCTGCTGTAGACTAGCACTCTACCACTTGAGTCTCAGCCCCACTTCCGGCTTTTTCTGTTTATGTGGTGCTGAGGAATCAAATCCAGGGCCTCATGCATGCAAGGCAAGCGCTCCACCACTGAGCCACCTTCCCAACCCCTCATGCTATAATTTTAAAAGCAGGACAATGGAAAGAAGTAAAAAAGAAAAATAAAAAATTATATTAATCAAAATGCAATAATATCCTGGTATCTGATACAAAAAATGAGCATACTGGCAAATGTAATTACAAAGTCAAAGAATAAATTTTATATTTGACAAGGCTGAACTCAGATATTTAATATCATCATAATTTTTATTGCTATTGGCCATTCTTTCCTCTAGGCTAATTTCATTCTCATGCAGATTTTCCCCTAGATGATGCTAAAAATGACTACCTGCAGCTCCAGGTCATCTCAGATGACTTCCTATCACCTTAGCAACCACTAAGAAAGAGACCAACTCTCTTCCAGCAGTTCCAATAAATATCCTAAAGCTGAGCTTGCTGCCATTGGCTGATGCCCGCCTAGCTACTTGAGAGACTGAGATTAAAAGCATTACAGTTTAAGGCCAGGCCAGACAGAAAAGTTCATGAAAGCATTTCTCAACCGAGGGAAGCAGACACAGTGGTATGATCCCATACACCTAAGGGAAGTCTAAAATAGGTGGATTACAATCCATGCATGTGCCCCCAATGGCAAATGAGACCCTATCTCAAAAATAATGAGTGAAAGCCAGGGCTAGTGGTATAACTTAAGTGGAAAAGTGCCAGTGTAGCTGTTGTTAAGGCCCTAAATTCAAGTCCCCATATCCATGCACTCCTAAAAAGATTCCTGAAACTGACTTGCCTTGGCTTGGCTTGGGTTAGATCAATTTCCATGACTAGGAGCATAAAATGCTGTGGTTATTCATTCAAGGGATGTGTTCTCACCTCGAGAGGGATAGACTCATCTACCCACAGGGAACAAGAGCGAAAGATTCAGAATAAAAGAACTGGAGAGTTCTTGTCAGAACATGAAACAAAGAAACTGTGTAGAACTAAAGACATAAATAAAATATTCTAGATTCGATCATTTTGCTATCCTTTTTAGATCCAATAGCTACCATTCCGTTTCTTTCCTTTCCTTTTTCCATAAGATTCTCAAAACAGTAATAAACTCTTGTGATTTTCATTTAGACTTGTTTTCACAGGTGAGAAAGTTACAATCCCTTTCTTCTTTCCTCATTAACTCAGATGAGGAACTACCAAATGTTGCCAGAATGACAATATTCTGTATTTGTTATTGACTTAGTCTATGTCTTTGAACTCATTCTTCATCATTTCCTCAGATTGTGACCATGGGAGAAGAAGGAAGTTGAATTTCACTGGTTAGAGCTCCAGGTCTTGTGCTTTTGCTTATCTTTTTCCTCATACTGATGTCACTATGACCCTTAAGCTGGCTTTTTGCTGACTGAGATAGAATCTTGCAGACATTTGTACCTAGTCTGGCTTTGAACCGAGTAGCTAAGACTATAGATGTGAGCTACCAATGCCTCACGATCTCCACATGCATATGTCTATGCATGCAGTGTGTGTGTATGTGTGTGTGCGTGTGTGCGTGCACGTGCGTGCATGTGTTTGTGCTGAGAATGGAACCCAAGTCCCCAAGCATGCTAGGCCACACTCTACTTACTGTGATTAATTCCCAGTTCATCTGCATCTTTTCTTTATGTTTCTATTCATGTTAGAAGAAAGTGAGCATGCCAAGCAAATATGCAATTAAATCTTAATCTTTTGAATTCCTAAATGTAGCAATAATTTAAGATGACTAATAAGCTGAGTCCATTTCACTTGGTCACACACACACACACACACACACACACACACACACACACACACACACTGAGGTCTGGTGCTGATCATAAAGCACATAGGTTCCCAAGAGAGCTGTACAACAGTAAGCAGACACTAAGTACATAGTTAACGGAGACCCCACTTGAATACTCACCACCCCTCGTTATTTCCTTTCTTCACAAAACATATTAGAAGTACAATTCACATGATTTAAGTGCCAAGCAGAAAACTCGCCTGTCTAGATGGCAAATCATGTCTTTTACTATATAAACTACGCATCAGGACAAACAATAATCAGGAATGAGAAAGTTGGCTACTGAGAGTCCTACTTCAAAAACATAAATGCTACCCGGGTTGCATTCATAGTATGAAACCAAGAGTGATTTGTATTTTCTCATTAACAACTTACTGACCAGAGGTAAAATTCACCTCACTTTACCTTGGAAATCAGAAAGGAACAAGATTATTTAACAATAGTGGTAAATCTTTTTTTCTTTTTTCCTTATCTTTTCTTTTTCTTTCTGAGACAGGGTCTTGCTGTGTGGCCAAGGCTGATCTGAAACTCTCAATCCTCCTGTCTATACTTCCCAAGTGCAAAGATTACAGGTGTGTGTCACCATGCCCAGATCTGTGGTAAATCTTGAAGTGAGAAATTGTCAGGAAGAGAAATTTATTATGAGGGAAGGAGATGGCATATGGATTCAAGTCACTGGAAAGTTTTGGGGTTTTTTAAGCAAAATTAGGTCAAAAGAGAAAAGGCAAGAAAAGTAGTTAAAAATAAGAAAGTATATATTTGTAAGTCAATTTATGATCAAAGGAAACTAAAGCCAAATAGGTTTCTGAAATAGTTAATTAGGGGGAAATCATAGAAATATGTCTAAAGATAGTTCATAAAGCAAGGAAACACTACCCTGTTCTACCATGGAAGAAATTGAGAAGCCAGCTGGGGAATTATGGCTTCAGTCAAACTAAGTTAAAAAGAACATGCTAAGACAGATTGCTCCATATTTTGCTGTCTCCAGTTTACAAGATTTTGTGCATCTCTTCTCCTGTTATAGCAGTTGAAACATATCTGAACTCCTGAAGGTGAATCTGGAGGAAGAGGAGGAAGAGATGTTGAATAAAAATCAACAATTGCCAGATACAGTAGTACTGACTATAATCCTACCACTGGAGAGGCTGAAGCGGGAGGATCACAAGTTTCAGACCAACTTCAAATAGATACTAAGGCCATGTCCTAAAACAAAACAAAAATCTTCAACCCATGAGACAGTTCTAAAGGGTATTCTAGAGACTCACAGAAGATCTGAGGCAAATAGAACTTATTATTCACAACGATTACCTGCTCATTAAGGAGCCTTCATCAACTTTCTTCTTTTATTTCTCCAGTTTTTCAACACGCTTCTTTGAGATAATTTCTATAAAACTACTATCTCCCAAATCATCATTGTGGTTATTAATTCCTATTTGTTCATTTACTTTAGAGATTGAGTCTTACTGCAACTCCTGGGCTTGGGCATCCTCTGTCTCAGCCTTCCAAGTAGCTATGAGTAAAGACTCACACCACTACATTGCCCCTGGCCTCAAACCTTATTATAAAGTTAGCTATTAGAAGTTCAAGAAACTAAAACAAATTGCTAATAACCTGTTTAAACCAAGATCCTTTCTTTTATCATTACCCTGATCTTGTCATTCCTTTCATAAAGTCTTTGACTCCTCGGCTGTAAGATTATATTAGTCAGGGAGAAAAGTGACTTGAAATCTCATGAGATAAATTTAATTATTCAGGATGAATAAAAACCTTAATAATCAGATTTTGTTGGTTATAAAAGCCAAAGTGTGATATTCATTTACTAGATATTTTTGAAGATTCTGAACACCAAACAGTGTTGAACCAAATCATTTACAACTCATTTCCAAGAGGTTTGTATTAATACCAGCAGAAATTCCTTCCATAGATTCAACCTATTCTCTCCCAAATCACTTACCCTCTCCATGGCTCCATTTTTCTTACTTGTGAAGGGATAATCATGCCCGCCACAAGGACATTGTAAGGATTAATGAGTTAATGTTGGGGAAGCACGTTTCTGCCTTAGATGAATATTGCTATATAAATGCAAATCATTGCATTACAGCTGGGTTTACATGTAAAAATGCAATGACTTTTTGTTTCTAGGGTGTCTTTTATTCCCCCATAACACTGAGAAGTAATTCTAATTTAAACACAGCTTCCTCATTATTGTGTCCAGGAGAAAAAGCAATCAATCTGAAGTGTAGGCAGGAATGGGTGCTTTTTTCCTAGAAACTTCCTCTGTCTTGTAATTGCCAGGTGGTCGTGTGTATACCCCTGTACCCCTAAGCTTCTGTGCCCTGGTCCCTGACTTGGCAACAAGAGGCGGAGAGTCCTCATGAGACACCAGATCTCCTGGCTAATCTGCTCCCTCCTGGACCTCTTAGACTTCAGAGCTACAAGAAATCAATTTCTGTTGTTTACAAATCCAGCCTGTGATATTTTGTAATAAGAGCTCAAACTGGTGAAGACATCCCCTCTTTCCTAAATCATTCATGGCCGAGTAAATGGGTAGATTCCAGGTAGTGGTCAAAACACAAAAGCAGAAACTCTACTAATTATTCTGTACAACTCAGATAATTCCTATGAGCTGCAGGATGATATCCACACCATTTAACCTAACAACTGTACCCAGCCCATTCCCAATCCCACCCACAGCAGTCAATGTTCCCAACTATATCAATTTGAGAATCATCAACATTAAGTGTTGGGTGTAAGTCCGTGTTGAGAGTTTGCCTAGCACACATGAGACTTTAGTTTCTATCCACAGCCTTCCCCCCTCCAAATTGCAAGACTTTAAAGAGAAAATTTCAAGGAAAGAAAATGTGAATCAAGGATTTTATATCTGATAAAACTGACTTTCATATGAAGGAAGGCAAACAATTATTAACACACAAAAACTCAGAGGCTTTTTTTTTCATATTTTCCCCTTGGTTCTTCTTACAGGTTCAAACTGTGAGCATAAATAGAGATAGAATCTCTAGGTGTGAATAACCTCAGATCCTGATGCTGTTGGCTATGGACTAGTTCTTTTTTGGGGGGGAGGGGTCCGGTCGTGGGGCCTTGAACTCTGGGCCTGGGCACTGTCCCTCAGCTCTTCAGCTCAAGGCTAGCGCTCTACCACTTGAGCCACAGCGCCACTTCCGGCTTTTTCCTTTTTGCTTATGTGGTGCTGAAGAATCAAACCCAGGGCCTCAGGCATGCAAGGCAAGCACTCTACCACTGAGCCACCTTCTCAGCCCTGGACTAGTTCTTAAAAGTTCCCCTGAGACCATGTGTTGAAGATGGTCTGTTGAAGACCACCTGCTTGTTACTATTGGGAGGTGGTAGAACTTTTAAAGTAAAGCCTATTGTATAGACTCATGCCTATAATCCTAGCTACTGAGGAGGCTGAGATCTGAGAATAGTGGTTAAAAAAAAAAGTCTGCAAGACTTTTATCTCCAATAAACTGCCCTAAAGCTGGAAGTGTTGCTGTGGTTCAAGTGGTAGTCTCCAGCCTTGAATGAAAAAGCTTAGCACCATCATCCAGGCCCTGGTTTAAGCCCCAGTACTAACTAACTAAGCAAGCTTAGTGGGACCATAAAGACCCTAGTCCTTTGCCCTCTTTTTGCTTCTTGTCAACTTTGCTCCATCACACGCTCCCAGCCACAATGTTTTACCTCACCACAGGCCCAAAAGCCACAGAGCCAATCACCAACGAGCTGGGACTTCTAAAACCATCAGCCAAAAGAAGTTCTCTCCTACTTTTAAGCTGATTTTCTCAGGCATTTTGTGACAGCATCCAAAGATAACTAACACACTATACTTTGTATACTTTGGATGCAAGTATTTTTCCACCTTTTTTTTTCTGTTCTTTTTATTTGGCAGTGCTGGAGTTTGAATTCAGTGTTGTATTTGCTAAGCAGGAGGCACTCTACCATTTGAGCAAGAACCCCAGTACTTTTTCCTTTGGTCATTTTTCAAATAAGGTCTAGGCTAGCACAGACTCTGATCCTCCTGCATAATTGCGATAACAGGCTTGTGCCAACATACCCAACTTTTATTGGCTGAGATGAGATCTTTGTCAACTTTCTGCCTGGGCTGGCCTCAAACTGTGATCTTCCTGATCTCCACCTCCAGAATATATGGGATGACAGACAGGAGCCACCACACCTAGACTTTTTGGCACATATTTCTTCATTCATTTTTTTTCCTGGGGATTTAGGAAATGGGTTCAATCTTGAGAGTTAATTCAAATTTTATTTTCTTTCTGAAACTTCTTTTTCTTTTCTTTTTTTTTTGGGGGGGGGGTTCCGGTCGTGGGCCTGAACTCTGGGCCTGGGCACTGTCCCTCAGCTCTTCAGCTCAAGACTAGCGCTCTACCACTTGAGCCACAGTGCTACTTCTGGCTTTTTTTTCCTGCTTATGTAGTGCTGAGGAATCGAACCCAGGACCTCATGCACGCAAGGCAAGCGCTCTACCACTGAGCCAACTTCCCAGCCCTGAAACTTCTTTAGATTAGATCAGATTAATTATGCCATGTTTTATCTTTATGTTGTATAGTTTAGGAGATTTTCTTGATTCTATTTTCTAACTTCTACATAGTTATTATGCATATTTAGTTTCTAAATATTCTTTCTTATCTCTGATACTGTTTTTATAGGACCCTGTTACTGTTTTATAGATGGAGAATCTTCTCTGATTTCTCTTAGGGTAATAATTATAAGGTTCTCATTTCTTCCTTGCAATATTTGCTTCCTCTGAGTTGCTTTTCCGTTTTAGTCTATAGAGTCAAAGGATAATGACTTTTTTCAGTAGCTGAGTGAAGCATGGAAAGATTTGCTTCTTGGGTCTTTAGCGAAAGCTCATCTACCAACACCTTGATTTTAAACTTCAAAACTGTGAGAGAAGAAATTCTATTATTTTAAGCCACTATATTTGTGGTCATTTCTTACACCAGTTCCAGAAAATGATTCAACTCACTCTACAGGTCTCTGCCCAAATGTCATATCAACAGAGGACCCCCAAATTAGATCATTCTAATATAAAACAGACTTTTCAGTATACTTTTTCTTTGTAAAAGTACAATTTTTATCTTATAATTTTGTCTTTACTTCTTTTGTATATACATGAGGGGCAGTACTTTATCAGTCTTATTTACACTTGCATCCTCGAACCCTGATACAGTATCTTGAGGGCAGTTGATGCTCAATTCATTCATGCATCATTCTGAAATGTTATCCTTATTTTTTCTATTCTGTCTATATTTGATGGTATAACTCCAAAGCATTCCATTATTATTCTAAATATACTGGGGACTTGAACCTGTGATATTGCGATTACTTTTCATGAGCAGATAATTTATCACCTCAAATTCATAGGAAAGTTTTGACACTTATTTATTCATCCATTTAGTAAAAGGTATTTACACATCAACCTTAATACCAGCTACAGAACCCAAGATAAATGATGCGTAAGTTCTACATCCAACATTCTGACACTTGAGTTAGAGAAATAGTAGATATTGCAATATAATATATAGAGTAATAAATGCTATAGAAGAGGTAGAAAGTGCAGGAAAAAATAGCTGAAGAGAGCAGTAAAATCTTTGTAGAGGAAGCAGCCTTTAAGCTCCTTTCATCTGCAACACATACACACACACACACACACACACACACACACACACACAGAGTATGTCACAGTAAATAAATGCTTGCAGGTGGTCATAGTAATTGCCCTTTCAAGAGTTAACAATAATTTATCAGATACTGTGATTAAGTTGTCTTCTCCATGATCATAATGAAGCACTATGAGGTAGGTACAACTCAATACTTCCAGCCCAACTAATGGGGAAAAGACCAGAGACCCAGGAGTCTTCTGTCTATCGTTCATAGCCATATTTCCACCAAGTATTCTTGGTTGTACTAAGGTATCCTCCAAGTAACTATGTAATCTCATTTGAACAGGAATGAGTGCACATATATATACATATATATATATAGCACACAATGCAACTACATATTATATACATCAGATGATGTGCATGTGTGCATGTGCACATTCATGCATGTGAAGGCCCATCTCCTTTATCTTATATGAATCTACCTTTGTGAAAATTTACACCCAGAATTGCCAATACAGATGTGGTGAAGCTGAGACTTTAGAATTGCACATTTGTTTCACTTCTCCTATCCCTCCCTGCTTCCCCATTTCCTGATAAGTTTTTCCTGGTACACTTTATCAGATCACTAGCTTACAATTCCTTGTCTCAGTCTGCTTTAATGGAAATTGAACCTAAGGCAGTAGGTTCTGAAAGGGGCCCTATGGAAACTGACTTTGAGATGAGGGGCTAGTATTTGATCACTTGCCAGACAGATAGGACTCCCTTACTAGTGGTTAAGTGGATAAGAAGACACTCCCTACCATATCATTGCAATCACTGAAACTTCCATTTGTTGAATTAGGATGGAACACAGCAGAAGGAAATGTACTGACTTTTGTGATTTCTCTGTTGTTTGAGAAGGATGAGAAAAATTATTATGAAGACTGTGGAATTGGTTGGTTATTCCTGGGCATCACTGATTCACTGAAAAGAAAATGGTGTGCTTAAATATAAAAGTCAACAAGTTTCCTGAGCACCATTTGAAGACACACTCACACCCAGAAACCAGAGGCATTAGTGTGATAAGGACAAATGCATTGTTTGTTTTAACAGTAGCACATCTTCAGAAAAGGCACCATTTTTAGCCTCATCATATTTTGTAGATTAGAAACAGGGCCTAGTGAGGAGGACTGCGAACCTGAGACTTTGGAGAACAACTTCTGGTAGATGCACTTGAGATCCTTGAACATCTGGACTACAGAAGTTCCACCCTCCCCGGAAGATGACATAGAGGCTTCAAAAGAGGTGCAGTGCCTATTAATCTACAAGTAAACACAATAGATGGCAAAAGACAGAAAAATAAACTTGGACATGATAAATCAGACAGCACTCTAGACATTCATATGGTGAAACCAAAGGAGGATATTCTTAGGAGAGGATCACAAAGGCTCAATAACTATATGCATATAATCATACAAAATGATGTTTATTGAAATGAACTCGAAGAAATGGAAATGAGGTTATTTTGCTTTGGGGGGTTTTGTTGTTGTTTTGTTTGTTTCTCCTTTGTCACTTTTTTTTTGGGGGGGGTCCGATTGTGGGGCCTGAACTCTGGGCCTGGGCACTGTCCCTCAGCTCTTCAGCTCAAGACCAGTGATCTACCACTTGAGCCACAGCGCCACTTCTGGCTTTTTTTTTCCTGCTTATGTGGTGCTGAGGAATCGAACCCAGGGCCTCTTGCATGCAAGGCAAGCACTCTACCACTGAGCCACCTTCCCAGCCCCTTTGTCACTGTTTTTTATTTCTGTAAGTTTTGTCTTGTATGTAAGTTTATCTGTTTTGAGGAGGGTAAAGGGGGACATAGGGTGAACAAATGCAGCAATGATACTCACTAGACACTATGTTGAAAATGAACTACATAACTTGTGAGGGAGGGGGATCAGGAGGGGAAAACTGAGAGAAAAGAAGGGAAGAGGTGACACTATTCAAAAAGAAAAATACTCATTACCTGACATGTAACTGTAACCCCTCTGCATATCACCTTTGCATTAACGATAAAATACACAAACAAAAAGAAGCAGGTGCATTGTGTTATTCAGACAATGTTTGTTCTCCTAGAATTCTGCAGCTTCATCCCCTCCTGGGCACCTGGCTAAATAACAAAGGACAAGTCTCACTGTGGCTATTATGGTTTGAATATGAAGTGTCCCCAACAGGCTCTATGTCAAACATTTGGTCCCCAATTGGTCACAATATTTGTTTGGTGGTAGAAACTTTAGACCCAGCCAGAGGAAGCAGGTTATACAGGATGTGACCTTGGGGGTTATATTTTGCCTTGACCCCTTCTCATATTCTCCTTTCGCTCTGTTTCTTGTCTGTTATGAATGAGGTAAATTGGTATCCAATACCATGCTTTCCTCACCATGATGGATTGACAGCACTAAAACTCTGAGCCAAAATAAATCTTTCCTCCTCTAGGTTTGTTTCTACTGGAGTTTTGGTCTCATCTATACAAACATAATTAATACTGAAAATTGGTACCTAAGACAATGCTGTGACTAAATCTGCCCATATGATTCTGAAGACTTCGGTACTGGTTTGCAAGAGGAATTTGGTGCAAGAGTTTGGTGAAGGAGATCAGAGAAGCCCTACAAAGCTGTAGGCAGAGTTTGGTGAGTGATTCTGGTGGGAGCTCAGAAGAATAGAAAGCCAACAGAAATAGAGATAGCAAAGGCCAGGTTTCAGATAAGAAAAATGACTCTTTTGGCAATTAGAAGAGAGACTAAGGTAGTTACATTGCGACAAAGAATATGCCTACATTTTATTCCTGTCATGAGACTTTACGGGAGGCCAAGTTTTAAGGTAATGGGCCTATTAATCTGATGGAGGATTTTTTTTTTTGCAGATTCTAGTGCTTGTATTCAGGACCTGGACACTGTCCCTGAGTTTTTTTGCTCAAGGCTAACATTCTTATCATTTGAGCCATACTCCACTTCTGGCTTTCTGGTAATTAATTGGAGATATGACTGTCATGGACTTTCCTGCTTGGACTGGCTTCAAACTGCAATCGTCAGATCTCAGCCCCCTGAGTAGCTAGGATTACAGGCATGAGTCTATAGTATGAACCCATAGCCATAGGTTCATTGGTCATTCCAGAGACTGCATAATTCAGGCATGACTAGTCTGAGAGAGAATTGGAATACTCTCAAAGATTGTCTTATGAGTTTAAAGACAGCATCCTGAAAGATCAGGCCACAGTCCTTCAGAAAGGGCTATGTACTTGAAACCGATGGACATTACAAGGTGCTATGCCCTTCGACACAGAGGAATAGCACAAGAGCCCAAAAACCAAGAGGGAGAAATTCAAGTAGTGCTGCTGACACTTCTAGTGGCGCACCTGGGGAACATATCCCTCCTATCTCTACAAGTTTAGGCATTATGAGGAATGCCTCCACCCTAGGACATTACATGAGTCTTAATTAGTGTTAAGCTATAGCTGTCACCTGGTCATATAGTTTTCTCCGTGCCAAGGAAAAGGAAAAGGAAAGAAAGGAGCAAATGACTGCTCATCATGAGATAGAGGATACTGCTACAAAACAGGGCACAGAGAAAAGTGTCTTGAGGACTCAAAGGACCCACAAGGATACTCCCTGTGTTCTTGTGCCCACTTGTAGCTCTAAATGCACAATTATAGCAGAAATGACAGATAAGAGCCTGGTGGCCAGGGCCTCAGATCACCTGGTAAACCATCTGAACCAGCAGATGAGGGTGAGAAAAACTAGAGAGATAACACAAGAAAAGCTTTATGAAGGAGGATCAGTTATGCCCTCAAGACCAACTTATGTAATGGAAGTTTTAGCTGATCTCACCAACATCCCTCTGATAAGTTTTCCTCCCTGCAAAATGTGACAAATCAAATGTGAGAAACCTGGGAGGAGCCTTGACAGGATGGAGTGAACTTAACGTGAGATTCCAGGAGATCTGGGAGAATGAATGGCTAGTTGCTATTGTTGGTGCTTTACTTGAGTCCCCTATAATACCTTCTATCTTTCAGTGTCTTCTACCTCTATCTTTTATGTTCTTTGAGGGGTTTCTTTTGTTTGCTGATTTGTATGTTTGTTTTGTTGTTTGGTGTTACTGGGCTTTGGATTCAGGGTCTTCTTTCTCTAAGCAGACCTTTACCACTGAGCCTCTTTCCCCCTTTTCCATGCTGCTTATTTTGAGATGGATCTCATTTTTTTTCCATACCCACACCCAAGGAGGAATTCTCCTATTTCATCTTCCTACCATAACTGAGATGACAGATGCACATCACCATACGCATCTTCTTCCATTGAGATGGAGTCTCATTAACTTTTTTTTTGCTTGGACTAGCCTGGAACCACAATGCTCCTGGTCAGAGCCTCCCAAATTGCTGAGATTATAGGTACATACCACTGTATCCAGCTGGTTGAGAAAGGGTTTTCCTGAGCTGGCTTAAAACTGTCATGTAACCAATCCCAGCCAAGAAGGTGTGCTCTTCCGTCTTTTAGAAATAACTTACACTTGTAACTTTGTACAACTGTCTAAGAACTTTTAGATCCTCTGATTGTGGCTTTAGAAAGCAAAGTGCCTGAACTTTTTTAACCAGCAAGTGACTGGTATGAAAGTCAAGCTACCTTAACTTAAGTTTCCATAATTTCTGTGGTGTCATTTCTACACTCAAACTTTCTATGGGGTCATGCTGAGTGAGGCTCATAATATACCTGTGGTAGAGTAAATACTAAGATGGCAACTAATGGTCTCTATCATTCCCCTGTTATAATGGAATAGCACTCTCATAATTATGTTACATTATTTGGAAAAGGTGAGAGGATTTTGCAGATATAGCTAAAGTCATTAATCATAAAAACTGATTCATAAAATAGTTGGACTGAAGCTGGTACCAGTGGCTCATGCCTGTAATCCTAGCTACTCAAGAGGCTGAGATTCTGGTTCAAAGCCAGCCTGGGAAGGAAAGTCCATGAGACCCTTATCTCCACTTAGCCATCAGAAAACCAGAAGTGGTTTTGTGGCACAAGTGGTAGAGCACGTACCTTAAGCTGAAGAGCTCAGGGACAGCTCCCAGGCCCAGAGTTCAAGACCCACAACCAACCAAAAAAAAAAAAGCTGGGGGGAGGATTATCCAGGATGACCCTGATCCAAATTAGGTGAAATTTTTTTTTGTGTTTGCTAGTTGGTGCTCTACCCCTTGAGTCACACCTTAGTCCTTTTTTGGTTTTGTTATTTTTTAAAAGTAGGATGTTGCAGTTATGCCCACTGGTCTGGAAGTGATCTTAGTACTTTTGCTTTTCATATAGCTGTATTGGTAAGCACATGCCATCGGGTCCAGATTTTTATTGCTTTATGAGTGTTTATTTGTAACTTTTTTCCCAGACCAACCTCAAATTGCTAGTCTTCCAATACCAGCCTCCAAAGCAGCTAATAAAATCACATAGTACCCAGCTAACTAGGTAAAAATTTTAAGTTGGCTCATGAATTTCCAGAGATTAAATAGGTGTTCTGTTATATACCATGAAGGAGCAAGTCCTGCAGCTGTGAGGAAATTCTACCATCTACCACATGAGCTTAGACGAAAACTCAGCCCCAGGGAAGGATATAGCTTCAGATGGCACTGTGAGACTGAATGGAAAACTAGCCACTTGTGTCTTCTGACATTAAAAAAATGTAAGATAACAAATCACTGTGGGACTCACAGGTTTGTGATCTACAGCAATGATCACTTAGCATAGTACTAAATTCCTAATTTTGCTTAGCTTCTTTCCCTCTCCTCCACCTCCTATTCCCTTGTGAGTTTGTCCTGGAAGCACTTCTTCAATAAATCACTTGCCTATGAAGCCCTGACACAAGGTCTGCTTCTGGGAACTCAAACTTATGACAGTCATCTCCTTTCCCCAGACACTGCTCAAAAATAGCCTCATCTCATTTTCTTCTCTCTATGCCTCTAATTTAATTTTTTGCCCTTAAATACTCCTTCTTGAAAAATGTAGCTTCGGAAGCATAGTTAGCTCAGGTCCCTTCCTGCCTCATTTACAATCTGCACAAAAGGAGAGCATGATAATGGAGAACTATTTCCAATTTTGCTCTCTCAGCAGTAAGGCTGAATGGAAAACAGACTTGTCTCATATACCACAGGGGACACAGGCAGAGTCCCATTAGATAATACTCTGAGGGGCAGAATATGAACATTAGAATTGTATCTAGGGAGATTTTCAGCTTGGGCTGAGATCAAGTAGGCTGAGGATATAGCTCAGTGGTAGAGCGCTTATCTATGCAGGGCCCTGGATTCAGTCCCTAGCATCATATCTCATAAATAATAAGATATATATATATATATAATATGGGGTGTCAGATCACTAAGACATGTAGCAAAAAATTTAAAAATCATAAGTGTAGGGGCTGGGAAGGTGGCTCAGTAGCAGAGTGTTTGCCTTGCATGCCTGAGGCCCTGGGTTCGATTCCTCAGCACCACATAAGCAAAAAGAAAAAAAGCCAGAAGTGGCGCTGTGGCACAGGTGGTAGAGTGCTAGCCTTGAGCTGAAGAGCTGAGGGACAGCGCCCAGGCCCAGAGTTCAGGCCCCAAGACCAGACCCCCCCAAAAAAATCATAATTGTAGGAACTGAACAAAGAAGAAGACAAACTACTAGAAGGTGTTTGAAGAAACCGAAAATTGGGGGGAGGGGCTAGGAAGGTGACTCAGTGGTAGAGTGCTTGCCTTGCATGCATGAGGCCCTGGGTTCGATTCCACATAAGCAGAAAAAGTCAGAAGTGGCATTGGGCTCAAGTGATAGAGCACTAGCCTTGAGCTAAAGAGCTGAGGGAGAGTGCCCAGACCTAGAGTTCAGGCCCCACGACTGACAAAAGAAAAAAAAAAAAAGAAATTGAAAATGGACCAAGCAAAAGCCAAGTTATCATGGGACAGCTGGGCTAGAAAGTCTTTTGAAGACACCAGCTCACCAGTGAGAGAAGGCCCAAACTCAAGGAAGCCTCTGAACTATACATTCAACTGCTGCATTTTTAATAAACATATGTAAATGTCCTATTGTAAAATTTGATCTTGGAAAGAAAATGTTTTCAGCAAAAAACAAACAAAAAGCCCCCAAATGAGTGAATTACATTTTTATATTTGTATTCTTGTTAACAGCAAAAGCATTTTTTTTTTTTGCCTATTCCTGGTTCATCCTCAGAGGGTTAGTTGATTTGTTGAACAAAAAACTAGAATGGGGTAAAAATTAAGAATACAATATGTAGTGGCTACAAATGAATTAACTGAAGGATATATAATAGACTCCATGGAGAACTCAAATAGTATAATTCTTTAGAAAGATAAAGTCACAGCCTAACAAAATAAGCACTGGGAAATAAGCATTGGCACTCACAAGAGGAAGATAGGGAATAGGGGAAGGCAGGGAGAACACAGTCAAGAATTCATTGTACATGCCACCAAATTAAGAAAATCAAGGGAAGGGGTGGGCCTAAGGGGGGGTGAAATTTTTGAAAGTGACAGAGATCAAGATACATTATATTCATAAAATACTTTGTTAAATGGCAAAAAAAAGAGAATACAGTTGACTTATCTTTTTCTAATTTTCTACCTTTGTCACTCAACATAGACATTCTCTCGTGTTCCTCTTACTGATCTTCAGACAATTCTAATTCAATACTCAAGTGGAAATAGATTCCTTTAGGGACAATTCTAATTAATACAAGTCCTCTGTAGTAAAGAGTCTACCTCCTATGACTTCTATTCCGTCTTCCTTGGTTTCCATCTCTGAAATGGACTTGAAAAAGTTTGCTTCCTCTTCGTGTCCAAGTGCCAGCCAGTACATGCTCATAATCTAGCCTTACAGAATCAATCCTACTCGTTTCTGAAACCATGAGAACTCAGTTTGACAAGAAATACTAAACTCACATTTTCATAAATGGTTTATCAGAAATGAAGAGAGCCCTAGATGTTGTGAGTGAACACTGAAAAGCAATCTACCTTCCTTCTACCATCATTCTTGGCCTCTATGCAACTTACCCACTGGAAGTAAACTTTGTCCCTGAATGCCAGCTTAGGATAGTATTTTTCACATTTCCTTCACTGAGTTTGTTCCATCCTCCTCCCTCCAGGAGTTTTAGTATTCCTTGCAATTCTCTGCCTTGAGTCCTCTCCAGTTTATGAGACTGGAAACCTGCCTGACACTAAGACCCACTATTGTCCACTATTGTTATATCCATGGCTCTCAGAGTCAAACTCCATCCTAGAGTACTGTTGACCTGCTGACCTAGATTCACCTGGAGTTTGTGACATCCCCATGAATTTACTAACACACACCTTTCCCAGAGGAGTTAATATGTTTGGAGAATTTTCCGTGGCACTACCATTCTCTGATTCTGGCACATGGATCTACTATTTGGAATATCCTAGTATGCCAGGCAGCTCAGATTGTGAGTTGTGACAGACAAATGAGAGACTGTTACAAATTGAAGGATTCATAAAGATCATTTAAAAATGTATTAGCATAGTTTATTTCTACCTAGAGATTATTTTGTCCTATGGTTCTCAACTGTTTGAGTACATCTGAAGGGAAAACACAAGTAGCATACAAATAGTGATAGTTTCTTCTTTTTTAATTTAATTTTATTGTCAAGGTGATGTACAAAGGGGTTACAATTAAGATAATGAGCACATTTCTTGTCAAACATTGTTATCCTCTCCCTCGTTTTTCTCGTACTTTCCTCTCATCTACCCTCCCAAGTTGTAAAGTTCATTCTTATAGATAGGGAAAAAACCCAGAGGTTAAAAAGTCTGTCAAAAGTCTTATACAGTTATGATTAATTACTTAGAGAAAGGACACTTGGCTAGCTAGTAGAAAGCCTGAATTCAAGCTCTAGTACCTTTTTTCTCCCCTCCTCCACGAAAACATATTTATTTCACATATAGTATAAAATGTGTGTAAAATTATTAAGTTACATTTATTCTGTTATCTTGGATAACAACCTATGAGAAATTTGAGAATTGATATGTATACATCCAATAAGTAGGTGTATAATTCATTGGTATGTGTTAATCTCTGTCATGTATCATATATATCATATATCATCTTAGGTTAAAATTACTAAAATTGGTAAAAATATAACAGCTTTATCAATTCTGCTTGAATATAGAGGGTAATCTCAATTAACAGTAAGGAGTATCACCAGTTTTCAAATTGATTTGCATATATAATTAAAGTCCCTTCCTTCTGATCTTATTTAAACTTAACCACCTCTTCAAAGTCCCTGTCTCTAAATACAGTCATATTGTAACTGAGAGGTTTAATTTATGAATGTAGGACATGATTCAGCTCTTAATAGGCACTTCTTCAGTTTCTTCTTAGCTCAAAAATTGTTCTGTATTCACAAGAGAGAGACAACAAAGAATTAGTATTTGTCAGGGCCTCTGTGATACAATGTGCTCTGTGTGAGCAATAAGCTGACCAGTCTCTAGAGAGAAAGCAGAACCTGAGTTCACCTCCTAGTCTATACCAAATGCAGCCCAGAGGATTTGGCCTCTTCATCTTCTGTCAACTCACCCTGCATTGACCAAATCAATTATTAACAACTTCCAATCTTACTCATAATTTTGTTGAGGCCTTGCTGTCATGGATTGGTATTATTCTCTTTTTTGGCAATGTTGTAAGTTTTCTACATATGGTTACATTAGTGGCATAAATACTCAAACTAGATTGATGGAGTGTTGATCTCTGATATAAAAGAAAAATGAAAAGATTATCAAAGTAATAACTCCTTTTAAATATCTCCTCTGGACACTAAAGTTAATAGCAGTGACTGTGCTAGTTTTACTAAGCTTTTCGTATGTTTTTATTTAAAAAATTTTAGTTATGCAGAAAAGCAAAATAGGCTACCTCAGAATATACTTCTTTGGCATACAGGTTATTTTGAGCTAACAGCACTTACAGGCTGTATCTGTAATCCCAGCTACTTGGGAAGCAGAGATGGGAAGAGACATAGTTTGAGTCCAGCTCAGGCAAAAAATTAGCAAAACTCTATCTCAGATTTTTAAAAAAGTTGCTGAGTATATTGATGCGTGTCTGTGATCCTGGCTACACCAATGGCTTAAGGAGAAGAATAATGGTCCAGGCTAATGGGAAAAAGTATATGAGACCATATCTGAAATATAACTGGAGCAAGAAGGACTGGAAAAGTGGATTAAGTGGTAAAGCACTTTTCTAGCAAGTGCAAGGCACTGAGTTCAAACTCCATTAATGCCATTAATTAATTAAAAACACTATCAAAATGAACACATATAAAATGGACACTCGGCTTTTTTTCTCCCTGTACAAGGATAAAAGAAACATTATTATCACCAGAGACAGGGACCCCAGGCCAAGAAAAATATATACAGTCAAATCTTATTACATTTCCGGGCTGGGAAGGTAGCTCAGTGGTAGAATGCTTACTTTGCATGCATAAGGGCCTGGGTTCAATTCCTCAGCAGAAAAAGCTGGAAGTAGTGCTATGGATCAAGTGGTAGAGCGCCAGCCTTGAGCTGAAGAGCTGAGGGACAGCGCCCAGGCCCAGAGTTCAGACCCCATGACCAACAAAAATAAATAGATAAATAATAACATTTCCTTTTCCTTCCCAAATGTTTTAGTTACTTCATAATTCAACATACCATATAAATTCAATATACCATATAAATATTTGGGTTTTGGAATTTCTCTGGGTCCTCGTTTTCTTGTGCAGACTTCTACATGTAAAAAAAAATTTAAGAAGGACTTTTCTCCTGTTAACATGTCTTATATCAACATAATTCTCAGGATCCACCAACCTTCAGAGAGTAGAACCAAAGTTTTGATTTTCTGTAGTTGCAAAAGTAGAATATGATATTCTAAAAAAAAAAAAATTTCCAAGCCAGGCTCTGGATTACAGGCTCAAACCTGTAATCCTAGCTGTTCAGGAGGCTGAGATCTGAGGATCTCAGTTGAAGACCATGGTTTGAAGCTAGGCCAAGAAGGAATGCCCTTGAGATTCTTATCTCCAATTCACTAGCAAAAAGACAGAAATAGAAGTGTGGCTCGAGTGGGAGAGAGCCAGCCTTGAGCAAAAAGTAAAGGGAGAATGGGAAGCTGAGTACAAGTTTAAGTACTGACACAAAGAAAAATAATTTCAATAATCCAAAAATAGAAAGTGAAAAATTAAAACTTACCTACCTATACTTACTTGCCTTTCTCCAATACTGAGGATACTGTGTATTCATCCAGATGTTGTACAAAGATTACATACACACAAAGTTTTTATTACTCTTTAACAAAAATTTTACCATATTATGTGTATGAATATATAATTTACTCTACACATATAAGTATAAACAAAAGTAAGAGATAAATAAGAATTGTAGAATATTAATAATTGTTTAAGTTGAAAATAGATATGTGGAGATCTGGTAGTTCTTTTTATTTCTAAGTTTCAGAATATCATAACATCCTTCTATGTGAGTGAGTACAATAAAAAAATTTTCTTTCTCATTTCATGATTCTGTAGCATTACATAGAATGAATAGAATTGCTTTCTATGTTCCTTCTAATGAGTGTTTTGTTTCTTTCCTCCCCCTCTTTTCTCTCTCACAAATTACACTGTAGTTAATTTATTCAGTTGCTCATGCATTAACTCAAAAATATTTATTGGGGGCTTACTTTTTGCTAGGCTCTGAGGGTTTTTTTTTCATATTTATCCATGTGTGCATAGAAATGGTATAGTCTCTACTCAATAAGGTAGGAGCTATGTTAACACTCACTTTATACCTTGGTGTAAAAGTAAAATATACTTATTTATTCTGATCAATTGAATATGTGAATTGTGCATGAAATTAGTTTTTAACTTCTTAGCAGCATGAAGTAGTTTTACATAGACTTTTCATTGTGATATATGTATGTGTGTGTGCTCCAAACTTTGTGATATAGCAAAAAACAAAACAAACCCAAAAACAAATAACAAACCACCCACATTATTTGGTTAGCAGCAATAATAAAAGTAGACTTCTTTTCAAACTGGTGAGAAACAACCCTATGGATAAAGACATGCTAAAATTTGGGGGGTTTTGTACTATTTTATCATGGTTTTAGGTAAAAGGATACATACCTTCAAGATTTTAAAAATTAACGTTTTTGAGCCAAGTACTAATGGCTAACACCTGTAATCCTAGCTACTCAGGAGGCTGACATCTGAAGATTGCAGTTTGAAGCCAGCCCTGGCAGGAAAGTCAGTGAGATAAGAATCTCCAATTAGGGCTGGGAAGGTGGCTCAATGGTAGAGCGCTTGCCTTGCATGCCTGAGGCCCTGGGTTTGATTCCTCAGCACCACATAAGCAGAAAGAAAAAAGCCGGAAGTGGGGCTGTGGCTCTAGTGGTAGAGCGCTAGCCTTGAGCTGAGGAGCTGAGGGACAGCGCCCAGACCCAGAGTTCAGGCCCCACGACCGGACCCAAAAAGAAAAAAAGAATCTCCAATTAACTACCAGAAAACCAGGAGTGATATTGTGGCTCAAGTGGTAGAGTGTTGGCCTTGAGTGAAAAAGCTCAGACAGAGTGTCCAGGTCCTGAATTCAAGCCCCATGATCAATACCCCATCCAAAAAAAATTAACTTTTTTGGCTACATTTTTGAGATCCAATCCACCTACTCTATAATATGTTCCTTTAAATATACACATCAGTGGCTTTTGGTATAATCACTATGTTTTCCAAGTAGGAACACTACCTAATTTCAGAACATTTTTCATCACCACTAAAAGAAATCCATATCCACTAGCAATCATTCACTACCTTCCCTTCCCCCACAGTCTCTGACAACCACTAATCAATTATCTGTCCCTCTCCATGTCCATCCATATTGTCCCAGTGAATCAGAACTTCAGTCTATTTTTATGCTTAACTAGTAAATCCATTGTATGACTATACGCATTTCTTTATTCAGTTATCAGCTCATAGACATTTGGATTGTTTTTGCTGTTTGGCTATTATGAATAATTCCATCATGAATATTCATATGTAATCTTTGTGTAGACATACTGACAGTTATGTGTAAACACACCTGGCCTGGTTTTATAGAATACCTTATAGAGGTCCAGCCATACAAGAATACTACCTTTTATATTCATAAAATTACTATAGCTCATAATAATTTCTTTGCCCTAATGAGAAAGACACTCAAAAGAAATAAACATGTCTTCCTCATCTGCAAACTTGTTTTGGTTTTATTTTCCTGAGAGACAGGTTAGTATGTAATATGACCCACAAAATCATATGGAAATAATTTTTAAAGATAATATTTATGGAATTTATTAAAGGTGTATGGCAATGGCTAGAATATTCCAAATTCTCTATAAAAGCATCAGATTATCTGCTAATGTTTAAAAAAGATTCACCTTAATGGATCTGTTTTTCAAATGTTCTCACATTAAGAGAATTGTGCATTTCTAGGGGATGAAATGGGATTTTTGAGTAAGTTTTTCAATAGAACAGTAAAAATAATTTATACTGGCTCTCTGATCTTGATTCTGCCTGTATCTGCACAGACTTGGGGCATGGTGGAGGGAGTAGAAGGGCTGTTGAGTACAGAGCAGCAGGTGCCAATTTTTTCAAGCTAAAAGGCCTGCTTGGCTCAGCTTAAAATACGGCTTGCTTTCTGCAGTTCTGTGTGCACAACTGCCCTCTGCTGGATGGAAGAACCATTTACCCAATTCATTGAAACCAGAATTAATTTGCCCAAGCTTCCAACAAATACTTTTATCTCAGACATTATTTTGAGCTTTGGGATGCAAATGTAGAGAAAACCCATGTTGCCTGTCTTAAAATAGCTCATAAAAAGTTGTGGAAAACTCATAATAAAATCAATGATCATAGTAAGCATTGGGTGCCTTAACAGTGGTAGGCATATATACAGAAGATTACTGAGAAAATACTATTTATGACCTACTTTGATTTGTTAACTGGTATGAGCCCTATTTGAGATTTCTTCTAACAAAATGATCAAAGAACTCACTAACTTTACCTTGAGATAAAGTTCTGATTTAAAAAAAGTACACAGAATATACCTGGATTTTTTAAACTATTCGTCATGTAAATCTGACAGCCCTATTTGAAGTCTGTATCTATAATTATGAATTGTCCGAGCCTGCAGGTAGGCTTAGTGAGTACCAATGGAACAAATCATGTTCCAAATGCTTTGTGCAGAAAAAGGAGAATGATCAGTCTAATAGTGTATTCTTTTCTGAACCAATGTATCAGTTACTACAACTGATAGCATCATCTTGTCACTGGGACAACAGTCCCAATGTAAGAAGACTCAATTTCTCAAATTGTGTGTTCCAAGCTCATGTTGGTAGAACCCTGGATTGCTCAGACAGTGGTAGTTGGTTCAGGAAGAGTTTTCAGCCCAATGTAAGCTAAGTATTGGTGCTAGGTATCATATCCACACACTTCCTTTCTTAATGCTGTCTATACTTTGGAGGGCAGGTCATCCTGGGAAACATTCTGCCACCACATCCTTGTGAGGATCATCTGAGTTCATCAAAGAAGTTTCAATAATTTTGACCCTAAAGTATCTCCCTTTCTTTGCTTTCAGAATGCCACTGCTCCTGAAATAGGTCTGCACATTTACTCCAGAGTGTGAAGATTCTCACATCAAGAGGTTGTTAAGAGATGCATTCATTTTTAAGTCATCAATTAGAGAATTAGATGCATATTTGCCTTTTTGTTTTTGCCATGGTTGTGCTATATGTAGCCCATACTATCCTTGAACACTTAATCCTTGGATCCCAGCTTCCTGAACGTTGGAATTATAACTGGGAGACATCACACCTGGCTCAGAGATGTTATTTAATCAGCATAGTCATTCTTATCACCTTAACTAGAATTGTCAGTATAAACTGAAAAGCAGAGGTAAGAGGATGGGTGCATCTTTGCCTTTCCCTGATCTTAAAAGCTTCTCACCACTTAGAAGGTTTCTCACCATTAAGTCTGATGTTAGCTCTGGTATAAGTATTTTAAAATATTAAAGCCTTGAAAAATAAAGCAAGGCTAAGGAAGTATTCTCGGCTTAAGGAAACTAAGGAAATGTGGCTACGGATTTGTTCTTACATTAGAAATGCAAATGATTTATGCATTATTGATGCCACTGGTGAACTGTGAATATGGGTTATACTACAAAATAATATTATAGTTTGGTAGTATGAATATATAAGAAAATAGCCTTGCTTTCCAAAGGTAGAATTTGAAGGGATAAAGTGTCAGGATGCACATGTTTCTGCAATATTAGCATTATGATTTTTTTGTCATTCATAGGGCTTGAATTCAGGGCCTGAGCACTTTCCCTGAGCTCTTTTTCTCAAGGCTCTACCATTTTTCTGGTGGTTAACTGGAGATACAAGTCTCATAGACTTTCCTGCCTGGTCTGGCTTTAAATCATGATCTTCAAGTCTCAACTGCCTAAGGGGCTAAGATTACAGGCATGAGCCATGCGCACCCAGCTGATGTTATGATTTGATATGAAATGTTCCTTTGAAAGATGCATGTACTGAAGGCTTGGTCCCCAGATGGTAGTGCTATTCTGGGAGGTTCTTGGAACTTAGGAGGTAGAACCTAATCAAAGGAAGCAGGTCATTGGAGTCTGTGTCCTTGTCCGGAGACTCGGTCTGTCCTCCCTGTTTCCTGTCAGCCATGAGAACCGTCTCCTCCTCCACACATACATACCTCCATGATGGACTGAACCTTGGAAACTGTGAGGAAAAATACGTTTTCTTCCCATAAACTGTTTATGTCACATATTTTGTCATAGCAATGAAAAACTGACTAGCCCAGAAAATTGGTGCCAGAGAAGTGAGCTTTGTGGTTCAACTAAACCTGACTACATGGTTCTTAGGCCTTCAGAACTAAGGAGAATTTTCAAAAGTTTGGTAATGCAAGCTAGCAAAAACCTAAAATGGTATAAGCATGCCTGAGTGGAGAATTCTGGAACTTAGAGAAACAGCATGCTGATACAAATGTAGAAAGTGAAGACCAGGTTCGTGAGTTTTCAGGAAGAAATGATAAGTGTATTGAGAACTGGGCTAGAAGCCATTTGTGTCCATTCTGCAGAGAATTTGTCTACATTTTGACTGTGTCCTCAGACTTCCCATGAGACTGAATGTAAAGATGCTTAATAAATGTGGAGGAAGAAAATACAAGGCAACCCATGACATGGTTATTGCTGGATGCTTTTATCTAAGCATATAATGAACATTGAGAGAGAAAAAATCAGAGTGGAAGAACTTAAACAGCATGTAGTCTAGTCAGAAAAAGAGAACATTTAAAATTGAGGGTAAGGAAATCAGGGTTTCTGAAGAGTTAACACCATTAAAAAAAGAAGCCAAGAGTTGCAGGCATGGCTCAAGTGATAGGACACTTGCCTACCAAATACAAGGCCCTATGTGCAAATACCAGAATCA
Organism: Dipodomys ordii; assembly: GCF_000151885.1. Lineage (NCBI taxonomy): Eukaryota > Metazoa > Chordata > Mammalia > Rodentia > Heteromyidae > Dipodomys > Dipodomys ordii. The sequence continues at coordinate 25,948,645 of NW_012267220.1, read as the reverse complement.
CTGAAAAAGAAGAAAAAGAATAAGCACTTGGGAGAAGTAAGAGCAAGAAGAAGGGATGGAAGATGAGGAGGAGGTATGGTGATACCTGTAATCCCAGCTACTTAGGGAACAGAGAAAGAAAGATCAAAGGTTCTGGCCAGCCTAGGAAAAAAATTAGTGAGACTCTATCTCAAAATTAAGCCAGGCATAGCAAGCACTGCATGCCCGTGGTCCCAACTCCTCAGGAGGTGAAGGAAGTAGGAACTCCTCAGGAGATGAAGGAAGTAGGAGGATCACATCCAGGCTGGATGAAATACCTCCCCGAACAGGCTGATATCTAAGCACAGGGTAAAACCTAAGCACAATAGAGATGCTAGGATGTTGGAGATGCCAGGAACATGGGACATCTGCAGAGAAAAGCTGCAAAGCCCAAGAGTATGTCATGTGGGCTGTAAATGGCAAGGCCATAGGGGTAGGACTTCCCAAGCCTGCTGTAGTTCACATCAAGATACCACTCGCCCCAGCTTCCAGACATGATGCTACAGAATTTAATATTTGCCTTGCTGTATTTTAGTCTTGTTTTGGTCTCATCTCTCCTATCGTCCTTTATGCCCACACTGGCTTGGGCTGTGATTCTCCTACTTCTGCTTCCCCATGTTAGTGGAAATGACAGGCTTGTACTGCTATATCCAGCTACTGGGCTTCCCCTGTAGCTTGGATAACAGGTGTACACTTCTGTATCCAACCATTCAGTGAGATGAAGTCTCTTGAACTTTTGTGCCCAGACTGGCCTCAAGCTGCAATCTTCTGATCTCTGATTCCTAAATGCCTAGGATTGCAAGGCTGAGCCATTTCACCCTACTAAACTTGATCTTATCAATGATACTAGAACTGTGAAGGCTATGGGGGCTCTTGGTGATGGACATTTTGCATTTGTAAGATAGACACAAGCCTTTTGGAGTCAAGGGGCACTATGTTATGTAGTTTGGATGCACAATGTTATATAGTTTGCTCATATTAGAAGCCTGGTCCCCAGCTGATGGTGCTATTTTGGGATGTATGGAACTTTAGGAGGTGGAGCCTAATCAGAGGGATTAGGTCAGTGGGCTTGTCCTTGGAGTCTATATATTCTCTGGTCTCTCTCTCTCTCTCTGTTTTTAGCCATGAAGTGAACAGTTTTGCCCTCTACATATCCTCCCTACCATCATTATATAAAAACCTTGCAAACTGTAAGCTAAAGTAAGATTATGCCAGATCTTTATCATAGCAATGAAAAAAAGGAATACAAGTTATAACAACATACATTATGATACTGATGTGTCCATAATCTGATTAAGCCAGTGTGTCAAAGTATAACAATTGGTAAGTCCAATGAGAGTACACAAAAAATTCTTGGTATAAGCTAGGCATTGGTAATTCATGTCTATAATCTTAGCTACTCAATAGGCTAAAATCTGATAATTGTGGTTCAAAGCCAGCTCTGGCAGAAAAGCCCATGAGACTCTTATATACAGTTAACTGGAAATGAGGGTATAGCTCAAGTGGTAGAGCACCAGCCTTGAGCAAAAGAGCCAAGCAAGAAAGAGGCCCTGAGTTCAAGCCCCAATACCCACAAAACAACAAAAAATTCTTGGTCTTCTTGAGACTTTCTGAGTTTTGAAAAATGTTTTTTTAAATAGAACGAATTGAGAGCATACAGAAAAATCTTGAAAAGATCCCACAGATTGCAAGGGGGAAAAAAGACAAACATAAAACATAAACATGAAAGGCCAAACTAGATGTTGGTAGCTCATGCCTGTAATCCTAGCTGCTAAGGAGACTGAGATCTGAGAATTATAGTTCAATGCCAGCCTGGGCAGGAAAGTCCATGTGACTCTTACCTCCAATTAAATGGAGCTGTGGATCAAAATGGTAGAATACTATAGCCTTGAGCACAAAAGCTCAGGGACAGTGCCCAGGACCTGAGTTTGAGCCCCAGGACTGGCCAAAAAACAAAAAACAAAAAAAAAGTTAAAGGCCAAAACCAAAATAGCTGTTTTACTGAAGAATCTAGGAGAACAAACAGTAAGTATTCTATGATAAAGACTGTCATGGAATAAAACTTGGCTGATTGAAGGAACGTTTTTAGTCTTCTAGTGAAAGAGTCCATCAATTATGAGGCAAACTTCAAAAAAAGGCGGGGGAGGGGAGGAACGATACTTTATTTGAACTTGTTTAGGCAGTACTAGGATTTGAATCCATGGCTTTGTGCTTGCTAGGCAGGTGCTCTAGCCCTTGAGCCACATTCTGTGGCTCTTTGGCATTTGTTATTTTTTGTATAGGATATTGCTTTTTGCCTAGGCCAGCTTGGACTGCCATCCTCCTATTTATATTTCCAAAGTAGCTGGGATGATAGGTACACACTATCAAACCCAATTCTTTATTGGTTGAGACAAGGTCTCTTAAGCTTTTTGCCTGGACTGGCCTCATATCACAATCTTCCCAATCTCTGACTCTCAAGGATTTAGGATTACAGGCTTAAGTCATTACACACTAAAATGTTGGTGTTTTAAAAAAATTACTTTAAGGTTCAATTCTACTCTGTACAATTTTTTAATATTTCAGTTAATAATTACTTTGACAATAAGTAAAAGTTCTTAATTTACTCATCATTTTCTTCTTCATTGATCATTATCGGTTTTTAAAAAAATTAACAATTAGAGTACTTAGCCAATGTACTTCTTGGAATTTAAATCCAAGTTACATATACAAATGACAGCAATACTATCCATAATATCCAAATTAGACAGAGCCCAAATATCCACCAACAAAAACTGTAGCAGATTCATCCATAGAAATATTTGACAGCAATATAAACAAAATAAGCTACAGTTAAATGTAAAAAGTGCATTGAAGTGCAATATTGAAGGAAAAGTCTGAAAAAGAAAAACTTAAGATCACTTCTGTTTACATAGTTTTAATATAGGCAAATTTAAACTCATGTTTAAGAAGGTATATTTAGCATGGTTAACATGTAGAGAAAAGCAAAGAGACTTCTGAGATCACAGTTTCCTTTAAGAAAAGACAGTTTGTTGCCATCATTTTGATCTTTATTCTTTGCATTTTTCTGTAACTTCAAAATCTTCTACAACTAATAAATGCAATCTTTTTTTCCTTTTCTAAAATTTTTGTTCTGGTTCCAGGACTTGAATGCAGGGCCTTAAACTTTCCCTTGGCTTTGTTGCTCAAAGTTGGCCCTCTAACTCCTGAGTAACTGTTCCACTTCTGGCTTTTTACTGGTTAATTGGAGGTAAAGAGACTTCAAAGACTATTCGGCTGAGGCTGACTTGGAAAGGTAACTCTCAAATGTCTCCTGGATATTTAGGATTACAGGTCTGAGCCTCCAGGACCTAGTTTGTAATTTGTTTCTAACAAAGAACAGCTTTATTTTTTTTAACGTGGCAAACGACCATAATTTACTATTTTCCTTACTCAATTTCAATTAAATACTAAAATGGAAAATTCTAGAAATAAAATGTTTTAAATTGTTCACAAAATGTGGCAGAATGCCCCTTTCTACAAACTGTGGAGGGCCTGAGACCTATTCAAGCAACATATTCAAGCAACCTTCTTTTTAGGAAAGAGACAGCCCAGTCCTCCCTCTTGTTAGAAACTAGATCCCCCAAATTGTTTGGATTACCACCAAGGACAAAGAAACAGAGTTCTCTTGGCAAAGCAAACCTTTACTTCTGCAGAAGGCTGCACGTATTCCACAGGCAGCTGACAAAGCCTGAGGAAGTGGACAGTCCATTCTATTCTTTTGTTTTGTTTTGTTTGGGGGGCGGTGCGGTCCTGGAACTTGAACTCTGGGCCTCAGAGTTCATTCAGCTCCATGTTAGCTCTCCACCACTTAAGCCACAGCGCCACTTCCAGTTTTCTGGTGGTTAATTGCAGATAAGAGTCTCAAAGACTTTCCTGCCAGGGCTGGCTTTGAACCATGATTCTCAGATCTCAGCCTCCTGAGTAGCTAGTGAGCCACCCGGCTTCTATTTTTTAAACTTAATACAATTGGCCCTCCCCTTTACTCCTAAGAATCGAGGGTATAATCTCTATGATTGGCTGGTATCGGGTATGGAACCAGGGAGAGGGTCTAATATTTACATTTTGGGGAGGGAAATTCTGGTGGGCAAGAATCTGGAGGAAAAGCTGGGTACTTGAGGTCATGAAGATGGCTACTCAGTTTGGTAGAAGAACCTGTTTTTCTCACACTGTGGACTGCAAGAATAACAAAAGCCAGAAGGTACTATTCACTGGGCCATCGCACAAATGTTCCTAAGCACACGGGCCATGTACTGAATATACAGCTCACAGGGCTGACACCACTTCCGGCCGCCTTCTTTGGGGCCCCTGCTCAGCCCACCCCCAGTGCGCATGCGCAGAGGACCTCTTTCCGGCTCGGTTTTCCCCTTCCTTTGCGCACGTGTGTGCGTGTGTACGTGCGCACGTGGCTAGCGTCACTTGCTTTTATTCCGGAAGTTTCTGGAACCGTGCGAGGGAGGAGGCGTGCTGAGGCTGTGCCTTCATTTCCGAAGTGCCAAAGAAACGGAAGAGGACAACTCAAGGTTCGTGAGCGGGCGGTGTGAGAGGGGGTTCCAGAAGAACCGTTCATCCTTCCTTCCAGGCTTGTCATTACTGGCTTTGGCTTAGAGGTGGCTTTGCTGTGTTGCCAGGCCGGCCTCAGCCTGAGGGAGGGTCTTGCGGGGCGGGGTGACCCACATCCTTCCACCTCAGGGATGCGCATTCCTCGGCACCCAGCGTACCATGCTGTGTTCTCCAATCCGCTACCTCGCGCTGGCGCCCCGACAGGCCTCGGCTGGCCCGCGGTGGGGAAGGCGGAAGGCCCGAGGTCTCTCAGAGCGGGACACGGCAGCACGCGCCGGCTTGTGCCGGCGAGGCCTCCCG
>NW_012267220.1:25940091-25943590 GCF_000151885.1 Dipodomys ordii | reverse complement strand
TCCTCCCCGGGAGAGCCGCCGCAGCTGTCGAAGCTCCGCGAGGCGCTGGGCCACCCGGGCTGCCGGCGGCGCTGCATCCTCGCCCTGCGGAGCGCGCGCTCCGACGATGCCCTCAGGCGCTGGCCGCCCGCTGTCTCGCTGCTGGAGCCGGTGGACGCGGAAGAGCTCCGGTAGGTGAGGGCGGCGCGAAGGGGCGGTGGAGGGACCCAGGGCTGTGGCGGGGGGGCCGCCGAGGCGAACGTCCCGTCGCCGTCTCGCTTAGGCTGGAGAACTGAGCGCAGGGGGTGCGGCCGCCGCTTTCCCTAGCGCTTTGGCCGTTGTGGTCAGGGTGGAGTTGGAGGTGTTGCGGGGCCTGCCTTCCCTTGGCAGCTCTCCTGACTTCGTAATTCAACTGTTTGAATAACGTGTGGAAACTCTCCGACCTGTGGAGTGGTCTGGATGCAGAGAAAGTCCGCTGACCGTCAGTTGAATACAAAGCACATCCTTCCACCAGATCTCTGTTGGGGTGGTTTAAGTTTCCCCATTTGAACATCTGTGATGGGCGGGGGGGGGGAAGATGTTTACTAATAATGTTACTTTTAAGTGGAAAAGTTGAGGTTATTGGTTAACACCAAGATTCCCCAGATCTTCTATTAGAAGAACGTGGGTCGTAAGTGCAAAGTGAAGCATCCCGGCACTGTATTTAGAGGTGACTGGTGAGTGTGAGACCGCCTCAAAGGCACAAGTAGAAGTGCCACAAAATTATAATTGGCATTTTTTTTCCAATTTCCTTTTCTATAACTGCATGTGTGTGTAGGCAATAAAATTGGTCCTGCTTGAAAGAAAAGTATCGTTGAATTGACTTTTAGAAAAGCTTATTGGTTATGTTTTTCAAAGTCTGGGTTTCATCCAAAATATATGGTTGCTCTTTAGGTAAAAAGTAGTTTTAACAACAAAGCTTAAGGGAATTGAGTGGTAAAGCATTGAAAGATTTTCAGTGCTCTGTCCATTGCTTATTTTTTTTTAAAAATTATCAAATAAAAAGCAAAAACATGTCCTTAAATATTGCCCAGATATTTTAAAACGCTGAACCTTACCTGATAATAAAGATTTCAAACGTGGGGGTGAGTGTGTAAGCATCTTGAATACTCATCCACACTGTCAAAATTTTTATTAAAGAGAGCCAGGTGCCCGTGGCTCACACCTATAATCCTAACTAAGGAAGCTGAGATCTTGAGGATTGCTGTTCAAAGCCAGTCCAGGCAGGAAAAGCCGTGAAACTTTTACCTCTAATAAACTAGCAGAAAGGTGGAAGTGGCACTGTGGCTCTAGTGGTAGAGCACTAGCCTTGAGCTGAAAAGCTGATGGACAGCACTCAAGCCCAGAATTCAAGCCCTATAACCAACCAAAAAAAATATTAAAGAAGTAATAGAATTACACAGAAATAAAATTTCTCTGTAGAAGTCTAAGGAAAAATATCATAACTTCTATTTACACTCTTGACATTTAAATCTTACCAGCTGAAATTTCAATTTTACTATGTGTTTTGTCTTATTTTTATAGTTTAATATATTAAAATGTTCTACACAACAAATGAAATACAGTACTTTTACTCTATTTTAAGAAAACTTGAGATTATTTTTTTCTTGAGTATTGGTCTACTACTTTGGCACTTTTCAACTATAAAGTTACGTTTTATTGTATTAAAAGGTGACCTAGTGTGCCAGATTGCAAAATCTTTATATTAGGGAAAACAGTCAACATTTTTGCCATACACAGTTAATTTTAGAAAATTAGTGATTACAATCTTTGGTAGATTAATTAGTCTGTTTTTCTGTGCTACTTCCTTTCTCAGTTCTCATTGCTTTTAGGGGAGGAAAAAGATGATTTAAGGAATTTGAAGTGCCCACAAGTTGGCCTATTAGGTACAGTGGGATCCAGTTAACTCTCAAATCCCTGAATATGTTGTACAATTGAAATCAGTTTTCCTCTATATTAAAGGTGAAAGTAGACTTGCCCTTTTTCCACTCCTATTTTGTTACTTTTTTAAAAAATCAAAAATAGACTTTTTGCTGTTGTTCTGCAGTTAGAACACTGATGTTTACATTGGTTTGATGTCTTTAAAAGTGATATTGTAAGGTGATTTTTGTAAACTTTCAGTTTTATAGTTCAGTAATTAGTGTTAGAAATTTTTATAGAAATAGTTCTATTTTTACAAGGTAAAGATACAAACTAAGCAAACTTAAGCATATTTTAAACCCAAGACACTTATGTATGATCTAGGTAATGCAGAACCTATGTAATTACTGCCTTAGAAATTAAGGACATCTGCTTCTGAGAGGGGAGGGGTCTGTCTTTAATTACAACAGCTGAGACTTTGACCAAGCTGCAACTACTGCTTCTAGCAGTATGCCTGTGAATATGTGTAGACACATCTTTTATCCAAACTTAATTCTCATTTTGAAAGAGCATTTTCTGAGAATATAACCTATTGTAACTTAGTTTGAGGATTTTTTTTGGGCAGTGATTCAGAGATAATCACTGATTTGAGTAGCTTGGAGGATACAGTTCTAAAATGATACGCACTCTCATTTATTCACTCTTAAATACTTTCATTTCTTTCACACTTTTATAAGCACAACTTTGCTACCTCTGGTGTTCTGTCGTGAACATCAAGAATGTAAAGTAAGAGAGACAGAATTAGAGTAAAATATTAAATCAGCAGGAACCTTTGTCATCCTCAAGTCTTCACAGTGCTTAGCTTGATGTATAAAAACTTAAGTGACTATTTGTGTAGAAATAGAAAGGTGTCATGGTCCATATTCCTAAAAAGAAAAAAAGCAACAAGAAAATGTGTAACAGTTTTAAAGTTTTACATGACAAAATACAAAATAAATTGATAGTTGTTTAATGTGTAATTGGTCTGCATTGTGTTCATAATCCGCTTCGCTAAGTAGCAACTCCTTTGTACACTTAAAGATAATTTTAAAAAGAAAAAAAATAATTTGTCAAATGGTATGTAATGGTAAAATAGGAAGGAAAACCCAGCAAGGCTTATCTTTTGAGATTCTTCTTGGCCTCTCTGTGTAGTATTCCTTCCTCCCAGGTATGAGGCAGAACCTCTCTGGAATAAGAGAGAAAGGAGAGAGTGACCCTTTCAGATATTGGGGCTTGCTTTGTAAAGGAGTTGTAATTTCTGTGACCTGCTTGCAGGGATAAAGGAGCCAAAGACAGGAGGAAGGGAGGAGGTCAAAATGACTGCTTCTGAAGCTTTTTATTTTCCTTAAGTTCAAATACTCAGCATGCCAAGTGCTATACTTTGTGTTCTCTGAGCCCTAACATTTGAAAGGCCTCTTGATATAAAAATGTGTAAATAGGGGCTGGGAAGGTGGCTCAGTGGTAGAGTGCTTGCCTTGCATGCTTGAGACCCTGGGTTCAATTCCTCAGCACCACATAAGCAAAAAGAAAAAAGCCGGAAGTGGCGCTGTGGCTCAAGTGGTAGAGCGCTAGCCTTGAGCTG
>NW_012267220.1:25925496-25931611 GCF_000151885.1 Dipodomys ordii | reverse complement strand
ATCAAAATTTAACAAAAACTTTTTAACCATCCCTGTGCATACTAAATCTCCTGCAGATTTAATTCATAGTTACTCCACTAAATAGCTTCTAGTAGAGAAAAAAAGTATTTACGTTTTAGGGGCTTGTTTGATAGCCTATGCCAGCCTTGATTTACTTACAAATTTACTTCAGACTTTTAATGTACTAAATTAAGAATTTGAAGTTACAAAAGTATTTGGCTATTTATTGCTAGGGCTTGAACTAAATGACTCATGTTTTTCCTTGCCCTTTTCACTTAATAATTGATGATTCATCATTTGAGCTTCTGAACTCTTCTCTTCTGAACTTTTGCTGGTTAATTGGAGAAAAGAGTCTCTTGGATTTGTTAGCCTGAGCTGGCTTTGAACCTCAGTTCTTAGCCTCCTGAATAGCTAGGATTACAGGCACAAGCCACTAGCAGCCAGATTGGCATCTAATTTTACCTGCTATTAGTATCACATGACTATACTTGCCATGTGATGCTAAGTATTTCATATTCTGTACTGCACTTGAATAAAACAGACAAAACAATAAATCATACATACTTTTGTTTATATATTGACTATACAGTATGTAAAAATACTAGAGGAAGTTGATCTGCTATGTCATAATGCTGTTTCTCTATTAGATATTTTTCTCCTGTATTAGCTGTTTACCTTTCAAAAACTCACTTATAATACCTTTTGGTTTTCTTGAAGAGCTAACTTGCAGAAAAGAAAAGAAATGTATAATTTGGAGTAATTTTTAAATTTTTCTGGGTGTTTCACTTTTTAATAAAAATACCTTCTTGAAGTATGTATTGCTCTAATATATGAATTAATGCCCCCCATGTATTTTACCATATATTCAAATAACACAATCTGAGCATTAAGGCATACATTAAAATTGTCTAGCATCACGATAAGATTTGAGTGAACACTTAATGCCAGCTACTAGGGAGACAGAAGCAATAAGATCAGGAATTCAGGACCAGCATGGGCAAAGTAGAGCAAGACCCTGTTTCAAAAACACAACCTAAAAGGGCTTGAGGCCGTGGGTCCAATACCTATTAATGCCACAAAAAAAAAAGATTTGAGCTACTTATGATTCTTCATTGTTTCTATACATTCAGATTTAAGATTTACATGCCTCTTAAAAGAAATTTAAGAACTGTATTAGAATTGTGCAGTAGTGTAAAATCCACTGCACTAAGCCTTGGTTTGAAAATTTACCAGTTGAGTAAGTTTAGGAAAGTTTCTTAAAACTTTCTAACTCTGTTTCTCATTTAAAAATAAGAACAATAATACCAACCTTTGATCCTAAAATAAGCCACTGTACATAGTATTTATCATAACTGTTTACAATGATTAATTAAAATGTTGGAACAAACGTCTGTTTATTTTTAAGAGTGTAATGTCATAAAACCATTTTCTCCATTAGAGTTTGAATAAGATGGGTGAGCTCACAGTGAAACTGAATAGCAGATGAGAATGTACTAAAGGAAAGAGAAAATGAAAAACATGAAAAAAAAGAATGGGTATGAGAGAAAAGAAATTGAGACTTGGAGAAAACACATTCCTCCTTTTCCCCAAAAGAAACATAAGAATAAAAGAGAGGAAGGGAAAAAATCAGGAGGGAAAACTTGAATACAGAAGACAATACATAATTCTGAGCTGGAAGCTAGGAAGTCTTATCTATAATTCTAGCTACTTAGGAGGTTGAGATCTGAGAAACATTGTTTGAAGTCAGCCCTGGCAGACAAATTCGAGAGATTCTTATCTCCAGTTAAACAGAAAGCCAGAAGTAGAGATGTGTGGTCAAGTGCTAGAATGTCAGCAGTGAGTGAAAAAAGTTGAGTGAGGCTTTGTGTTCAAGCCTCAGTACTGTCTCCTTCCCCCCCCAAAAAAAATAAAGACACAATGCTGGGAGAAATGTTTGCTATAATTTTGATTCTTTTTTCATTTTAAATAGATATTCCTTTATCATTTTTCATGTATGGACTGAATCCTGATCATAATTGTATGATCCTCAATGCAATTGAAGAATGGTAAGTATTTAAATAATGGCTTTCCTACTATAATGTGATTTTTTTCAATCTACATTTTGGAAATGATTTTATTTTAAAGTTGATTAATGTGACTGTAAAAGAAGATACATGAATGGAATATATTATACATTAGCATAATTAAAATATGCAAACATTTATCCTTGAAGTAAATTTCTATTGGGTAGTATCTTAATTCATCTGGGCTGTTATACTATAAACTAGAAAAACAGAAATTTATTTTGCATCCAATATGGTTATTGATTTTAAGAAGCCATACAGGTTGTGCTATAAAATAAGAATCAATAGTATATAGTCATGTTCATGGGTTTTGTATTGACATTACAAATACACATTATTTTCTGGTAACGAGTTCAAATAACTACTGGAATTGCTTTGTAGTTGTCACAAGCTATTGTCTCTGAAGCACAGTGATTATCTCCACAGAAATAGGACTAACTGAACTTTAATACTGGCTTATCTTCTCCAGAAGGATTTGGTAGTCCCCATATAGGCCAGGAATTCTCTAAAATCGAAAACTCTGAGATTTGATGGTGGCACTATAAATGAGAAAATGAGATGCTGGGCGCTGGTGGCTCACACCTGTAATCCTAGTTACCCAGGAGGCTGAGATCTGAAGATAACGGTTCAAAGCCAGCCCAGGCAGGAAAGTCCGTGGGTCTCTTACCTCCAATAAACCACTAGCAGAAGTGGAGCTGTGGCTCAAGTAGTAGAGGGCCCACCTTGAGCTGAAGAGCACAGGGACAGTGCCCAGACCCAGAGTTCAAGCCCCACAACCAACAATAAAAAGGAAAATTAGAAAGAAAAATGATCTGATGTAAGTCTTAACAGCCATTTTAAGTATAATTGAAAGTGTAAATGGCTATTATTATACAAACTTTGCTATTCTCCATTTTTCTTTTTTAATTTTCTTTTAATTTTTTATTATAAACGCAATGTACAGAGGGGTTAAAGTTACATAAGTCAGGTAAAGATAGTCTCCATTTTTTTGTGTACATGCCATGGCTTGAACTCATGGCCTCAGTACTCTTGGCTTTCACTCAACCCTGCTACTGCTTGAGCTTGGTGTTTTGCTTGTTATTTTAGAGGTATAGACTCAAGGGCTTTTCTATTCTGGCTGGCTTTGAACTATGTTTCTTTGATCTCTGACTCCTTATACTGGTAGGATTATAGACACAAACCACTGACTCCCAGTTTCCAATTTTTTATTAAATAGCAAATTGGTGAGTATTTAAAAAATAATAACTTTTACTATATATAAGACTGAGAGAAAGAAAAAGGCAGCTCTGTGGTCATTATTATCCTACATTTAGGCACCAAAGATGTCCTTTCCCAGTTTTAAGCCACCTACAGTCAAATCCCAAATTGGGCATAAAGAAAATAAAGTACAGAATCTCATGAGTTCACTACAATGTAACTGAAATTTATTATATACACACAAAATATTGACATGTAAATCATTGGATAAACTACACATTTACATAGATTAGAATGTCCTCTAATAATGAATCCATAGATGTGGAATCTGAAGGCAGTAAGAAAAAATAATCTGAGGTTCAGCTAGAGGCTCTTGACTGAATTGTTCAATAGTGTGGAATACTGATAGTTCAGGAACATCCTCAGGCTCTTCAAGAAAGCTTGGTTTCAAGCTTACAGTCAATGAAAAACAGTGTTCGGTTTAACTTTTCTTCAAACTCCTACCCGGTCACCAAGTTGACAGATATATATTGACAAACATTTTTTGTACAAGGTTCTATATTTGCCTGGACCATACACATATATATAGACATAAGTATGGAAATAAATTTTATATGAGCTCTTGTCCTTATATTCATCAGAATTGTTTTGATTGTGACCTTGCTGACTAAAGATCAGTGCAATTTGACTTATAGAAAACCTTCTAAAAAGCCTACCAGTGCATTTGGGATACTGACAGAATACCATAAATTGGGTAATTCATAAAAAACAAATTATTTCTCATAGTTCTGGAGTCTGGGAAATCTAAGATCAGGCTGCTGACAGATTCAGTATCTTTAAGAGATTGCTTTCTGGTTCCGTTTGTAGACAATTGTCTTGTTGCTCTGTTCTTACAAAGATAGGTCTTTGGGGTCTTTATATAAGGGCACTAATCCCATTCATGATGGCACCACCTCCCAAGACCTACTGCCTCCTTAAATGACCTAACTCCAAACACCCTTAGGCTTTCTTGTAGCAGTTTTACATTTTCTTATGTTTAGATCTTTGATCCACTTTGAGTTAATTTTACACATAGTTTAAAGGTCCAGCTTCATTCTTTTACATGTGGATAGCTAATTTATTTAGGTACTACTTGTTGCAAAGACTGTTTTCCCATTGGAGAAGTGACTTCTAAGAAACCATGACATCCTTGAGAAACATCATTTTATTATATGCATAAGTGAGGGCTTATTTTGGGTCTTTATTCCAGTCCATTGTTCTAGTTATGTCTTTGTACCTATACCAGGATCCAAGGAATATAATCTTAGGGAAATATACCAGTGTGTGTTGGGGAGGGGAGAGATATACATGTGTAAATGTATGTATTATAATCAATTATAAGATAACTCAACAAGAGATAATCAGATTAAACACAAGATTTTCGAATTCTAAGATACAAAGTATTTTTAAGGAAATAATGAGATTAAGATGTGGGAAAAAACTGGGTATCAGTGGTTCACACCTGTAATTGTAATAACTCAGGAGGCTGAGATCTGAGGATTGTAGTTGACTCAGGCATGAAAATCTGTGAGATTCTTATCTCCAATTAACCACCATAAGGCCATAAATGGACTTGTGACTCAAGTGGTAGAGCACTAGCCTTGAGTACAAAAGCTCAGGGACAGTGCCAGGACCTGTGTCCATAATCCCCTCCCCCCAAAATAAATAAAGTTTTAAAAAAGCCAAAAACAACTGTATATGAAAATAGTGATAAGCTTTGAAATGTCAGTGCCACCGATTAGACCTGATAAAATAGTGAGATGTTAGAATTCTTATTAATTAAGTTATTTTTGGTGCTAGTACAGGAAATTTAAATCAGGGCCTCTTACTCTTACTTGCTTTTTCACTCAAGGCTGAGCCCCTCGAGCCACTTCTGACCTTTTACTGGCTAATTGGCGACGAGTCTCTCAGATTTGTCTGTCTGGGCTGGCTTCAAAACACAACTATCAGATCTCAATTTCCTAAATAGCTGGGGTTATAGGCTGGAGCCGACTGGCACCCAACAGATGTTTGTATTTTTAAATAGGAAGTACATGAATGAGGGGCGAGAAAGCATGAATAATAAAGGTACAAATATGAACATAAATAATAAGTTTTATTTTAAAGAAGTAGAACAAATACCACAGTATGCTGTTAACAAAAATCATAGCTAATTCAGGGGAGATTTGCATTATTAGTTTATAATTTATTAATTTATGAATAAATTAGTTTTCTCCTTAATAAGATGTCAGGTGAACACAGCAGTCCTTACCAATGTCTCTACCTTTAGTTTTTGGTTTTCTTGTTAGAAGGCAACATCTTTATTTACACAGCATACCACTAGTATTTGTCAATGAAAGGGCTAGTTTTCTTCTTTCTAGAGGTCTCCATCCATTCTTTACTGTATACTCTCATTCGTAATTAATTGGAGGATTGCACAATCCTCTTTCAGAGGGGCACAGGAAGAATGAGGATTGGGAGATAATTCTTTGAACCTTATATAGATTGTTTTCCTTTGTGATTCTTCTATAAGGATTTTGTCATCTATTAATTTTCATTGTGTTCTAATGTTTAGAGCAAGTAGTTGATTGGTAACAGGAAGCTCATGGGACATGTTATGATATGGCATAAAAGATAAAAAATATTGTCTTGGGGCTGAGAAGGTGGCTCAGTGGTAGAGCTCTTGCCTTGCATGCCTGAGGCCCTGGGTTCGATTCCTCAGCACCACAAAAGCAAAAAGGAAAAAAGCCGGAAGTGGCGCTGTGGCTCAAGTGGTAGAGCGCTAGCCTTGAGCTGAAGAGCTGAGGGACAGTGCCCAGGCCCAGAGTTCAGACCCC
>NW_012267220.1:25919421-25925446 GCF_000151885.1 Dipodomys ordii | reverse complement strand
TCAAGTGGTAGAGCGCTAGCCTTGAGCTGAAGAGCTGAGGGACAGCGCCCAGGCCCAGAGTTCAGGCCCCACGACCGGACCAAAAAAAAAAAATGTGTAAATAGTGTTCATTTTTTCCCTATGGAAAATATTTATGAAATTTTTCTAGTATGAAGCCCTCCCCCACTGCCACCCAAAACAAATGTAACAATAGTAAAATTAAGTTATTCTTCAGATTTATGAGCTGAAGAAGCTAGATAACAAAATGTAGGTTTTTGATTGCCAGGCTTTTGCTGTATCCAGTAGTCTACATTTCGTTGCAACTTGTGCAGTGTTATACCCTAGATGAGAGAGGCATTTCAAGCTCCTATAAGCATTAGCTTTTCCTGGGTTGGTTGTAGGGCTTGAACTCAGGGCCTGGGTGCTGTCCCTGAGCTTTTTTTGCTAAGGCTAGCTAGCATTCTACGACTTTGAGACACAGTACCATTTCTGGTTTTCTTGTGGTTAATTAGAGGTGTCTCATGGACTTTCTTACACCTGGCTTTGAACCACTATCCTCAGATCTCAGCCTCCACGGAGTAGCTAGGATTACAGGCATTGAGTCATCAACCCCCACATCCCATAAGCATTTTAATGTAAGAGCTTAAGAATGAGAAAATAAAAAGTTATATAGCTGGAGATGTGATTCAAGTGGTAACCAGCCAGCCTAGTAAGCACAAGAACCTGAGTTCAAACTCCAGTACAGCTTACCACTTAAAAAAAAAAAAAAGGAAGGAGATGGGAAAGCTTGCCGTGTGTGTGTGTGTGTGTGTGTGTGTGTGTGTGTGTGTGTGTATGATTGTGAAAATATTACTGTGATTTTTTATTTTAATTTTATTGTCAAGGTGATGTACAGAGGTGTTACAGTTACATAAATAAGGTAGTGAATACATTTTGTGTTGAACTTGTTACCCCCTCCCTTATTTATCCCTCTTTCCCTCCCCCATCTGCAAGTTGTACAGATGATTTCCAACATAGTGTCCTGTATCACTGTTGCATTGGTTTGCTGTGATTTCTGTACCACTAATAAAGCAAGTCGAAATGAGAGCAAAGCTTTTGTTTTTAAAAAAATCAACAAATTATTTGCTAGTATAATTATATAGGGTAGAAGTGGTCTGGGATTGAGCATATTTTTACTTTTTACTTTTCTTATGTACTGATCTAGAACTTGAACTCAGGACCATCAGAGGCTCTGTGGTTTTATGCCCAAGGCTAGTTTACTACTTGAACCACAGCTTCACTTCCATCTTTTTGGTGGTTAATTGGAGAAAAGAGCCTCATGGACTTTCCTGCCCAGGCTGACTTTGAACCTCAGACCACATATCTCATCTTCCTGAGTAGCTAGGATTTTAAGTGTGACCCACCATGATCTGGTTTTATGCTAATTTTTTAAGAAAAATTATTTGCTACCAAGTTACTGAGTCTGAGAACTATAGTTTTTTGTTTGTTTTGTCGGTCGTGGGGCTTGAACTCTGGGCTTGGGCGCTATCCCTCAGCTCTTCAGCTCAAGGCGAGTGTTCTACTGCTTAAACCACAGCTCCACTTCTGGCTTTCTAGTGGTTTAAGAGATAAGAGTCTCACAGACTTTCAGCCTGGGCTGGCTTTGAACCATAATCCCCAGATCTCAGCCTCCTGAGTAGCTAGGATTATAGGCATGAGCCACTAGCGCCCGGCAGAACTAAAGTTTTTGTTAGACTAGTTTTTAGTCTGACAAAAGAATAGTATATATATGTATATATATATATATATATATATATATATATATATATATATATATATATATATATAGTATAAAAGTCAAGGAAAATAAGTTTGTTTGCCAACTCACCTTTAGTTCTAGGGACTAATAATCAAATAATCCAAGTTTGGCTTTTAGATATTTTTAAGTTTTCAAATAAATCAGTTGGTGTACTTCCATATTTCAGTACTTTAGACATGAGTTGGTTGCCGTGAAGAATATTTGAGAAATTGGTTACAAAACAGCTAGAACTTTAAAGTGACTATGATGTTCAGATAGGCAAATTATATGAAAATTGTTCTCTTTTTTATGTTACAATGACTAGGCAAGTTCTCTACCTCTTGAACTAAGATGCCAGCCATTGCTTTTTCTTTGTTTTGTTGTTGTGTGTATATGTGTGTGTACATACGTGTACATGTGTACATGCTAGTCCTAGGATTTGAATTCAGGGCCTGGGCTGTTCCTGAGCTTTTTTGTTCAAGGCTAGTGCTCTACCACTTGAGCTATTGCTCCACTTCTGGATTTTCGGTAGTTAATTGGAGATAAGAGTCTCATGAACTTTATTGCCTGGACTTGTGTGATACCTGATCCTCAAATCTCAGCCTTCTGAGTAGCTAGGATTACAGGCGTGAGCCACTGGCACCAAGCTTAGCTCTTGTTTTTGTTTGTAACATGAGGCTCTCACTAACTTTGTAGGCTGTCTTCAAACTTGAGATGCTCCTGCCTCTTTCTCCTGAGTAGCTGGGATCACAGGGAGTGTTCCATTATGCCCAGCTTAAAATTGGTTGATTATCACATTAATAAGAAGGCATGTTATTAATTTGTTGAGATATGAAAGAAGAATGGTAAATGGTGGGTTGTTAGCTTATCTAACTTAAATTCATTGAAAACTTAAAGGTTGGAGATACAACTTAATTGGTAGACTACCTGCCTTGCAAGTTAGAGGTCCTTCAAATTCCAAAACTGCCAAAAAAATAAATAACCCAGGTGCTAGTGGCTCATTCTTATAATCCTGACCACTCAAGAGGCTAAGATCTGAGGATCATGATTCGAAGTTAGCCCTGACAGACAAGTCTCTGTGAGACCACCAATTATCTCTCAAAAAAAACAGAAGTGGGGCTAGGAAGGTGGCTCAATGGTAGAGTGCTTGCCTTGCATGCATGAGGCCCTGGGTTTGATTCCTCAGCACCACAGAAGCAGAAAAAGCCAGACGTGGCGCTGTGGCTCAAGTGATAGAGTGCTAGCCTTGAGCTGAAAAGCTGAGGGACAGTGCCCAGGCCCAGAGTTCAGGCCCCACAACCAACAATAAATAAAAAAAATACATACATACATACATACCAGAAGTGGCACTGTAGCTCAAGTGGTAGAGCTCTAGTCTTGAGCACAAAGAGGCTCAGGGACAGTGCTCAGGGCCTGAGTTCAAGCCCCACAACTGACTAAATAAGTGAATGCAAACATTCTGCCCTTTTCATGGACACATTGATAATAAACTTATTTAGGTATTACAGTTGTATGTTAGTGACTTTCTTGCCACTGACTCCATTATAAAATAAAATACCTTTTTGTTTTTTAACCAGTCCTGGGGCTTGAACTCAGGGCCTGGGCACTGTTCCTGAGCTTCTTTTGCTCAAGGCTAGCACTCTACCACTTGAGCCACAGCACTACTTCTGACTTTCTCTGTTTATGTGATACTGAGGAATCGAACCCAGAGCTTCATGCATGCTAGGCAAGCACTACCACTAAGCCACATTCCCAACCCCAATTACTTTTTAAAATGCCTTAGCTGTGTGTGGTACAGTGCACGTGTACAATATCAGCATTCAGTAGGCTGAACAGAAAGTTCTCAATTTTGAGCTACACAGACTCACCTCAAAATAGAAAACAAAAGCATTACTGACCCTTTGTTCTTAACTTCAGGTTCAACTGACTATGAAAGGCAAATACTTTCTCATACCAATATGCTTAGAAAATGTAACTACTATACCATTTGTGGACTAACAGAAAGATAGCTTACTATTTTAAAATATTTTTACTATTTTAAAACAAGAGGAACTTCTTGAATGACAAAAATGACTGTACATTTCATTGACATTACAAGAAAGGCTGAAGAATACTTTTTTAACCAGAGAACAAGCCAGTGTAAAAGAAAAGTTGATTTAGGGTTGGTCAGACCTACTCAGAAATTTGTCACCTAAGTATTTCTTATACATAAGTTAAAATAAATTGTTTGGATTTTTAGAGTTGAGCAATTTCAGAAGTTGGTTATTGAGAAAGTAATTAATGGGTTTCCTACAATGATTTTAAATAAGGTGCTTTTGTGACTACTTTTTCAGTTTTATGTTATTTATTCCCTTGAAAATTATGTTAACTCTAATCATCTGATTATTCCTTGTATTTCCCTAAAGTCTTCTAAAAAGTCTCATAACAATGGCAGATTAGCCACTAATCTTACCTCTTTGCTTTCCAGCAGGGAAACTCCTTTTTGTGTAGAAATTTCCACCTGCTGAGCGGAGAATACACCAGTTTAGCATTATGTTGATTGATGTGTTTCTCATTTCTCACAGCCTGGTAGAACACTTAACTTAAAAATTGTATACCCTTCTAGCCACATATCTACTATCTTGCCTTGGCAAGGTAACCATCTCTCTTTATCTACATAGGAAAAGCAAAGTGGTGACTTTTTGATATTCTAACTTGTTTTTCTCTAATATTTTTAACACAGTTAAAAGAGAAGGTATAGCTTTCCTCCATAGAAGGAATTCATTTTAATTAGTAATTAGATTTAAAAATAAAACACTCCTGATATGTCAAAGGGTAAGTGAACCCAAGTAATCATTCTCGGAGTTGAATAATTCCAAGAGTAGCTCTATTTCAGTCAAACCACACCAAATATCCAATGAAGAATAAGAGTAGGATTGGAGGATTGAAGAGTTGAGCTATTTTTACATCTTTCTATGTCATCAAGATGACCTGTACACCTCTTTGTGGAACTTAATCTATTTCTACTACAGCTCCTAGACGCCGCAGGAGAGTCCTTGGAGACCCCTTAACTTTAATTATCCCCCTGGTGAAAAGCAGCTGGACCTGTGATACTTTTTCTCATTGCTTAGGCTCTTGGGATAGTCTTTTAAGCATGTAAATTACTTTTAACTTTATTCTCATTTGATATGTATAATTAGAGGATTCTTTTTAGGCCTAGAGAAGAGCCTGCCCAAAAACTTTTAAAGAAGTTCATGAATACTATATACAGCATCTAAAACAAAGTTAGATTTTCAAGTTACCACAAAATTATGGAAGTAAGAATTGAGCCATAGGGGCTAGGAAGGTGGCTCAGTGGTAGAATTCTTGCCTTGCATGCATGAGGCCCTAGGTTCGATTCCTCAGTACCACATAAACAGAAAAAGCCGGAAGTGGCACTGTGGCTGAAGTGGCCTTGAGATGAAGAACTGAGGGACAGTGTCCACAACTGGCCAAAAAAAAAAAAGAATAGAGCCATAGATTTTTTTTCCCTTTGCCAGTCCATTGCTTTCATATATTATCTATGTCATCACCAAATTTGTGTATAACAAGAATTAGGTCATCTATGTTATTTGTATTTAGATAGGCTTACCATATTCCATATGGTACTCAATAACATTGTGGACTTTCACAGTTCTTTTCTACTTCCTTGTCTTTCCTTTTTGCAGTGTGCCTGGAATGAGGTACTGCTTGATAAGTATTTATTAAATGAATTGCTAACTGTCACGCCTTAAAAAAACTATATTTTCTTTTGTGTTGTACCTTCATTTGTAGGTACAACCCCCCCACGCCAAAGTTGTAAAGTTCATTTTTCAACATAACGTCCTGTACATCTCATTGTTGCAGTGGGTCCACCTGTATCTCTATTTAAACAATTTGTTTTTTCCCTTCTCCTTCACAAATTATACCAACATTAAATACAGTGAAAACGGGTTATACTGTGGGAGAGGGACATACAAAGCAACAAAGAAATATCTTATAAATATGTTAGAAACAATAGCAAGAAAGAAAAAACATTTGAGTCCTTATCTTGGGATTCTTTTCCCCTAACATCAACTTATCTGACCATTTCTGCTTGTCTCAGACATATACTAGTTATTGCAAATAAGGGAAACCATGGGATGTATGTTTCTTTGGGCCTGGCTTACTTCACTTAATATAATATTTTCCAAGTCTTTCCATTTCCTAACAAATGGGGCAATGTCATTCTTTCTGATGGAGGCATAGAATTCCATTGTGTATATATACCAC
>NW_012267220.1:25901652-25907246 GCF_000151885.1 Dipodomys ordii | reverse complement strand
AAAAAAAAAATTGTCTTGTGTGAGCTCCATAGCTTCCCTTCAGTATCAGTTTCAGTTCTTGAGAGGTTAAAAAATGTTACGGTCAGGGGTGATGAGAAAAATGTTACGGTCAGGGGTGATGAGGATTGGAGAAGCGAGAAAGAGGAGGAATACCTTTGTTACTACTAGTATAATAATACATGATATCATCTTTGTGGAAGGATATTATAGAGCTTATCACATTACTAACTATAGGAATAGTCATGTAATTAATTTACAACTTCCATAACTTTATCTTATAGTCAGTTATATTGAAGTAATGAGAATATCTGATAACAGTTGAATTGGTAAGTACTTTTAGAGAATAGAATACTTGGCAGAAATTTTACCACATGTTTATGAAAATTACTTTATCTGGATATTTTTAAAAGTTCTTAGTTACCTAATCACAATTATATAAATTATAAGGAAAAAGTCTGTTGTAAACTAAAATTTAATACATAAAACCAGAATTTTTTACTAATTTCTATTTGGGGTAACCTGGAAAATTGAAATTGAAACATGTTGACATTGTCACTAAGAATATATTATTCAATTCCATTGAAGAATTTTTACATGTTTTAACAACTGTGCTCTTTAAATATTTATTATTTAATAATTTTGGGTTGATTTTAGGCCACCAACAAAATGGAAATGAAAAAATTTGCTAAGCCCAAGACATTATGGAAAATGAGTTCAACCAGTAAACCTTTATCCACTAGAGGTATAGAAGTCAGTCCTTTGAAGAAATTCACTATTCCAAAGATCAGGAGGACAACTGAGAAAGGTAAAATTGCTATGATAAATGAGATTTTAAAAATAACTCCTGTGTTTCTCTGATTGTTAATCTATGTTCATCTGTTCTTTGACTGCATATGAAATTGGGTTAAGTCAGGTCTCTTAATTCCTTAAGTACACATGTACTTCTGCTTCTACACAAAATGGAATAGACATTTGTCTCCGGTCCATCTCAGTAAGTACCATAAAAACCCCACACATAACATGTAAAAATAATGTAAGATTTTTAAAGGTAAAAACAAGGTACTTCATAATCAGGGAATGATAGAACAATGTTTCCTGGATTTTTTTTTGTTTCCTATATATCTCAGACTGAATCCCTACAACTTAAAAGTAACTGGTACAGACTTCCCCGCACACAAAGTTAAAAGCCTGAAAAAAAAATCCTATTTTTTGCCATAGAGTATAAAAAGGGGACAATAAGAGGAGTAGATACCTGCTTAAAATTAAACATACTGCTCCTGAAAAATATGCCAGGGATAGAGGGGCATTGCATCTTGTGTCAGCAATGTTAAGTGGATGACTGAGACTTATGTCTCTCCTTCCTGCCCATAAATGGGGTGGCAGAAGAAACCAAGTACTACCTTGGACTTCCATCATAGAGTAGCAACTACTTCTTATTTCTACCATCCACTACCCTATAGTGTCAGTAGATTTTCACTCCTCCTCTCTGGTAATGAGTGTCCTTTTGGGATGGATAGGGTTTTTTGTTTGTTTTGTTTTGTCAGTTGTGGGCTTGAACTCTGGGCCTGCTCAAAGCAAGTGCTCTACCACTTGAGCTATACCACCACTTCCAGTTTTCTGGTGGTTAATTGGAGATAAGCTTATCTCCTGCCTGGGCTGGCTTTGAACCATGATCCTCAGATCTCAGCCTCCTGAGTAGCTAGGATTACAGGTTGAACCACCAGTGCCCAGTGGGATGGATAGTCCTTGAAAACAAAGTTCAGAGCCTGGATTTCTGCCTCACCCAGCAATTACAAGGTATCCATTCTCTTCACAAAGTCAGTGAAGGCTGAGTAGGACTCTGGTAATTCCTTGTTTTCATTGGCAACAGAATACCCTCAGGGTGTCAGAGGAGTTCCTGTGGAGAGCAAGGACTTTAACACTACTTGATGATAGAGTGTTACTGCTCCCCTTTCACTGCCAGCAGTTTTTCCTGCCAGCATGATTTTAACAATACCCAAAAATGTCCATGACAAAATAAAAAATTGTTTCTATTACCAACAACCAGGAAAATCTAAACTTGGACTGAGAAAAGATGTTTAATACTTGCCAGTGCTGAGATGATACAAATGTTTGGATTGCCTCACAAGGCTTTTTTAAAATGTTTGAACAAGCTATTATAATCTTGAAACAAATTTTTAAAAAATAGAAAATTTTATCAAAGAAATGTAATGCTAACTAAATAGAATATTTAGAACTGAACAATAGAATAATCAAAAGCTTAGGCAAAACTGATAAAAATGCAAGGAGAAATAAATCAAGAGGTTTGAGGAATGTGTGGCTCAATTGGTAGAGCAATAACGAATAATAAAAGCATCAGGTATCGAGTTTGAGTCCTGGTCTTAGACATAAATAAAGAAAAATAAACAAATCTACTATTATGGAAATGTCAATATCCCTTTATTAAAAATGAGTATGTCCAGGCTGAAAGAAAAATGTATAGGAGCATAATAGAATTCTACTCCACCATAAATCAGCTGGACATAATATACATTTGTAGACTACTCCAACAATAGCTTAATACATGTTCTTCTAAAACTCCAAAGAAACCTGTGAATATGTGAGACACCTCTTAAAATACTTGTTCTTAGACCACAGTGGACTAAGAGCAATAACATCTGGAAAAATCCCCAAATACTAGAAGATTAGGCAAAAATATTTCTAAATAACACATGTCAAAGAAGAAATCTCAAGAGAAATGTCAAGCTTGAAAATATAAGAAGATTTTAGGGATTTCATACCTAGAATGAAATTTATAGCATTCAAGGATACTTTTCAAAAGAAAAGTCCAAGAGGAGCATGGCGCCTCACTCCTGTAATCATAGCTGCAGTCATACCTGCTTGAGAAGCAGAGATGAAGGACCAAGCCTGGATCTAAAGCTATTTAGGCCCCATCTCAACAAGTAGCCAGATATGGTGTACCCAACTATCATCCCAGCTACCTGAGAAACATGAGAACTACAGTCTTGAGTCTGGCCCTGGACAAAAATGTAAGCCTTGGATTTAGGGGTATGTCTCAAGTGGTAAAGTGTCAGCTTAGCAAGTGCAAAGCTCATATTGAAGGTAGAGTGCTAGCCTTGAGCAAAAGAAGTTCAGGAACAGAGCCCAAACCTTGAGTTCACAAGCCCCAGGACTAGCAAAAGATAAAATAAAGAACCTAGGGGTTTGGCTCACAATCCAGGACCTGGAATCAGACTCCACCAAAAATTCAAAATAAATATAGAAGTTGCAAATGATATTTATAGTGAACAAGCAGAAGAAAAAATAGTTCGAAAAGAATTCATTGAAATTAGAAGGAAAAAAAACTATCAGGTTTTTTTTTGTGACGATCAATAAAATTTTTAAACCTGTAAAAAAAGACAAATTACTAATATTAGAGGTGAAAGAAATAGCATCATTGTATATCTCAAGTACATTAAAAGCTTAAAGAATACTATGAACAAATCTGTGCCTACAGGTTATTATATCCTAGATGGAATGTTCCAATTCCTTAAATCTACAGTCTGCTAAAACACACAAGAAGAAATAGGTGATATGAATAAACCTGTTTCTGTTGTTAAAGAAATAAAACAAGCAATCTTTTTCAGTGGAAAGCTCCAGGCCTAGCTATGTTCACTGATGAATGCAGGGTTCTGTGATAATGTCTTTCAGAAGATAAAAGAGAATGTTGCCATATGCAATAGGTAATATTTACCCTAATTTTAGAAAACAAATCTATAGACTGACATTATCAGGAATATAGAACATCCACAAAACATTAGCAAACTAGTAATACACAAAAAATTTCAAACTATTTAGTTGAATTTATCCCAGGTGTGGCTCACCATTGGAAAATCAGTTCATCTATTATACAAAAATCAAATAAGCATAAAAATATAAGTATAAAAAGAATATTTGATAAATCCAAACCCTTTCATGGTAAACTCGAATAAAGGAATGGAACTTCCTGAACTTGGTAATACAAGCCGAGCATCACTCACTGCAAATCTGAAATTCAAAATACCCTGATATCAACCAGGTGCTTTTACCTGTAATCCTAGCTACTCAGAAGACTGAGATCTGAGAATCTTGATGTGAAGTCAATATAAGCAAGGCAAATCCATGAGACTTAAATTTCCAATTAAGCATCATAAAAAGACAAAAGTGGAAGAAGGTGTAGCTCAGTGATAGAGTGCTAGCCTTGAGCAGAGAAACCTCCGGGACAGTGCCCAGGCTCTTAGTTCAAGCTCCCAAGATGAAGAAAACAAAAACAAAAAAATTCTCTGATAGTTTGTTAAAGTATTGTCATCATGCTTAGACAGTTTAGGATTTTAGAGCATTTCACATTTTTAGATATGGTTGTTCAGATTAGCCTCACTGGAGAATTCTAAACGTTTTAAGGAATATAATTTGTATACATTTTCTTCCAGGAAGTTGAGGTATACAAAATCATTTTATGACAGGGTCAGTCAGTATTAAACTTGTTCCTAAGCCAAACAAATAAAAAAGAAGAAAAGTCACAGGCCAATATCAATTATGATTGTTGATGCAGAAGTCCTGACAAATATAAGCAAATTGAGTGCTGCAAAACATGAATTATACCCTAAAATGTATTAATGAATATTCTCAATTTTGTTTGAGACAAGATTCTTCAGTGTTGACTTGAATTCCTGGGCTTAAGCAATTCTCTTGTTTCAGTACCCAAGGGTAGAAAGGACTATAGAAACACAATATCATGCCTCGCCTTTGTTTCACCACTTACTCAACATAATATTGGAAATTTATCAGTCTAAAAAGTCAGGGAAACAGGATGTAGTGATTCATGCCAGTAATCCTTGCTATTTGGGAAGCAGAGGTCAAGAGGACTACAGTTTGAGGCCAGAATAGGCAAAAAGTTTATATTGTAGCTATCAAAATCTCCACGATATTTTACAAACATACAAGCCTATTATAATATTAATATAGGAAAGCAAACTAGAATAGATAAAACAATCAAAAATAGGAAAGAAAGTAAATGGAACTATAATACTGTCTAAATCCTAATATAACTACAGTAATCAAGACATATAGATGCATTGAATAAAACAGATTTCAGTTGGGAACCACACAAATATACCAAATTGATTTTCTTCCAGTTGATTTTCATAATTCAATTGTAGAAAGTCTTCATCAAATTTTACTAAAACAATTTGGCCATTCATAGGCAAAAGCTTTACCCTAATATCATATGAAGGAATAACAAGTCAGTTGTGATATTGCATACCACACAGGAGGTTGAGGCAGAGGGATTATGAGTTTTGAGGCCAGCATGGACTACATAACATTACTTTGTAGCAAAAAAACTCAAAATGATCAAGGTTTAAGTAAAAAAAATGAAATTATAAAACTTCAAAGAAAACAGGAAAAGGATTTCAGAATATTAGCCTAGGCAGAGTTAGGGGGAACCTTTTTCAAAAAAGATTGTATACTAGCCATACAACGGACAAGGGTCTCATATCTAAAATATACTTGGAACTCAAAAAATTAAACCCCTCAACAACAAATCCCCAAAGAAACAACTGCCCAATAAATAAGTG
>NW_012267220.1:25892447-25900490 GCF_000151885.1 Dipodomys ordii | reverse complement strand
ATTTTCCTCTCCCCTACTTCTCTCCCTATCCCCCAAGTTGTAAAGTTAATTTCCAACATAGTGCCTTGTGAGTATTGCTGTTGCATGGACCTTCCCCCCTTCCTTTGTTCTAAGACAAAGTGGTGGAAAGGGGCACCTGTGACTCATGCCTATAATACTAGCTACTCAGCAGGCTGAGATCTGAAAATCGGTTCAAAGCCATCCCTGGCAAGGAAAGTCCACGGGGCTCTTATCTCCAATAAACCACCAAAAAACAGGAAGTGAAGCTGTGGCTCAAATGGTAGAGCCCTCACCTTGAACTGAAGAGCTGAGGGTTAGCACCCAGACCCAAAATTCAAGCCTGACAATAAAAAAAAAAAGCAAAGATCCACAAAAAGATATGTTTAAAACTATCAAAAATTGTAATAATTGCTACAAATTCTAAAATTAAAATTAATTTTGAGTCCATGATGAAAATGTGAGAGTTTTTGAGAATCTGGTGATTCTCTAATACTTTACTCATTCTGTTATTGGATTTAATAATTAAACATAAGAAATAATTGTTAATTATAGTCATATAATTAATTATTAATATAATTAATATATAATTTTAATTATATTCATATATAGAGAAATTGCCTTACTCCTTATAGTCAGCTCTTAGTACTTAAAAGTTCTGAATTTGTGAATTTTCTTACCTGGTAAAATTCACAGTCATTACTCAGTAGTTGTTTTATTTGTAAGCTCAGAATCAATACACGTAGGGACAGAAGCCAAAAATGTGAGTTGTCCAGGTCACACACACTTCCCAGCTAAAGTGGAAGACAGTGTTCTGTTGTCTCATTGTATCTTTCATACTATAATATGTCCTTTAGTTTTTAGTATTGTTTTCATCGAATTTTGTTGATACTTTCACTGTTTAAAATAGCCTCCAGGGCTGGGAAGGTGGCTCAGTGGTAGAGTGCTTGCTTTGCCTGCATAAGGCCCTGGGTTTGATTCCTCAGTACCACATAAACAGAAAAAGCCAGAAGTGGTGCTGTGGCTCAAGTGGTAGAACGCTAACCTTGCTTGAGCTGAAGAGCTGAGGGACAGCGCCCAGGCCCAGAGTTCAGACCCCACAACCAGCAAAAATAAAATAAAATAGCCTCCAGATATAATGCTGAAAAGAGACCTTAGTGTTTCTAAGCTCAGGAATATTATGATGTGCCTTACATAGAAAACACATTTTAGATATCAGCCCGAGTAGGCTTGATTTTAGTGTGGTTGAATTAACAATGCAATGCATCAGAAAAAGGAAGAAAATCACCAGTACAAAGCCAGTATCACACCTCAAAAAAAAATACCTGTTGAAGCTATGGAAAAAAATGAAAAAGCAGGAGCTGGGAAGGTGGCTCAGTAGTAGAGTGCTTGCCTTGCATACTGGAGGCCCTGGGTTTGATTCCTCAGCACCACATAAGCAGAAATAGCTGGAAGTGGCACTGTGGCTATCCTTGAGTTGAATTGCTGAGGGACTGCCCAGGCCCAGAGTTCAGGCCCCACAACCCACAAAAAAAAAAGAAAGAAAAAAGAAAAAGCAGCTAGTTTGATAGATTCATGATATGACAGCTGATGCTTTTAAGGCATAATGGATAGCATTGTTGTGAGGCAAAAAATCCATGGTACATAAGGACATATACCCAGTGTCAGTAAAGTGTTTTCATCTGGGCTATTGCTGGTTGGCTCATGTAAGAGAACATGAAAAGTGGTGAGCTTACAGGCAGTTAGGCTCCTTAGATCTAGAGATTGGGAAAGAATTTTTTAAATAACCTGGCAGAGGGCTGGGAAGGTGGCTCAGTGGTAGAGTGCTTGCCTTGCATGCATGAGACTCTGGGTTTGATTTCTCAGCATCACATAAGCAGAAAAAGCCAGAAGTGCTGCTGTGGCTCAAGTGGTAGAGTGATTGCTTTGAGCTGAAGAGCTGAGGGATGGCACCCAAACCCAGAGTTTAGGCCCCATGACCGACAAAAAAAAAATAAAAAATAAGCTGGCAGATGTTATACAGAAAAAGGAATATGTTTTTCAGCACTAGTTTGAAAGAAATGTTGACAGAAGAACCCATGTAATGTTCATGACATTTATAGATTGTCAAAAATTCAACCAGATGTTTGTAAGAACTTAACCCTTTTCCCTAAGGACACTCGTTCAATACTCAAAAATTCAATGTTTGTATGGACTTTATGGAATAGAACTATTTCAGACTATAAGAATAAATTTTTTCTCTCTCACTAAATCTCCCTTATCAAGGTTTTATCCATTTCTGCATCTAATTAATATAGCAACAACTTGAAACATTGCTCACTGTCCTGAGAAAACCTTGTTCCTCTTACATGTGCCACTGTAACCATTTCCAGCTTACAAATAGATCCTGTTATACTTGCAAATCATTTTTAGTATATGAATTGCCTTACAAGCTTGGGTGATGATTCACAGAATACAACTTGAATTGCAAACAACCTGAATTCTAATACATCTTCTAATCTACATTAGTGTCAATTTTTAATAACTCCAATGATATGTGAAGAAAAATATGGCTCATGTTTTAATTTACTGCCAATGTAGAAGGTCCATATTACTTTGGTAAAACCTTAAATGTAAATTGTTGCCTTCAATAGTTAATAAAATTTCCAAGAAGTTCATTGTTTTTTATTTTATATCAATATAATGCTATTGTATGTATGTACAGTGTATCATTTAATCACAAGTAACTATTCTCCTTTTTTTGTTTGTAGTTTACTTGTCATCTTGTTGCACTAATACTAGGGAGTATAGTTTCATACATGACAATTTAAAGCAATGCAGGCTTGATGTAAGTTGTGATCTACAGGCCACATGGCAATTTGGGGATACAAAACTAATTCACAATGAGCATCTGGAAAAAAAATTTACTGCTAAGAGGTAAGTCTCTATGAACTAAACAAATTTGAGAAATTTTTTTTGTACTATGGTTTCTTTCACTAATTCATTTATACCATTTTAGATTTACTAAGACTCACTAAGAGAATAAGCAGTACTGGAGAAATCAGTGCAAGTTACTGTTAACCTTCTTATAGTCTTTTGTGATTCAGAAATATTTGTGCAAGAGGATAGTATTTATTTGTCTGAAATTTGATTATGTGGTTGTATAATAATGAACATTAGTGATCATGCACTAATACTAAATTTCAGATACTCTTCTAATTTTTTACCTTCATTTTTTTTCAGAAACATTCATCAGCTCATTTTGTTAAGTTGACATTTCTTAGGTCCCTTCCTGGGTAATGTAAAATAGGAAAGTAATGAGAAACAACTTTTTTGTTCCTATACAGAACTCTAAAGAGGTTATGTGTATATATAAATATATATATATATCAACCTCTATATATACACAGTGGGGGTGGGGGTGGGGGTGGGTGTCGGTCATGGGGCTTGAACTCTGGGCCTGGGGCTGTCCCTCAACTCTTCAGCTCAAGGCGAGTGCTCTTCCACTTGAGCCACAGCACCACCTCCAGTTTTCTGGTGGTTTAGTTGAAGATAAGAGTCTCACGGACTTTCCTGCCAGACTGGCTTTGAACTGAGATCCTCAGATCTCAGCCTCCTGAGTAGCTAAGATTACAGGCATGAGCCACTAGCACCTGGCGTAAGGTTGATAGATACTTTAATTTGAGAAGGTTGTATCTGGCTGTTTTCAATAATTCCAGTAAAACTGTTCCTTAGCGTTAATGCCAAAATTGGAGTTTGTGTGTGTATCCTTCTATGTGTCCCTCTGCGTGTCCCTGTCAGTCCTGGGACTCAAGGTATGAATGCTGTTTCTGAGCCTTTGTACTCAAGGCTAGCACTCTGCCAATTGAGCCACAGCTTTACTAGCAGTTTTCTGATGATTATTGGAGATAAGGCTTTCCTGCCCAGGCTATCTTCAAACTCATATGTCAGCTTCCTAAGTAGCTGGGATTACAGGTGTGAACCACTAGCATCTAGCTTCTTTCTAATGGTTCTTGAAAGTACCCATTTAACTTTCTGGGAAGGCAATTACCTTATTGTTGTTTTGATTTTTTTTAATATACAAACTGTGCTGGGAAGGTGGCTCAGTGGTAGAGTGCTTGCCTCACATGCATGAGGCCCTGGGTTCGACTCCTCAGCACCACATAAACAGAAAAAAAAGCCAGAAGTGGTGCTATGACTCAAGTGGTAGAGCACTAGCCTTGAGCTAAAGAGCTGAGGGACAGTGCCCAGGCCAGAATTCAGGCCCCATGACCGGACCCCCCCCAAAAAATATATATATATACAAACTCTTCGAATTTTGAATTTATAGATATAAATTTGTATTAGAATAATTTAAAATAGCATATTCATTTTCTAAACTTTATGATTTTGCACTTTTAAACCTCAAGCCTAAGCTTGAAAGTCCTACCTGTAAAACTTATTTTTGTTTTAGAATGAATCTTTCTTGACTCAAATATTCTAGACCCCTTTGTTGTGAGCGTGGGAACTTGGAACTGGCATATTCTCTTCCTTCTAAAAACTACAGTTAGGCGTGGCAGTAGAAAGTGACATATTCACATTCAAAGCACAGTTTTTTTTAAATTAATTTGGGGGAGACTGGAGGCATATTTCAAAAGGGAGAGTACTAGCTATGTGTAAGACCCAGTTCTAGAACACACACAAAAATTGATACTGTTCTTTAATTTATTTTAGTCTTGAAAATTTTGGGGTTTTTTTTCAGTTACTTTTTGTTACAGAAAAATTAAGACAATGATATAGGACATGTTAGAACATTCTTAATAATCAACAATGTCAGGAATTTGTTTGAATATTTGCCCAATTAGACAAAAATTCATACTATGTTTACCATAGTACTCAGGTGCAGCACTCCTGATATAATGAGACTAGTGTTAAAATGACCTCAGTGATAAGAACAGTAAAGCAAAAAAAGATGAAAAAACCCAAGACTTTTGAAGAGAATTTGGAGTCATACAATCAGTAATCTTCATGAAGGCTACCTGATGTCTTAACTTGTTATAATAAGAAGCTAACTTATTTGAAGTCATTTGGAAATGAATTTCTATGTGAAGTCAGTGATTCAAATTTGCACTGAATTTAGTACTAGAAAAGGGATACTATCAAGAAAGGGATTCTAAAATAAGGGTTTAATTCAGAGAAAGGGCACTAAGGACTCCAGGTAGGGGATTAGTGACAATCTTTTGAGACATGATCCATGTATTTCATGAAGCTGTCATTTTGAGAGAAATTACACCAAAAATAATCAAAATATTTAGAGTGCAACTATTTCCTATTTATATCCAATAAAAATGTTTTTATAAATCATAAAAAATCCAAATTTCAAAAAAAAATCTTACTGGTCTAGGAATGTGGCTTAGTGGTAGAATGCTTGCCTGGCATGCATGAAGCCCTGGGTTTGATTCCTCAGTACAACATACACAGAAAAAGCCGCAAGTGACACTGTGGTTCAAGTGGTAGGTAGAATGCTAGCCTTTAGTAAAAGAAGCTCAGAGACAGTGCTGAGGCCTTAAGTTCAAGCCCCAGGACTGGCAAAATCAAAAAACAACTTCTGATTGTGTGTGTTCTACCTTGCAAGTTTAAATTGAAGTAGAGAATTCATCTTTTCCAAAGTTAGTGTCAGCACAGGTTGAGAAAGGAGCAAGGTGTAACACAAGTACATGGCAAAGCACAAATCTGTTGCCTTCATGTTTTCCCAACCTCCTTTTAAATATGTTTTTTCCTGGTAAATGAAACAACTCAAGTTTATACAGCAAAGAAATACTTTAAATGCAAATGAGTAAGCAGCAGTTTCATAGTAAAATTCGATAGGAATAGGCTACTATGGATTCAGATTTGTATTATGTGAAGGTTCTTGAGATTCAGCTTCTGCCTTTAATAGTGTGACAAATCTTAGTATCTGAATAACTTTGGAAAGCCTAACTTTTACATAAACTTAAGACAGAACTTGTGTTGAGGTTTTTTGTTTTGTGTTTTGTTGGTTGTG
Source organism: Dipodomys ordii (assembly GCF_000151885.1). Lineage (NCBI taxonomy): Eukaryota > Metazoa > Chordata > Mammalia > Rodentia > Heteromyidae > Dipodomys > Dipodomys ordii. Next base: position 25,894,492 of record NW_012267220.1, on the reverse strand, counting down.
GGGCTTGAACTATGGGCCTAGGCACTGTCCCTGAGCTCTTTAGCTCAAGGCAAGCACTCTACCACTTGACCCATAGCACCACTTCTGGTTTTCTGGTGGTTAATTAAAGAGTCTCAGAGCCAGGAGCTGGTGGCTCACACCTATAATCCTAGCTACTCAGGAGGCTGAGATATGAGGATCATGGTTCAAAGCCAGCCACAGGAGGAAAGTCCGTGAGACCCAATTAACCACCAGAAAACTGAAAGTGGGCTGTGGCTCAAGAAGCTCTAGTGGTAGAGTGCTCACCTTGAGATGAAGAGCTGAAGGACAGCGCCTCAGGCTCAGAGTTGAAGCCTACAACTGGCCAAAAAAAAAGTCTCACAGACTTTCAGATCTCAGCCTTCTGAGTAGCTAGGATTACAGGCAAGTGCAACCACACCCTGTTGACAACCATCATTTTATCCATTTTTTATTGTCATTTTTAAAGAGGCCTGATTCTTTTTTCAAATGTAATTCTGAAGCATTCGTTGAAAACTAAAAAAGTACCTATCATTATTATTACTAATACAAATTTCAGAAGATTGTTTCTGCTTTAATTCAGTGGGGTTTTTTTGTAGCCTGGCATTAGATTTTTATTATATTTTTCTACTGAATCCCTTCATATTTAGCCAACAAGATATTTAGACAACAGGATGACTAGGTAAAGTAATATGGCAGGATGACTAAAGTAATATGGCCCAAAATGTCAGTGGTACTAGCCATTTAAAAACCCTGCTCTAGGATTATTCTGTGTCTTCGTTATCTATAAAGAATGTATCTATAAAGAGTGTATCTTTTGATGATGTTACATTTGTGTGTAGTATAGGAATCTTACAATATACTTCTCGGCCCATCCATCTTTTTTTGTTGCTATTGTTAGTGTTTTCCCTGTGAGAGACTTAGAAGTTACTAAGAAATTTAATATCTTTCCTTATCCCTAGAAAAGCCAACGGAGAAATGGGAAAAGGAAGTAGGGCATGGACCATTAGACTTCTTTGTGAGAACTCTTTTTTTTGGGGGGGGGTCCGGTCGTGGGGCCTAACTCTGGGCCTGGGCGCTGTCCCTCAGCTCTTCAGCTCAAGGCTAGCACTCTACCACTTGAGCCACAGTGCCACTTCCGGCTTTTTTCTTATGTGGTGCTGAGGAATCGAACCCAGGGCCTCGAGCATGCAAGGCAAGTGCTCTACCACTGAGCCACCTTCCCAGCCCCTTTGTGAGAACTCTTATCTCAACATAGTGATCATAGTGTTTCATAGAATTTAGTAACACCAACTTGAATGTAAAAGCAGACATATTTAATCAAAAGTAAAGGGTGACACTGTTACGATCTAGGAGACAAGTGGTGATGATCTTTTCTGTCAGTGACATACTTTCATATGTATTTTCTGTCCTGTCTGCTCTTAGTGGTAGATGGTTCTTGTAAATTAAATAGTAATATGTATATGATATACAACTTCTGTGAGAAGTGTTTCAGAAAAATAAATCTTACTAAGTATGTAGCTTTCAAGAACAATTTTCCATATCTTCTAGGTCCTGTAAGCTCTCCATCGTAGATATTAATTTGGAATCACCTTTAAAAAAAAAAGAAAAACGTGAGGGCTGGGAATGTGGCTTAGTGGTAGAGTGCTTGTCTAGCATGCATGAATCCCTGGGTTTGATTCCTCAGTGCTTTATACACTGAAAAAGCTAGAAGTGGCACTGTGGCTCAAGTGGTAGAGTGCTAGCTTTAAGCAAAAGAAGCTCAGGCCCCAGCCTTGACCTCAAGCCCCAGTACTGGAAAAAAAATAAAAAAGAAAGAAAAAATGCACTTATTACTGACTTATATAACTATAATTCTTCTGTATATAACCTTTATAATAACTAATACATATTTTTTATTGTAAAGATACTATACAGAGGGTTACAGTTACATGAGTGAGGTTCTTTTTTTTTATTGTGATTAAGTGATTACATAATTTCCGGAATTTCACAGTATTGTGGAGTAATGATGCTCATTTAAAGTTACAAGTTCATTCTAACTTTCCTGG